>NW_026901414.1:0-394478 GCF_033783945.1 Neopsephotus bourkii | reverse complement strand
TCAAAGGCACTGAAAAGGTGGATGTTAAACTTATAATGATTCCCTTGAATTTAGGGAAAAAGTCGCATTAGCCTCAATGGGTGCAGGCTAAAATGTGGTGGTTTTGCATTCTATGTCTGTCCAGATTTTAGGTCGATGTTCACAGTTTGTGATATCCTGCATAGGTGGGGCCTTGTGGGAACAATATTCTACTGCTCTCCTTAGCTGGTAACCCAAAACTGCCACAAATTAGGTTATTTTTAAACTACCTAATCATGCACCATCTTTCCTGGTGTCTTGAAATTACATAGCAAGATATATCATGCAAGAAGAGGTGGTATAAACCAGGTTATACAGCCTACACTATAAACACAGGATTAAAAACTTTTGTGCTTTGTTTGAAAGATAACTTGCACTTATTTCCTCATTTTCACTCTTCATTTAAAGCCCCCCAAATCTTTTCCAGTTACTTTCCAAGAGTGAATTCATATTTTATGTTCTTGATCTTTGTTATGGCAAGCTGAAAACGTGCTTTTAAATAGTGATTGTCTACCATTTTTGTTTAACAGTAATGGCACTGCTGTTGTATGATCTCAGAAATTACATCTGTAAATATAGCAACCATGTAACTTACCACAAGCAACAGAGGGATTCAGTTCACTGCAGCATGTAGTCCAATGTGATTATAGGTAGTCCTTCACAACAGCTGAAGGTGAAAAGATAAATGAGTAACAATTAAAAAAAAAAGAAATAAGAACCAAAAATGTTCAGCCAGCTTAGGTACTTACCACTGATCACTATAGACCCAGAGCTTCCAGGAAATAGCCTAACATGGGGATAATCTGTAACCTGAAAATCAGCCCATATCAGTTTGTGATTTTCATGTGAATTGCCATGATCAGTCTAGATCAGAACTGTTGACCAGTTAGTTGTATGTGGTCTGCTTAGGAATGATTTTTTTTTTTATACATTAAAAACATAGGCAAGAGAATTTTCTAGTAATTACATTCTTGGGCCATTGGTATTTCTTTCTGGGGCAGCCCAGAGATTTATTAGCTCTGGAAACTGTGTAGTAGTGATTTAATATATAGGGAGTAACCCACACTGCCTGATGCTTTCTAATAAATACTTCAAAGAAGAAAAATCAGGGTAAACTGCATATTTCATTTTACTGTTGGCAAACTACAAAAGGCTAAATCAACTGGTGATTGTGTATGAGAAAGATGTGATCGAAATAGATCATTATGTCCAGGCTATTACTCAGAAGGTTCTTAGCTGTCGTTGCATTGTACATCTGATGTTAAACCAGCAAAAATATTGACTGACCCATGTCTGCTTCATAAAAGCTTCCAAACTAAGAAAGGGTGAGCATGAATTCCTGCAGAAACTTTTTTCTGTTTGGTGGAGATCACTTACGGTGCTTTGCTGAGACTTTTTAGAATAGGAGCAAAGCTTTATCCCACCTTGACAAGCAGAGGATCTATCAACATGCAGCCATCCCTAACAGACCTCTTTGTCAATACAGTTACACTGACAGACGTCTCCAGGGTACAGGCTTGATGTTCCAAGACTGATGCCAGGATATCTGTATGTCCGTACTTGACAAGAGGAAATAAAAATCTCTAAGAATGTTTTTGGTGTGCTTATCTTGTTTTATTTATGCCGTCTGGGGCAAAAGTCTTCTCCTTCAAAGGTTTAATCCTGAAGACATTAATCACATATAGTTCCACAGACTGACTAAAGCTCAGAGGAGTCAGAGATAAGCCACTCCCAGCTGGAGTCTCTGAACTCTAGAACAGCAAATAGAAAGGAATAAAACTGAGCCAAAACAGACCATGTACAGGTAACATGGCTATTTCCACATTTTTGCAGAACTATATGTCTACTTAAAGGCTGTAATTTAAAAGGGAGAAAAAGGAGGGAGAAAATATGAGCTGCCAATATCTGTCGTTTCAGAAGCAATAAAAGTGAGTGAGAAGTCTGTATGAGTACAGCATTTTGGCACTCGGGTATTGCAATGGCTGAGGTGTTCCAACACTACAATTAATGGTGGGTATGAAAGGAAAGAAGTGGTGCTAGAAAAGAATCTTCTTCATAAATTTTACCTGAGGCTCAGTGTTTAACAATCAGGAGCAACCCAGCTCTCAAGATCACCTTTGTTTGGATCATCACAGATCCTCTCATCCTCTACTTCCATTCATGGGTTTATTATAAACTATTCTTGCCCTGGTGACACCTCGGCTATCCTCTCCTGTTTTCCATTTTTCACTCCTCTCCTTCTTCAGTCTCATCTGCCTCAATTTCCTCTTTAGCTATATCAGTCAGAGGAACTGCATGTCACTTACCCTCAAGGCAATTTGCTGCAATTTTATCTTCTCTCTAGAGACTTGTGTTGATTGGGTTGTGATTCTATCTCTACAGCTTTGTCATTTTCTGTAAGGAGCTTATCTAGGAGCTTATCTGAGTTAACTGCAAGCTAAGTCTGTTTAATTTTGCTTACAATTAACACAGCTATGGTGGCTAATAGTGTAGTATCCATAGCACTTTTTTTTTTTTGGACTTATTTTATTAGGACCACGGGTTTCTTTGTATTTCTTACATTAAACATAACAGAGAGGACTACACCATATATTCAGTCTTCTATACATTATTTTTGATTGCAGGTGGCAGAGGCTATCCTGGAGGCTGACAGAAATGGCTTTGGAGTATAACCTGTATACTCCAAAGTATACAGCTCCAGTATATACTCCAGTGCTACCTGGGTAGCACTTTGCCCTAAAATTTATCAGTGAAAAAAAGGATTTCTTTCTCTCTCTTAACACATATATACATGCATGCACCTCCTATCATCTGAAACTAGAGACTTTCTCATTGTCCATTGATACCTTTAATCCTTCTGGGATCCTACTAAATTGCCCACTTTTCATGGTATCCTGCTGCAGTGAGTAACACAAGCTAAGTATACCTTATCAGTGGGGTGGAAAAAAGCCCTCCTTTTTCAAGGATTAAATTGTTCTATCAGCACAGACATTGCACAGATACCTGCCTCTTTCATAAGCACAGAAATAGAAGATGTTTTGTGCTCTGGTTTCTCTCTGCTGCTCTCTCGTACACATACAGGTGTAACAGGAATACTGTAACAATCGTAACAGCTAGGAACTCTCTCACGCGTAAATGCAGAGACTGCATCAAAAACACATTTGTTTTTAATTAAACTCAGTGGCAATTTGTCACCATTGAAAAACAGCACGGAATGTTTTTTCTTGAGACAGAATGTCCACAGAGTTGTGTTATTTCATGCTTGTAAGCCCTGGAGAAAGACTTCAAGACAAAGCTTAAATCAACTGCTTGTTTAAACTAGGCCCTATGAGGAGATGTAATAAAATGTGCTTGCCTCTGTCCTTCATGCAACATAAAAGCAGCGGAAAACTGTAGGGATTCAATCAGCTATCAGGCAGTGGCCACTTCATTTTCTAAACAGAGAAATAAGATTTATATTGATGTAGGAAAATAAACATTGTTGCAGTGTTAACACTGTCAGAGACAAATCCACTCTACAGTACAGGCCTCCCCCTCCTGATGAAACAAGCTAGAGATTCATGTATAGTAGATTAATTTCACTCCTTGTCTGTTATGACTTGTTCAAAAATTCTGGAAGTCAGTGGGAGGGTTTTCCATCGATTTCCAGCTGGCTTGTGATCAGACCTGTGGTGTTCAATATGTGCTACACCAAAGCACATGCTGGAGTGGCTATCTCTGTCCAAAGCTGTATCAGGAAGCTACATATTTAGTCTACTTGTGACACAGAAGGTATGAACTTGTTCTGTGTGAATCAGCTGCAGCACTGAAAGAGTCACTGCATGAGGTTATCAGAGCTGGTGCCTGTCTCCATCAGTGTGGGACAGAACAGCCCTGAAGTTATGTGTGCTCCCAACCTGTTTGCCTCACCCTGCTTTTGGGTAATCCACTAGATGAAAGACTGGGTAAGAACAAGTCTTCACAAGGGCTATGGATAGATGAGCTGTGGAAGGCCAGCCCGGGATTATCACAGCAGCAAAGCTGCAAAGCAGTCCAGTGGCTTTGATCACGTTCATTATGACGGAAATGTTTGCACATGAGTATGTAGTCATTGTAGTTGCCTTAACCAGTTTATAAGAAACATGAGCAAGACTATCAAGACTATCAAGAGCAAAAAACGTGAGCCAACATCTAGCTAGAACCAGTCTTCATAGCTATACATGGAATTAGAGGAAAGGGAGAAGATCAGGAGACTGGTGAGTACAAAAATATAGTCTAGACATACTACACACTTCCCCTAATCTGTCTTTTTATACCTCCTAGCTTTTGTACCTCTCCTTGCTTCTCATTCTCTAGTGCATCTCCTCAACAACAGCCAATTTTGGATAACCTTTGCCTGCAGCTGCCCTGCCGTGTGCCCCTCAGAAAAGGCAGTGATCACAGAGATGGCAAAGAAAGCACAGTCTGTCAGAGGATGACTTCTGCAATGCAGGTAGATTCCTGGAGCAAAAAAGCAGAGTATCAGCAGTTGTCTGGCCCTGGATTGATACAACTGTCCATGGACAAATAATCAATCCTGTGGTAAAAAACTGGGGAATCTGCCTTAGGAGATCTGCTGCTGAGCCTTGTGTTACTGAGAAACAGGGCCAGATCTTGTTTAGTAGCCTTTTCAGAGGTCAATAGAAACAATTTCTGTTGGGACTGGTACACTTAAGTTTTCAACTTACTTTTTAGAACAGTCAGCTTAATTTTCTTGAAAAGCTGGTTTCCCAGTTGTCTTAATTTATGCCAAGACCAACTTAATTGAAATTCTAGGCATCCCAGGAAACCTGCAAAGTATCTGCTGGAGATTGTTAGCAAGGTCTTCCTCTGAATGAAATCAGTGGTAAACAGCTCCAGTACAATAACTGCTCTGGTGATGTCAATAGATATTCTATATTCCCTCTTGGTTGCATCAAAACCAAGACAGAGTTCAGTGCTTGTATGAGCTATCATAGGTTGCAAGTAAGGAGGTTCTTTATAGAAAACACTGAGAGAAAACAGTACTATAGATGTTACAACAGTGACCACAACAATAATTGGATGAAAGCAACTCCTCACCGAGAAGATACCTTACACTCTTAAAGAGGGGAAATACCAATCGGATGAAAAAAAGGTCAATTGACTGGCATTTATACCAGTGTTGGGACTGGTTTTGTTCAACATCTTTGTTGGTGACATGGACAGTGGGATTGAGTGTGCCCTCAGCAAGTTTGCCAATGACACCAAGCTGTGTGGTTCGGTTGATACGCTGGAGGGAAGGAATGCCATCCAGGGGGACCTTGACACGCTTGTGAGGTGGGCTGATGCCAACCTCATGAAGTTTAACCATGCCAAGTGCAAGGTCCTACACCTGAGTCGGAGCAATCCCAGGCACAGCCATAGGCTGGGCAGAGAAGAGATTCAGAGCAGCCCTGTGGAGGAGCACTTGAACATGAGCCGGCTTCAGTGTGCACTCACAGCCCAGAAAGCCAGCTATATCCTGGGTTGCATCAAAAGGAGTGTGACCAGCAGGTCAAAGGAGGATCCTGCCCCTCTACTCTGAGGGCTCTCGTGAGACCTCACTTGGAGTATTGTGTGCAATTCTGGTGTCCTCAACATTAAAAGGACATGGAACTGTTGGAACAAGTCCAGAGGAGTGCCATGAGGATGATCAGGGGACTGGAGCACCTCCCGTATGAAGACAGGTTGAGAAAGTTTGTGCTGTTCAGCCTGGAGACGAGAAGGCTGCATAGAGACTTCATAGCAGCCTTTCAATATGTGAAGGTGGGCTATAGGGATGCCAGGGAGGGACTGTTCATTAGGGACTGTAGTGATAGGACAAGGGGTAATGGGTCTGAACTTAAACAGGGGAAGTTTAGATTGAATATAAGGAAGAAGATCTTTCCTGTTAGGGTGGTGGTGCACTGGAATGGGTTGCCCAGGAAAGTTGTGAATGCTCCAATTTTGGCAGTGTTCGAGGACGGGTTGGACAGAGCCTCGGGTGACATGGTTGAGTGCGAGGTGTCCCTGCCCGCGGCAGAGGGGTTGGAAGTAGATGATCTTAAGGCCCTTTCCAATCGTAACTATTCTATGATTCAAATGCCACAGTGTATGTCATTCTGAAACTCTTAAGAAGGAAGACACTTCAATGTCAGGCGGAGATTATGGTCTTAGAAATTGATATGATAACTTCAATGGTGCTACAGCAAAAAAAAAAAAGAAGTCAAGGAAAGCATCATTTGGTAGCACAGATAAAGTCATTAAGCATAATTTTGGCTGGTTTTAGTTTTTGTCCCTTTTTCCTTTCTTTGAATTCTACTACCTCTCTAGAGGACATCTCTATGGGAACAGAAGGGGTACAATGAAAGTGAGGTGGGGTGGTGACAAGTAATAATAATCAAGAAGGACAAATATTAGGAGCTTTTATGGTTTCAAATTATTATTACCTGGTTACTCTTCAGTCATTGTACCTGTCACTTACGAACAGACACAATGAGGCTATTCTGGTTCACTTTATTTAAAATCATTAGAAAGATACCACATAGTACAGGCTTGACCAGAAACATAGACCAGAAACATCAAGACAAAACAGTTAGTTTAATCTGTAAGCAAAGTAAAACAGTCAGTGAAAACAATACAGCTACAAACAAGACTGCACAACACTCTTCCTCAAGAAATGCCACAGATGATGGTAGACAGATAAAAAAGAGACAGAGACGCGTTTTACAGTTAGATTCAAACAAGGCATAGAGAAAACATCAATAGAGAGCTAGTATGACAAATTGAAAGAGATCTTAAGCTAATATCATTCAAGTGACAGGATTACCTTGGGTTATTTGATACTGTGCATCTTCCTGTGTTTCTTTTTTAGTATTATGAACTTTTTTTAATTGCTTTTCTGCTTCCATTTGCATTGGTTTATCGTAGTGAACTTACACTTTTTAAGAGAGTCATCAGCGATGGAGGTTGCATCTGGTTTTTTGATCTATCTTCCTAAACTGCTTTCATACTCTGTTCTTTTTATCAGAAAAGCAGTTACACATCATACTTGCACATAATGCAGAGCTGCACAGAGAACAAAGGCTAAGCGTATTTCTCTATGTCCCTGGAGTCTGTGGAAGTGGAGCAGGAAGCACAGAGACAGAAACTGAAAAAGCAGAGTAATAACTGGATCACACACGAACAGCAGGGATCACACATGAAGGTACCAGTGGTGAATGCAGTCTGTTTCTTTCCGGTGTAAATTTGCCTCGCATCTTCAACAGGCAGGACAAACGTTCTATGCAAGAATAGCAGCAAATGGACAGGCTGCTTTAGTTTCAGCAAATGGCATTATTAACATAACACAATATTACACTGTTTGTGCTTGTGATCCAGTAATTGATTCATTGTCTTGATGGTGTTTGCTGTAATGTGCACTGGGAATTTCCCTGCAACCTTGCAAACTTCATTGTACAATTAGCACTGCTTGCTTTCATTGCCAGTTTTTAAATGTTCCCATCTAAAATACATCTCAGGCTGCTTTGACACACTAGGTAGACACTTTTCTATCAGTAATACAGCTTATGTGCTGATAGGGTTCACTTCTAATGACTTTGTGAACACAGACCCTGTTAACAGTTGAAATGGCTCACTTTCCTATATTTCACTCTTCACTAATGAATTCAGGCATCTGCAAAGAAAAACTCATTTTTAGCTCTTGATTTTAATCATTTGGAGGAGGAGAACAACCACCATGTCTGAACTCTTCTATAGTCTTAAAATGCACAAAGTAGTGCGAAGAGTCTGCTTTCCTGCATTATGCTGGGCATCCCGGTATAAGACACTACCCTTCCTTGAACAAAATCGTAGAATAGAATGAGTTGGGTTGAAAGCAAACTTGAAGATCATCCAGTTCCATCCCCCTGCCACGGGCAAGAACACTTTCCACTAGACCAGGCTGCTCAAAGCCCTGTTCAACCTGGCCTTAAACGCTTCCAGGGATGAGGCAGCCACAACTTCATTGGGCAACCTATTCCAGTGTCTCACCACCCTCAGAGTGAAGAATTTCTCCCTAATGTCTAATCTAAATCTACCCTTTTTCTGTTTAAAACCATTTCCCCTTGTCCTGTCACTACATGCCCTTGTAAAATGCCCCTTTCCAGATTTCTTGTAGGCCTCCTTCAGGTAGTAGAAGGCTTCTATAAAGTCTCCCTGGAGGCTTCTCTTCTCCAGGCTGAACAAGACCAACTCTCTCATCCTCTCTTCATAGCAGCAGTGCTTCAGCCCTCTGATCATCTTCGTGGCCTCTGGACTCGCTTGAGCAGCTCCATGTCGCTCTTGTTTTGGGGACCCAGAGCTGGACTCAGTACTGCAGGTGGGGTCTTAAAGGAGTGGAGTGGGAGAGTAACCTCAGCTGCCACTATTAAAATCTGTCTCTCCTACAAATGATAAATGGAACAGTGATGTAAATAATTTGTTTCCATAGTATTTATTTTATTTATCAAAAGCATTTCAGTGCAGAGATCCACGGACTCCCTTCCTGTTACACTTTCCTACTAAAACACTGGTCAAAGGTCATAGTGAACTTTTCACAGAAGTACATTGAATGGTTTTAAACTAAAAATTAAAAAAAAAGTATTGTAAACCAATAAAACACCGAACTCTGGCAGCAGCCCAGTGGTTTAAAACACTTTGAAACAGCTGTTCAAGAGACACAAAGAAAGTCTATGGTCTCAAGTCTGACCTAAGATGCTAGCATATTGTGTTTCATGTGCAGGAAAAGATAGCACTGCCATTACCAAAGATGTGTGGAAATAGGGAAGAATCTGTATCAAGATCTTCTAGTGATTTCCATTCTAGCTATTGGTTCATTGTCTGGTGCTGCAAAACAAGTGGTTAGTCTTCTTGTAAGAGCACAGTTTTCTATGCTCCAAGGCCTTCAGCAGTCCACCTTCTGGACTCTGTATGAAGAGAGACTGGCAGGACTTCTGATATTATTGAATCCAACCACCCTGCAAGAAAGAAAAGTGGATTTAAGGCTTTAGCTTTCTGATTACCTCTGTAGGTTTCTGGGGACCCCAGGAAAGTTAGAATAGCAAATCAGTAAGAAATCCCTATATGGCTGTTCTTATGGGAAAAGGTTTTTCTTCAAGAGCATCCTCTATATGGGAATGATTTACATTATCTGAATTTTCACCCAACCAACTCAGAATACTAATTAAAAGAAAGAAACTTAGGAAAAGCAAAAACTTCCTCATCCTGTAAAAGGTTCTTCACACGGCCTGATTTTCTGTTACAACTTCTCAGTAGAATCAGGGAAGTGATTTTCAATCCCTTGTTGGTTTTGAACACCTGACAATTTTCAGGGAAAATCTGTGGACTCTGCAAACTTGATCTTACTTCGTGTTCTCTAGTTTCCTCTGTTACCTTTTGCAGATCTCACAACTAAAAAAAAAAAAAAAATATAGGGGAGAGGGTGCGTAGCAATTCTGAAAAACTGATGCATTTAGTTTTGAGTGAGTCTGCCTGACTCTTTGTATTGGTTCTGCATAAGATGGGGTCAATGTGACTTAAATACCTTCTAGCTCATAGAATTTTGCTGTAGTCTTTGGGGAAGAGAATCTAGTGAAGGATCTAAAGAACAAGTCCTCTGAGAAAGTGTCTGACAGAACTGGGGCTGTTAATCTGGAGAAAAGAAGGCTGAAGGCGGACCTTATCATTCTTTACAACTACTGTAAGGAGGTTGTAGCAAGGTGGGTGTCAGTTTCTCCTCCCAAGTAACAATTGATAGGATGAGAAGAAATGGACTCAAGTTTTGCCAGGGAGGTTAAAAATGAATATTAGGAAAAATTTCTATATTGACAGTGTTGTCAGGCACTGGAACTGGCTTCCTAGATAAGTATGAATGACCACTCCTGGAGTTATTTAAAAGCCATGTAGATGTGGCATTTTACAGTATGTTAGAGATTGGAAGGGACCTCAAAAGATAATCTAGTCCAATCCCCCTGCCAGAGCAGGAACACCTAAATAAGGTTACACAGGAATGTGTCCAGGTGGGTGAATGTCTCCAGAGAAGGAGACTTCACAACCTCCCTGGGCAGCCTGTTCCAGTGTTCTGTCACCCTCACTGAGAAGAATTTTCTTCTCAAGTTTAAGTGGAACCTCTTGTGTTCCAGTTTGTACCCATTACCCCTTGTCCTATCATTGTTTGCCACTGAGAAGAGCTTGGCTCCATCCTCGTGACACTCCCCCTTTATATATTTATATGCACTAATAAGGTCACCCCTCAATCTCCTCTTCTCCAAACTATAGAGACCCAGCTCCCTCAGTCTTTCCTCATAAGGGAGATGCTCCACTCCCTTAATCATCTTAGTTGCCCTGCGCTGGACTCTCTCCAGCAGGTCCCTGTCCTTCTTAAACTGAGGGGCCCAGAACTGGACACAGTATTCCAGATGAGGTCTCACCAGGGCAGAGTAGAGGGGAAGGAGGACCTCTCTCGACCTACTAACCACCCCCCTTCTAATACACCCCAGGATGCCATTGGCTGCCTTGGCCACAAGGGCACAGTGTCGGCTCATGGTCACCCTGTCGTCCACCAGGACCCCCAGGTCCCTCTCCCCTACACTGCTCTCTTAACAGGTCGTTCCCCAACCTATACTGGAACCTGGGGTTTTTCCTGCCCAAATGCAGGACTCTACACTTTCCCTTGTTATATTTCATCAAGTTACTCCCTGCCCAACTCTCCAGCCTGTCCAGGTCTTGCTGAATGGCAGCACAGCCTTCTGGCGTGTCAGCCGCTCCTCCCAGCTTAGTGGCATCAGCAAACTTGCTGATAGTACACTCAATTCCCTCATCTAAATCATCGATGAACATATTAAATAATACTGGTCCCAGTACCGACCCTTGAGGCACTCCACTTCATACAGGCCTCCAACTAGACTCCGCCCTATAGACTACAATTCTCTGGCTTCTGTCCTTCAGCCATAGTTTACTGGTGGACTTTGCAGTGCTAGTTAATGGCTGGACTCGATGATCTCAAAGATCTTTCCCAACCTAAATGATTCTATGATCCTATGTTAAAGGCCATCTCTTTATCTGCAAAGCAGATGCTCCATTAAACACAGTTTTACCACATTTTATTCTATGCTTCAGCTAGGAAATTCTAGCCCCTGTCCACCTGGGTGTCATTTTCCCTTACATGACACACTGCATGGTAGCACACAAGTGGCAATTGCCCCTGTGTGGTTAAAGGAGGTCTCTGACTCTGGTTGTGCTACTACAGCTTGCTCCTGCATTGGGCCTAAGTACAGCTAGTGGGATTAGGATGAAAGCTCCCAGATGATGACTGGCTGGTTTCTAGACACTTTGCACTGCTTGGCTGGCAAAACACAATGGAAAATCTGGCTTTACATAAAGGAAGGTAAATACAAACAGAAAAACTTGATGTGAGAACAATGTGGCTCAGTTAAAATCCTGTGAATAATTGTAGCTTCTGGGTGGCATTAACGGCTGGACACTGGACAGAAGCTTAAGGTCATGGATTGTTTTTCATTTCTTATTGTGGCAACGTGCCATTATTTTCTTACCTCTGAGGCAGCAGGATTAGAAAGAGAAAAACACCTTTTTTGACTGCACTGAACTTGTGTCTCTGAAGTGAAAATTGATTTGTGCACTGAATGAAGCAAACAAACATGTAAACAATTCTTATTTCTTTCCTCCAGGATCAGTAGGAAACAAACCTCAGTCTCAGGAGGAAAAAATCTAGGTGTTAAATAAACAAACAAAACCATTAAAATCTAGAAGAACCATGTGTGAGAGAAGATAATGCAATTTTTTTCTTAGTATCTTAGCACCTATAGAAGTGATATAAAGTTGCTGAATATTGACAGAAGTGTTTGTTTAATGAAAAACTCAGAGTAAAATATGTGTTTAGCTTTACAGAGTTCCCTTTGTAATTTTGAAACCTATGTTGCTGCAAACTTTCAGCCCAAGCATTAGCTCTAAAGAAAGAGGGAAATCAAATCCCCCAAAACCTGAAACAAAAATGAAGAGCAGAATTTACTAAATTGCTCTTCAGAAGAGCATTTCATAAGAGCAGTTCTTCATAAGAGTAATTTCCTGTGCTTACAGGAAAACCAAAAGATAAATGATCTGCTGAATAAGCAAGACTGGAGGAGAAGGAAGATGAGCCATCTTCCCTTATGTTTGCCAACACAGTTTCAGGAGGTAGGAACTGGCATTCCTGCTCTTCGCCATGGAACTGCAGCTCACCCAAACCTAAGATGAGGACAACATCCTCACAGTCATTTTGCAGGTAGGTATAGACTGAGTTGCTTCCAAGATACATGATAGGCAAACACCATGAGTGAAGGCAAGAGAACAAATTTAAATGGTGGGTTTGAGACATTAAATTGCTTTTGAAGTGATTGCTTTTCTTTGGGAAAAACAATAAATCTTTTTTATCTCCTCAAATTCAAAATCTTTCAATAGACTGTTTTTTTTTTTAATGTAGTTGCAGATTGGGCTAGCTGTAATATGCTTACATGCACCTCTGCAAGAAATTCTCCTATACTTAGGACGGTAGAAAATGAAAATAAAAGATTGCTCAGCTAAAAAAACAATGAGAGTTCTTTATGTGCGTATCTTGTCTGTGGCTAGACACCAGACAACTAGTCCTTTCAACTCTTGCCATCTTTCTCTTGGTTCTTACATGATATTAGCACATTAGTGCTAATTTTAAAGGGCGCTTGATCTCATCTGCGGAGAATATACTTGACGAAGGTGCAAGTATGAGTTGTGCCTTAAAATATTGCCAATGTTAAAAGATTAAAAGGTTATTAATGATGTTTCCCCTCCCTTCCCCCCTAATCAGGAGAAACAACATGAAGAGTTAAGAGAAGAGCACCAGCTCTGCTTTAACATATACCTGTATAAAACAGGCATTAGTGCTGAAGTAGCTGAAGTTCACTATATAACTGCACCTGCAATCTGTACTCAGATTTTAAGCGACTTCTGAGGATGTATAGGCTTTACAGTGCTAGCCTCAACAACTACACATAGAGGTTAGTTTAGTATGCACAATTGTTGGCATTTTCCATCCAGTGTACACTGGCTGAGAATAACACAGTAACTGAATGCAAAACCAACTTTCTTCTCCCAGACTCTTTGAGCCCATTTCTGTGTATTTCAGGCACTGAGTCCAGATGTTCAAAAACTAAATAAAAGCTGTAGTTCTGTATGCTCACCCCTCATTCAACATTACTGTGAAAAGCTGGATTTTAAAAAAGGAACAGTACAGCTCCAAAGAATAAACAAATGTTCAAATTCTCCTCTTCCTTTTACTGTCACCACTTAGCAAGCATGCAGTGCATAGCTGGAGACAGTTTTGAAGGATATCAATGAATTCTTGATTTCTGCCTAAAGCTGTAATATAGCCTGCAAACCTTCCCCCATTTTCCTCCAACTAGAAATGTTAGCAATCAATTACTGCCCTAGAAGCCATAAAGCAGACCCACAAGAGCCAGACATGCAGCTGAAATGAAGAGACACAAAGTCAGAACTTTGTGGACCTCAGAACTGTGGACTACAAAGTCAAAACATACAAACACTTCTTTTTTCCTTTTTTTTTCCTTTTTTTTTTTTTTTAATCATTAAAGCCCAAGCATGACAGTACTTTGTTTCTTTCCTGCAGTGAAGTTCTACCAAGTTCTATCAAAATGTTGAAACTTAAGAATTACTCTTTGTTGTTTCAGTATGTGTGGCCCCATGCAGGAAGGCAAGCAACATAGCAGGGGCTTAAGGACCTGTATTTCTTTTCTCTATAAATTTAATTAGATGCATTAATCTGGTAGGTATGAAGTGCTGTTCTTGGTACTTTTTATATTTAGTAATAACTACACCTAATTACAGTGTGCCAAGGCTCTAATGGTACTGTAGCAGGTGTTGGAGAAACCAAGAGAAAAGAAGACTTGATTTTATGCTGTAGTTGCAGTATTTCTGATGTCAGCATTATTATTCCTGGCATCCTCCAAAGTCAGCAAGAGAATAATCACATACAGAGAATTTCAGCTGGTTTACCAGCAAAATAACAAGAGGCTGAAACAGTATTTTTTCTGTCTAGCAGCAAAAAGAAAACCCAACCAGATCTTTCAGTAATATGTGAGATTGCCTAGTCTTGCCATAGGAGAGTTCAGCTTAAAGCTGAAAAGCTCTTAGGCATGCATGTCTTCTCAATATCAACATTAAACACATACTTGTGTCCATGGGCTTATTTTAAATAGGGGGGGAAATACTACATATGGAAAAACCAGTGCATAGTACTGAATGCACTGAGAGAAGTCTTAATTACATCCCTTCTGAGATGGAGGATACATTGCTGTGGTCTTGAAAGAACAGCCTATGAAGCTGAAATGATCTTTCAGAGAAGACCCATGTCTATCATAGTACTATGTCAGCATAAGTACCTTGGCAACTGATCTGTGTGCTATAGCAGGATGTTTTTGTGCTGTTCCAGCACACTCCTGTCAGGTTTTGAAAGCAGGGTGACACAACATTTATGGTATAGATATGCCCAAAATCGTTTGTGCATGTTGATGGTATGAGCTTGCATGCATGAAAATGTGCTTTCAGATAGACTTCAGTAGGATACTTCTTGTCACTAATATAAAGTGTATCTGTTCAACTGTACTACCTAAAACAGACTGTGACCCTTCCAAGGAAATTTTTATAGAAAACGTATTTTAAAATACCAAGATCTTCTTACATAAGAGCACTGTGAAAAGAAGAAAAAACCCTCCAAAAAAAAACCCAAGCAAAACCTGTTTAAATAGACCATAAAACAAGATGTACTGCCACATTATAGTGACACAAACAGTTTGGACACCTTTGCTTTCTGCCCTGTTCCAATTCCAATGCAAATGCAACTAAATTCCTGAATAATGTGTCTCAGTGATTTACTTTCCATCAGTATGTATCTTAGCACCCACCTTACTACCTCTGTTGTATTTTGAGGCTAGTTTGTCTCTGAATTCATCCAGCTTCAGGACTGTTTGGGAATTCTTCCCTAGGAAGATTCTTGCTGCAAGATAGCTATACATAAAATATCCCCATACTATAAAATCATTGAGGACATCAGGTATGTCTTTCCAAAGAAGTTATGGAAACACCTTTTTTCATTGCTTTAAAGGGCACAGGAAGTCCCATCAGTCCTGTGTTGCCCAGCCTCTAAGAAAAGCCACAGGGAGCTCCCATCACAGTAAGAACACACTCTACTGCACCTCAAATATACCAGGAGAGCCATGCCCAAGAATAATAACATCTAAAGCTCTAAGCAGATTTGGGAGGGATACATCCAGCCAAACCATAAATTTATGCAACACCCTGCCTGTATGCAGCACTTTGCTCTCACCTGACCTATGTGATATGACACATTGGAGCGCCTCCTCAGCACCTGGGAGAGGCAGAGGCAGAGTTGGTTGATAAATATACACAGGACAGAAATAACACATCACCCGCTGGAGACCAGAAGAGAAAGGAAAAACAATGCCTTAGCACAGGGAGCGTTGACAACAATGACTGCTTTGCCTCTGGAGACTTTTGTTGATGGTGCAAGCAAGAAAGCAGGTAAGGGAGCTTCAGTGTTTCTCAGGCTGCTCTTGCCAGCTGGGTAGAACTGCAGGTAAAGGTGAGGGAGGAAAACACTTGAGGCATGTATCCTTGAAGAAAGGGAAATAAATAAACCTGTGTACAGTGAGAAATAAAGTATGAATCAGAGTTGGAAATAGTGTGGTGGCGTGAAGAAAAAAAGAAAAAATCTTTCAACTCTGGTTTCAGAGCTTCAGGTGCTGACAGCTCTAAGAAAGACTACCTGCTTTTCAGTGCATTTCTCTAAGAAAGGCTTTTTCTAGGGAGTAAATAAGGAGTTTTGCAAGACAAGAAGGAAAAAGTGCATAAAACTAGGAAAAAAAGCAAATCAAGATGTATGTTTGAAGTGCATGCATATTTCTTCTGAAGTATTCAACTTCTAAGCTGACAGACTGCGTGTGACTCTTGACCTTCCAACCATTTTTCACTCTACAATCCTATACTTCAGAAAAGCACAGTTTGAAGGAATTCTGTCAACTCAGATATATTTTCCTTTCTTCTCAGAGAAAGAGGTATCATTGGTGCCTCTGGTGATATTTTGAAAACAGTTAGCTCTTGGCTTTTGAACAAATAGTTTTGAGAGTGCCAGAGATTGTAACCCCACAAAGGGAGGTTAAATAAAATTCATAAAAGTATTTGTTCTCTGTCAAGAATGTACACACACACCTTACAAAACACATACCACAGGATAAAAAAGCAAAAGGAGAAAAGAGGGTTGCATCCATTCAGAAATAAACTTAACTATAGAATGAGAAAGCCTGTTGGATTTATTCTAACAAAGCTGAGTCTAGTGGAACAGTACAATCTGTGTTTCAGAAAAGTACATTTCTGGTTAGTGAAAGGTGTCAGAATGAAGGATCAGCCTACACCTAAGTGATACAGGATGCAACAGATGACATATATAAATCTTAGAGGCATAGTAACTGAAGGGGCACAAACATTTTTTACATACCTGAGACCTGGATTTGACCCTAAGGGAAGGATATGCCACTAAATCAATATTTAAGTAAGAAGAGCAGCACAAGGGCACAAGGACTATACTTTCTTTAAAATATTATCATGGTAATTGATTCAAGATAGCATTGAGAAACTTCAAATGCCATCACCACAGTGAAGACCGAGGCCCACACCTTTCATGTGGATTGCTTACATTCATGGTACTTCTGAAGTCAAGAAGGGGTGCTCATATGATGCCTCATAACATAAGGGAGGCAAGATTTGTAGGCAGAGATAGTGTTTTTCTTTAACCAGATGTTTAATCTGGCATTCAAGTTTTTCATGCACATGTCATTTCTTATCTATCCAAGTGAATAATTATTTGCAAAACAAGTTTCTAATAACATGTCACATACCTTCAACAGGGTTAAAAGATATTGACAATAATCAGACTAAGAATTCACAATGTCCACATGTGAATATAAGAACAAAGCTTTAAAAAAAAAAAAAAATAAGGAGCATATGACCTGAACAAACACAGGAAAAGGACTGACAAATACATAATGTAACTACAAAGGCATATTAAGATATCTGGCAAGTAAACAGAAAGAACACTGGAAGGGAGATTATTGTTGTCTGAAAGGGACAATTGCTGATGACATTCCCCAAACGGCAGATTCTTGGGCCACTGAAATGTTAGTATTTCATTCTGGTTTACCTGTGTGGTTACTGCTAAACAAAAATTTCAAAGTTAAAGTGGTTTCACAGAGCAGCTCTATTGTTGGTTTGGACAGAGTTTTCCTTTCTAAATCACTTTGGAATCACTTCTATGTCTGCATCTGTAGAGTAGACATCTGATTTTTTATTTTGCAAGTTTCTTGGAGAAATAGAGCAGAAGGGGTTTTGGATTCAAATACAGCATATGAGAACAAAGGGGAAAATAGGATGCAAATTTTGTTCTTTTCTCTTGAGGAATATGAGGTTACACTGATGCAATTTTGAGCTGCCTTGTATTGATTCATCTGAGTGTACTATGAATAAAGAGATTACATTTACACACTAGAAATAGTAGAATGATTTTGTTTCTTTTTTTTTCTCTTTTGGCAACCAGTCCCTAACTAAGCGATCTAACAAAATAAGTTTTGAGTATTTTTGAAAATGATCTAATTGAATTAACTTTGGCTCAGCGTCCCACATAATACTAAGAGAGCAATATAATTCCAAAAAGGTCCAGATGGAACAGTGAAAAAGGAGCTATGAATTTTACTGGGGAAGGATAAAATTTCTACAGGGAGCCCAACTAATAAAAACCTTTCTCTTTATTCACCACAGTGAGTATTACACGATTTTGTAGGCACATGGATAGCAACGTGGAAATATTCAGCACAGTGGCAGTGTCCAGATAAAACAGATTTGACAGACAAAGACATCACTCAGATGTAATTAGTTATTTTGGAGATCAGATGACAGCAACATTTCAGTATGTACATGCTGTACCTCACAAGTACAATTGCATGCTGATGCTGTCCTAAGGTCATGCATTATTCTTGTTAATGTTCTAGATAAACACTCTGCTTTCTCTGCTCCACAGATGCTGGTAGAAATAACCTCTTCAGAATGCTCTAAACCCAGAAGCTTTTCACTACACTCAGAATAGTTTTATATAAATGAAACAGCAAAATCATCCTGACAAACAATATGCTTTTTAATTTATCTATATATATAGGCAGACTGGCACAGGGTGCAGCTCCTATACCTATCTTGCTTTCCTCCAGGGGAATTGGTGCCTGCTCCTTAAAAGCTGCAGTATGAAATCTATAGCTAAGTGGGAATGCTGACTGAGACAAAGTATTAAGGCGATCAGCAGGTAAGAAATCATGAAGTGCCATAAAACATCACAGAAACACAGGCATATAATTTATTATTTTGTGCAACCTTTGACGTTGAGGCTTTGTGTTTTACCCTACTTTTTCAATGGGCAAAAAAATATGTACATCTTACTATTTCCATAAAAGAATCTTTTTATGTTCTCAGATAATTATAGCACTTGAGGTGATCACGCCTGAGCTGAAATGAGTTTACTGCCTCCTGTGCTTGGGTTTTGTGACCTTTGACTTGCCGGCTTTTCTTTTGTTTAAGCTGGCCTCTGTAATGGGATGCACTTTCTGCCCTGAAAGGACAGGCTTGTGTTCAAAAGAGTGTGCAGCCATTTAGACTCTGCCCCAGTTACTTTGTCATGAAAGAATCCATCCTACAGAAGGACTCCTGCTCCCACAGCAATCTGCTTGCATTATGCTTGAAGTGACTCATGCTTTAGTAGTACATTCAATAGTCCAGGTCAGGGCAGGTGGGACATTGCAGTTCATTATTTTCTTAAAGAAAGTCACAAAATGCAATTGAATGCAGAGCTGTATTACTATTAACATTATTAATGACTCTACTTTTTACAGTAGATGGTTACCTCTTGCGTCTACTACAATTGCTCGCTAGAGCACACAAAGCAATGATAGTCATAGCAATTAACACTGCCTAGTTTAATCCCTATGGTTTAATCAGTAATGAAAATAAATCTCAGTGATAGTTGTGCTATAGACTTAATGATGTAAAGAAACATGCAAACCAAGATTTTTATGTAAGTTTTTTTTTTTAGGTTAATGGTATCACTGAAAAAAAGTACTTTTCCAGTTTGTAAACCTCAAAATTTTCCTTCAGATTGTGGCTCTAAGGCTGCCTATTTTTTTGTTTAATAACCATGAATGTTACTCATTCTAATAAAACACATTCCCACCAGCCACAAAGTTTGTCTTGTAAAAAGCTTCTGTGCAATATTCTTGCCTATGAAACTCCCTTGATGCTTCTAAGCACTCTAAAACCAGATGATAGTTCTGGAGTCCCTTTTTGACTTTCTGCTAAAATAATGTGCTCTGCTATAGTAAGGCATGTTTTACAGACCAAAGGTAGCATCTTCTATTGGACTGACTGATGTATTTGAGGAAGAATACCAACTGCAGATAAGTTCTTCGGCTCATAGAGGTTGCTCAGGGTGCCTGTCTTGATAAATCAGATAAAACATGATCCTTTCACTTGCAAAAATGATTCTGAATGCACAGTCATAACTAGCATCACTTCCCTCTATCTATCTAAGCTATCATTTTCCCCCAGTAGTGCTTGTACTGACTACATCAATGCATCATTGTTTTGTTTGTATTTAACTCTCAAAGGTAATTTTGTTTGGAATTTCCATACTGCTTCCATACTATTGTACGGCCACATAGTGTGTACCTTATTTGTATGCACTCTCAGAGTTATTTCTGAACATCTCACAAGTATTTTCCTTACAGCAATCCAAAGAATCAGGAAAGTAATTTTAGTATTCCCCTGATGACAGAAGTAAAGACTGAGAGATTCAGTAATATATTGCAAGTCACAGTATAAATCCAGGACAGAACTGAAAACAAACCCTGTATTCTCCTGGCTGGCTCTCCAAGTCCCTAGAGACATGTCATTAAGGCTGCTTTGCAATTAAACGTATGATTGCAGCAGGAATAGAATCACACTTTAATCTGGTTAAGATGTCTGAGAACACCAGCATGAATTTTAGCAAAGGCAACACAAGTCAGCTGTAGGCTATGAGTGGTTATTTATATTGCTAGTTTTCACTGACGTCTCTCATGCTGTACAGTCCATGCTGCCTATAGAAAAACAAGCAAAGCTAGGCCTCTGAGAGCTGAAATTATCCTTCTGACTGCAGTTATATGTAGCTGCAGTCCAGTTGTGCAGGTTTGGTGTGTACCTTACAAACAGAACTTGGGCCAATCTCTCCCACAAATCTGAAACTTATTGTGCATCTATCTCTCAGTATATAGACTGAATCCTTAAGGTAGCTTTTTGAAGCACTGTTGTTTTTTTCACACACTCTGTTCCTGTCACAACCTCATCAGCATTACAGCAACTAACTTGTTCATTATGGGGTAGCTATGAATGGCTGCTGTTTAGTACTAAAGTCACTCTGGTAAATCCTCACAGTGAACAGCTATCTGTCATATGGGCTGAGAATGCACCAATTGCTTTGAAATTTGTCTTGGCAACATTTCATGTAAAAGAATTTGTAAAGGACACAACTGCTTGGAAGGACCATCAGCCAGGAAGTTCCTGTATGAAGAAAGCCCTGGGCAAGAAAAGAAGTCATGCTGAACATTTACAAGAGGAAAAGAGTCAAACTGACCTGAACTGAATGCACTGGGCTTGCTCACTTCCCTGACAATGTTCGTTCACATTTACACCACGCATTTTCTCAGGTTTCTCTGGAGCTGCAGCTGAGTGCTGGAGCGTGGAACACTTTCAAGGAGAAAGGCTGCAGGCTTCCTTCTATCAGCACTGAAAGCACGGCTGACAACATAAGGATGTTGTCAGGCTTCAGCACACATCCTTCCATTGCCTTGCACTTCACTCTTCATCAGGAAGCATAACCCAAGAAAGGGATGGGTGTGAGAGATATTTTCCTTTTGTATATTAGTCCATTGATAACATCAAACCCTTTAATGGATACTCAGAGCTGGCTGGCTTTGCCTTTGAACTAACTGCTCGCATGCCAAAGGATTTGTTAGATGTTCAGGTGATTTAGAGTCTTTCCTTTGGAGACCCTATGTACTGTTCCTAATTGGAACACATATGTTTGACCTCTCTTGCTTCTCAAGTGTTCCTGGTTTGCAGTGATGGGGAAGGAAAGAAAAAAGAAAGGAAGGAGGCTTAGGTGGTGGCAAAAGAAAAGTGGGATCAAGAGTCAGATATCTTTTCATTTTATCCCGCTGGTCATCTTTTGTATTTTCATTTGCTCCAGCAGTGTAAAGGGTGGGAGTCGCCATTAGCATGGAGATTTTAAAGGACTGTAAAGTCAGATCAGGCTTGCTAATGTTAGGAAATTTTGGCTAAGTGATTTGAGTGTAGGGGGGAAACATCCTAAAAAGACATTTCTTCCTGATTTCACGGCTTTCAATCAATGGCAGCTTTAACACTACCAATGCCTTCACGTAGCACCCTCAGCATCAACACAGGCAGGCCCAGAAAATGCAGTACTGCTGTTCAGAACTCTACCTAATGGCTCATAAGCAAAAGAGGATGCTACAGGGGGAGTAAGCCAGAGGCTGCAACGAAATATTTATTGTTAATTTACTTAAAGATAAAAATTTTAGTCAGGAGGAATAGAGCACAAATCATGACCCTTCTAGGAAATGACAACAGAAAGAATATGGGGAAAACTTACTGTTTCTTACCAGAAAACTTTGCTCTAGGCTGCTTTTGATATTATTCTTTCCCTAATGTAGGGTTACAGATGCATTAACAGCAAATTTGTACTCATTCAAGTCTCCCAATGTCTAGGGATAATTTTAAGTGTAATTCAGGAAAATGTCGGTGGCTTTATGATAGCGTGATAGACATTCAAATTGTTATTAAATTCATACTTGCAGAGACTTGTGAAGAAAGGGGAATAATATTCTGCAAAAGATGATGCTTGTAATTGTTTCTTTAGCAATTATTCCTTTAGGAGCATCTTGCTGTGCACTAAGGCATCAAAGAAATTGGTGCTCACTGATTTGACTGTTGAGAACTGAACATTTGAGTAGCTCAGACTATCATTATGTCCCCTTTGACTGGGAAGGTTTTTGTTCACACATGGTAATGGGTGATTGTATTCATTAAAGAGAGTGACACTGTTTTAAGTATTCGCTGTGATACAGAAGTCATTTCTTTTATTCTCAGTTACCTGTTGACCCTGTTACAATGAATATCTCGTCTGATATTCTTAATAATGAGTGAATGCATCCAATCAACTTTCTGGTAGAAATGGTGTTAAAATTGGAAACAAAACCTCAGCTTTATTAAAATGTCAGGGTTGTGAGTGCTCACAACGCTGACATTTACACCCAGAAGCCTGAGATCTTTAAAGTGAAAGCTTCATCCACAAGGCTTCCTTTGGTTCCATAGCAGATGTGCTGTGTCTATTACTCTTTCAACAGAGGTTTTCTCTGAACATCTGATGCCATGATCTTTTGGGGGAATAGGGTGGAAAAGTGATTTCTACCCAGAAGCAGCAGTCTGGCCATCAGCCCTTCTTTTTCCCCCTGCATCCCCAAGGCAGGGAAAGAACAAGAACAGGGGAACTGGCTGCATAAGCCTCAGAGATGCAGCTTCCAGCTGAAGCAGGCTTGTGCCAGCCCCTCATGTGGGGCAGGGTGCTCAGCACTAACTGCTTCCCATCACCTTCCCACACAACCACCTTCTTGTCTACTGAAACCCAGCCTGCAAATCTGACATGCTGTTCCTGAGACAAAGCAGGTCTTTCCCTCTCATCCACAAGATTTGCCACCAAAATAATCTTCCCACGCATTCTGGAAGTCAGATGAGCTCCTAAATATAGAATCATAGAGTGCTTAGGATTGGAAAGGAACTTTATATCATCCAGTTCCACCCACCCTGCCACAGGCAGAGATGCCTTACCCTACAACATGTTGCCAAAAGCTCTGTCCAACCTGGCCTCGAACACTGCCAAAATTGGAGCATTTATCACTTCTTTGGGCAACCTGTTCCAGTGCCTCACCACCCTTGCAGTAAAGAACTTCCTCTTATATCTAACCTCAACTGCCCCTCTTTTAAGTTTTAACCCATTAACCCTAACCCTATCACTACAGTCCCTGATGAAGAGTCCCTCCCCGGCATCCCTATAGCCGCCCTTCAGCTACTGGAAGGCTGCTATGAGGTCTCCACGCAGCCTTCTCCAGGCTGAAGAGCCCCAACCTTCTCAGCCTGTCTTCATATGGGAGGTGCTCCAGTCCCCTGATCACCCTCGTGGCACTCCTCTGGACTTGTTCCAACAGTTCCATGTCCTTTTTATGTTGAGGATACCAGAACTGCACACAATACTCCAGGTGAGGTCTCACGAGAGCCCTCAGAGTAGAGGGGCAGGACCACCTCCTTCGACCTGCTGGTCACTCTGCTTTTGATGCAGCCCAGGGTACGGTTGGCTTTCTGGGCTGTGAGCACACACTGAAGCCGGTTCATGTTCATTTTCTCATCGACCAGCACTGCCAAGTCCTTCTCCACAGGGCTGCTCTGAATCTCTTCTCTGCCCAACCTGTAGCTGTGCCTGGGATTGCTCTGACCCAGGTGTAGGACCTTGCACTTGGCATGGTTAAACTTCATGAGGTTGGCGTCAGCCCACCTCACAAGCGGTCAAGTTCCCTCTGGATGGCATTCCTTCCCTCCAGCGTATCAACCGAACCACACAGCTTGGTGTCATCGGCAAACTTGCTGAGGGCGCACTCAATCCCACTGTCCATGTCAGTGACAAAGATGTTGAACAAGACCAGTCCCAACACCGATCCCTGAGGGACACCACTCGTTACCAGTCTCGAGCTGGACATTGAGCCATTGACCACAACTTTTGTGTGCGGCCCTCCAGCCAGTTCTTTATCCACCGAGTGGTCCATCCATCAAATTGATGTCTCTCCAATTTAGAGACAAGGATGTCATGTGGGACAGTGCTGAACGCTTTACACAAGTCCAGGTAGATGACATTAGCTGCTCTACCCCTGTCCATCTGTTCGATAGCCCCACCATAAAAGGCCACCAAATTGGTCAGGCAGGATTTCCCCTTAGTGAAGCCATGCTGGCTGTCACCAGCCACCTTGTTGGTTTTCATGTGCCTTAGCATGCCTTCCAGGAGAATCTGCTCCAAGATTTTGCCAGGCACAGAGGTGAGACTGACTGGTCTGTAATTCCCTGGCTCATCCATTTTCCCCTTCTTGAAAATGGGGGTTATATTTCCCTTTTTCCAGTCTTTGGGAACTTCACCTGACTGCCGTGATTTTTCAAATACGATGGATAGATGGAGTTACACTGGACATTCCAGAAACACAGGCAAATAGGACACTGCAGAGGAATTGTTATACCCGTCATTAGAGAAACTGTAACACCACAAATCTCTTCCTAAAGCAAACCTCTCTGCATGTGACCTTTTATCATTTATCTGCAGAACAGAGACATGGATAAAATTCAGAGACATTATTTCAGTAGCCACCTTTGGAAAACATTTCTAAAACAAACAAAAAAAAAACAACCATATAGTTCTGAAAATACATTCCAATATGGATGACCAACATGGACAAATTCTACTTCTTTATTTTTCCCCACAAGGAACTTCTGAAAAAAAAAGACTTTAATACCTAAATTGTGTTTTGCAGCCCATTGCTTCCCCTTTCATTCATTCCTTTTCATTTCATTCTCCTTTTCATTCATTCATGAAAAGACATTTCAAAGTCATTTTCAGCTATGTGAGCAGGCTATAAGGGAAAGGAATTATTTCACTTATACTTCTGCATCCTCATGTAGACATCTACCTCTATATCTACTCTACAGAGCCTCTTAGCTGAAAACGCCTAGCAATTTTTCTCTCATAGGATTCTAATAAAAAAATCAGTAGGAAAAGGCATTATCTATCCCACAACACAATCTTTTATTCAAATTCCAAACATAAACTAAATGTAGCTTCTATTGTCTCCTCTTCTTTTGCATTCTCTACAGATGTTGCATCTCTAGAAATACTCCTCTCAAAATAGTCACTCTAGCTCGATTTTTTTCCCAGAAATGTGTTTTTAATATTTATCTATTTTTTTTTTCCTGGAGTTTAAAGGAAAACATTAAAGGTGATGTAACATAATGACTGCATGCTTTATAAACATACAATAAGATATGTAGAAGTGTTGGAAAATAATGCAGGCTGGAACACAAATAAAAAGAATTTTAAAACCATTATTAAAATACAGTTACCACCATCAAAGAAAATCAGTTGTGTTTAAAAACAAATTATGTTAAAAAAACTGTTAAAATTCTATGTATTTATTATAATACCATCTTCAGACTGACACGCTTCTCAGACTGACATCCTCAGACTGACATGTGCACAGCAAAAGCATTTTTCCAAACCTTTTCAGTCATGTTAAGCTATATTGCCCCAAAAGTAAGGAGAAAGTTAAAGGAAACAGGATTACTGGAAAAGATACAGAAATAGTCATTCTGACTATCAGAATCTGGACAATGGTAAATGACAGGAACTGTTTTAGGGACAAGAGTTTCCACTCCAGATTATCAAGACAGACTAAGTGGGGAAAAAAAACATATTAAGAATGGCTTAGAGGATGACAATTTTGTTCTGTGTAAGTCACCAAGTTTCAAAAGCCATTTTTCTTAGTTGGCACAAACATAAAATTTCAAAAGCTTTTGTGAAATACAATGGTAAAGAAAGCTGCATTTTCAGGTAGAAAATATCAAAGGTTTGTTTCTGGCCCTTCTGCCTCTTTTTCTCTCATCCATAAGAACCAACAACACCAGCATCTCAAAACTTTCTGTTGAACACTTGATCGTAAATGATGGGTTTGCACCATGTAAAATGTTTGTGCTCTAAAAAAATTATCTTTTTAGAAAAACAGTTAAAAATACAGTCTGCAACCCATTAACAGAATGGAAGTGAGGAACAGAGAAGGCAAATGACTGCTCAAGGTGAAAGAGATATTCTTTTAAACCCAAATCTCTTAAGAATACGGTGCTTCGATTACAAGAACATCCTCCCATTGTCCCCAAAACTGATGAAGGTGCTGGAAACACACATAATTTTTCTCAAAAGCTGCCAACTAATATAAGAATTATCACTTGCTGTTAGTATTTCAGGTGTCTCTTGAAGAAATGTATTATATATGTTCCACAAGATAATTTATTGCTAACAAAAGGGTGAGCACCAAAACTGTCCACCATCAAAATGCCTCTGTGAGTGTGAGGAAAATTTTCACTATGTGTATATTTCCTGAGGGTACAAGGACATAAAGGTAGAACTTGACCTCAGCAGTTGTAATAGATGGGAAACTTGAAACACGAATATTTTCTTACCAGGTTGTCTAACGGCAAATACCTGCTGAGGCAATCTGACTTTAAAGTGTGCTGACTTCTTAGGATGAGAAATACCAAGTATCACAGATACAGATACCTTTAACTCTTCATCTGTCTGGCTCTTGAGGAAAAGTCTAGTCCAAAGAAGAATAAGCAGAACTTTTTCAGCCAGCTAACTTGGAGTAACAAACAATCTTCTTCTGTCTTACATGAACATGATGGACATCACCAAGTGCAAGGGTCAGTGTGAAGAAGGCAAACCCTCAGTTAAGGACTGCACCTCAGCCCCATGTGGGGCCTGTCAACACCTGGGAGAGGGCAATGGGCTTGTGAAACAGCAGCCCTTACAGCTGAGCCTGCACATCAGAGATGCAGAAGTGAAGCAGTCATCTGTGGGCAGACTCTTCTCCAAAGGAAACATTAGCTGTCTGTGGCAATGTCAGCACCCCAGACCATATCCACAGCAGTGCACTAGCAATTGCCAGTTCACTGAATGAAGTCTGGCCCAGTGACACATGGAAACTCACACTCAAATTAAGGATCTGATAATTGACAGAACTCCCCAACTGAACGGAAGTCCCAGATTCTAAGTGCTAGTCCCCTCTTCTCTGTTCCTCGGCCATGGCCATTCTCCCTTACCTATTTCATGCAGATTTATCCATCCCTGGTTTTCAAGAGCAAACAACAAAACATTGCTAATTAAACTTCCTAGAAGTTAGTTTGCTACGTGGCAAGGCCTCCTTCCTTGTCCCTAAGAGACAATTTTTGTTTCAAAGGGCAAACAAGAGATTCCTCACTGTCCACAAGAAATGCATTGAATCATGTCAGTGCAAATTAGAGCTGATACTGCTGAAATATTGGCAGCACATCAGTCCCTGATACAACTGAAATCTCTGTTTTCCATCTTAACCATGTATTTGGTCAACCCTTTGAAGAGACAATTTTAATTTTGACAGCTTTAAGCTTACTATACTACATTAATTTTAGCTGCCTACTAGATGTAAGAGATGTAACTAGGTCTACTCTTATTGTGCCTTGCAACCTACCTGCATGTAATACTTGCCAATGAGGTTTTATGAAAAGCCATATATCTGTCTGTAACTGTCCCTCCCACTATGCTTTCCACCAGCCCAGCATGAGAGCAGTTCACAACTATTCCTCCTAACTTACGGAAGTCCTCTGTTACCTCAAATCTTGCTGTTCAAACTCAGTCATATCTCCCTCTGAAATCACAGTTGATTTTACTAAGCAAAGATTATGGACTTTTGCCCAGGTTTACAAAATCATTTATGTTTTATATCTGAATTAATTATAGGGAGGGGATGGAGTTTTAAATTGCCCCTTACGTTGGCAACTGCTCCAAAACATTTACCTGTTTGAAACATGTGGGTTTTATATTTCTGTGTACTAAAGAATCTGTTCAGCAGCTGGGACTACTGCCATTTTGTGAAACTGGGTTAATGCAGTCAACTACAAAAAAAAAAAAAAAAAAAAAAGAAGTTACTAAATTGATTCATGGGAATTTATTTTAGAATAAAGGAAAACAAAGAAATAGCTTTAAAAAGGAGAAGAAAAATTAAAAAGGCAGATTTCTTTTTTGTATGCAGGAAAACCTGATGCTATTTTCTTTAATTTCCATGAAACACATGATAAACACATCGTTTGAGCTTTTTCATCTCCTGTCAGCTCTGTGGAAGAGTAGACCTAGGAAAGAAATCCAGGCCACCAGGCAGAACATCATTTTGATCACACAAACATGATTAAAAGTAGAAAAGCAGATCAGGGCAGATGAAGACTTCATTTTTAAGCCTTGCTTGTCTTCCCTGGCCCAGTGGGACTTGCTAATTGTCACCAATTCACATGGACTCATGTCTATGCCTCTGAAATGGTGCATCATGAACTTTCCTAGATTAGGAAGAAATGGCTGGGTTGAAGTAGGAGAGAGGACAGCTTTAGGCCATGTTTCTGCACTGATTTTCATGGCAATTCCAGATAGCCAGTGTCAGCTCTCAAACTGCTTTGCAAAATTGTAAGTCTACTATTACTGTAAAAAAAAAATCATGTTGCTGGGAGCCTTATCGTTGATTTCAGCCATGAAGCAACAGTCGCTGTAAGCCACAGATTCTTCCTCATCCCTCATGCAGCCTAGAGAAACACTAAGCAAAAAACAAGGCTGTATTTGACAATACTGGGTAATAGGCAGCAGAAAGGGAAACAACAGCTTTCTAAAGAACTAAATGTGCTAGTTAAGATGAAGAGATGCACACAGCAGATTTCACTAACTCTGACAGGCAAGCTCACAATGCTGAGTTACCAGCTGCACTACAAAAGTTACTCTCTCTTCGCCCTTACCCAGGAGAAAAGACCAAGTATTTCTCAACCCATGTACATTAAAACAATTGCTTGCAAGTTCAAGGAAGCTGTTGTTGCAAAAGCACTGCCTTCAGGTAAGTTCCTAGTGCTTATGGCATTAGAATTATTCCAAACCTTTAAATGCACAGCAGGTACGACATTAATGCAAGGCTGGAGCTTGTTGATTTCCGTCTGTTTAGTGACCAGCAGTTCTGATGCAGACTGCCAGTTCTGCTCTTTAAAGAAAATGGGGTAAGGCAAGAGATGACATTACAACACTGACACGCACCTGCTGACAAGTAATAAATTCATCTTGTTTGATGTCAACCGAGGTTTGGTAGAGCCCAACTTAGCTGGTCAAATAGTCACCATGTGTATACAGGATAAAAATGTGCATTTTTCAGGAGGGAGCGGACCTGCTTTCTTCTGAAATTCTGAATCAGTTTTCCTACAAAATATACATTTTCTTTTCAAATAAATATTAGTTTCTCTGTGATAATATTAATATTGCATTATGCTGTTCTTCATGTAGCAGATGAAATGAGTCCTGACATAAACCTTTCTGTAGAGAAGTTTCATTTTTCATAGTTACTGAAATGCACTATACAAGTGTTAGAATCCCTGCCCCTCCTCCAGCCCAATCTTACATTGCATTTTCTCAAAAGTAGTGAAGTGGGTCTTTTCCCATCCAAATTGCATGTAAAAAAAGAGAGGCAGTTGCACTTTCACAGGAAACTGAACATACTGTTAATATAAGCACCTACTCTTTTGAAATGCCTCCTTCTTGGTAGACAGACTGCTACTTTTGCTGAGCATAATGTCAATACAGAAATCTGAAGTATTTCCAAGAGGTGGTCTAAAGAGTCGCTAATGCACAAGAATGAGCACCAAGATGTATTTTCCATATTTGATACAATCAAGAGAGCCCCAGTAACTCCAAACCTGTAATGAGTGTCTATTGACATACTGTGGCTAAGGAACTGGTTCCAGGTTTTGATGCCAGCTGTTGTTTACTCAGGCCCTAATTCCTCAGCCCTGTGTGTTTGTTTTTTAAGGTTGGAGGGGTCATTATTGTCTCCACCATGAGCCTGTAACAGCCATATACATAGCAAAAGTGACACACAGCCAATACTCTATCAAGGTGCCTATCTCTAGAAAGAATCCAAAGCCACTGGGCTTTGATGGTGGCTAGGCAGCCCTGTCTGATGCTATTACTACTAAGCAAAAGAGTTTGCTATGTATGACATGTAGTTAGCATGACATTTTGTTAATGTCACAACCATTTTAAGGTCTGATGTTGCTAGACAGTAACACATAAAGTGGCAATTAGCCATTCAGCAACCTGAAATGAATAAAAAAATTATTGTTGCTTGCCAATATGTGAAAAGGAGCTGATCACATTAGTTTCGTAAAGGAAGAAACTGGAAAGTGGGATTTTGTAAAAGTGGTTTTTTAGCTAGTTAATTTTAATGACACTATTAAAACTGTCTGGACTCAAGGGTGCCATAAAGTATTCATATCACTTTAATCTTAGTTCTGTTTTGGTAGCTAGAAAATGGTGAAATGTAATCCAGTTATATTTATTACTTTTATTTCAAATTTGAAGTTGTTACATTTTAATATTGTAGGAGGTATATATCTAAGGTGCTGTTCATACTGTTTCTTTTCAGTGAAATGACATCAAGCAAACCTGGGTTTTTCTGAACCAAAATACATATCAAAAGGATAAACACCTCTCTTTAAATAATTTTAATTAAGGATTACTTTCCATTTCACATCTAACCTTAAAGACTTACAATCTGAAACAGCATTTTCACACTGAAGATTTGTTAGATATTTCAGTTGAAAGAGCTTCATGAATCTGAAAAAGTAACATACAATTTTCCCTTGCATTTAAAGGATAAAATTGTCCCAGCTTCATTCAGTGGATGAGAATAGACAGTATGCTAGGCCAATGCCTAGATCTGTCTTTTCTTATGAAGCAAATGGTCTTTATTCAGGAAAGGACAGCTGTAATATTATAGCTACCCACCGTCAGGACACTGATTTCATCTATTCATGCTACACCAGTAGAATCCAACACAATGTTTTGACATAATTTTGTGTCTCACCAGCCACATTTATCTCACACTGACAAATGGCCTTTCAGGACAGCTGCGAGGCAGGTTTCAGTTTTTTTAAGTTATACTTCTTCTTCTAATTGAATTTGGCCTTACTGGAGGAGAAAAAGGTAAAGGAAGAAAACCAGTCTCTCTTGGTGCTTCTGCCCGCAAGGTACAACATGTTTTTAGAATTTAGGATAAGGAAGAGCATGCTGGATTGAATCCAGTTGCTTCAGTTATAGAGGGAATAACCATTCCCAAAATAGCTTTCATGGTTGTTGCTTGTCAATTGACACACAATAAGACCAGGTTGTTTTACATTCGATTCCTTATTTTCTTAGGTCTCTAATTTCATATTCTTATTATAGATTTCCCATCTTATTCCTCACCTTCCTCACTTCCTTGCATACCACTACAAAAAGGAGCATTTTCTACCTTCAGTGCTCAGAAGCTTGATTCAGAGCTTTAGTATGACTAATGGAAAATAATGTTGACAAATTAAATCGAGTGAAGAAAGGTTTGTGAAGGAGTTTCAGCATGTGTACTTATGTTTGTTTTGATGTGGCTTTGTGTGATTGTTAGGGATTACATAGTTAATTCTATAGAAAGCAAAAATGTGACTTTGTGTAGCTTTCTGTTTACTAAGAAAAAAAGAGAATTTAATCTTAAAAAAATATTCACCTTTCACAATTAACAGCAAGGTGAAAATGAAAATACTTGGCAGATCTGCAAAAAGCAGGGAGTTTAATGAATAGGTGAAATTAACATACCTCTGAGTAAGAGAATTTGTTTCTAAAACCGAGCACCAGGTGTGGCAATAAAAATGGTTTTGTTCCATGTTCCCTTCTCTATAAAATCCATAAAAATTCATCACTTTGATAACTACTTCACCTCACATGCCAAGAGGCTTTCCTTTTCATTGCTTTCTTCCTGACAATCAGAGAAGTATGTGGACTGTGAGAGGACATAGATTTACAGAGGAAGGAATACATGATCGGAAGTTCAGGACAGTTGATGTGAGAGGCCATTGTAATCACTCACGCATTACTTAATACTTTTTAACAGCAACTGTTCTGCTCTGTGCTCAAGCACCTTCCAATATAAGTCAACCAGGTGTTGTAAGGTTAGAACAAAGATCACATGAACTAGAACTTGCAGTAGAGGAACTTTAAAAGCTTGAATGCATTTTTGTACAGCAGCTTGTAAAGGAACAGTCCAACTCCTTTATTTCTCTATCACTTGACAGTTTAAACAAAACGTATAAATAAGGTTGTTAATATGCAAGGGTAATGAACAGCCCAAATTTACTCTAGGACAAAGAAACACTGGAGGCCTATTTTGGTTGATGGGCAACCTAAAAAGGTAGTCTGAAATCACATGTATATAACAAAACACATGCATCAAGGTAATGAACTGTTATTTTCCAAAGTGTTGCTAAAAATAAAAGATGAGGGGGGGAACATCACAGGCGAGGAGTACACATCACTGGGAAGAAATTCTAACTGAATTTCAGAAGATTTAGCAAACCACTGAGGAATGATTTTAAATGTTTTGGAACTGTTTAGGAATAAATACTACAGGTTTTCGCAGGATGTTAAGTTAGCATAAGCTATACTGTCTGGAACCTGCTGTAAGGAAACTTACAGCAGATTCCTAACCATGACCAGACGGCTTGTATTTTTTGGCAATTAGTTACAACTTAGTGTGACAAGTATACTTTTGTCTACAGATGAAGCCGTCAGCTTCTTTAATTTTATTTTCCTCATTACAATGGATGAAAAAATAAGAGAAGGATTAAAATGCAAAGGGGCAAGCTAGGTACAATTGCTATGTCGGCACCATGCTGGGTTGAAAGCTCTCAGTGGGCTGTCTTCCATCATACAAAGTATTTGCATGCACCTGGAGTGTCATTTATTCCTTATTCCTTTGTGTAAATTAATGCAGTTGTTTGCTTTGTGAACAGCATGCTGTTAGTTTTCACAGTAGGTTGCAGGGTGAAAGAGTGTTATGTTTAGAAATACATTATCACAACACGAGTATTCTCTGGAGCTATGCCTATAGCTGAAATACTGATAGGAAGAAGAAAGGGCCTTTATGATAACATAGAGGGCAGGGTCAATTTTATTGCAGAAAAGACCCTAGCTGGGGGTATTTATATTAATATTTAGACTTTGTTGAGCACCACCTTCATCAATTTGGCCTATCTCTGCATATTAATAAAGTATTTTGTTTCTCTGGACTCCTCATTAAAGGAGAAGCAACTGATCACGCATTACTTCTATTCTGCTCCCATCTCCCCTATTAAGTATTCCCAGACTATTAGGTCTGTGGTTAAGTAACACTACCATAAACTTTCCAGGGGAAAGACTACAGTACAAACAGACTCCTGGGAGAAAGAAAGGTGTCCTGACTAATGGCTAGGTTTACACACTGTGTCATAGAATCATAAAATCATAGAATAGTTAGGGTTGGAAAGGACCTTAAGATCATCAAGTTCCAACCCCCCTGCCATGGGCAGGGACACCTCGCCCTAAACCATCTTACCCAAGGCCTCGTCCAGCCTAGCCTTGAACACTGCCAGGGATGAAGCATTCACCAGCTGCTGAAAACCTGTTTGCAGTTTGTAGATAAGGGCCAGTCTTGGGGTCAGAAAGGAGTCTGTAAAACAAGTGTCATGGCACGTTTGGCAGGGGTGGCATTAGGGTAAGAAGAGGCAATAGAAGACTACTACAAATCAGTAGATTTAAAAATACTAAACTGCACATGGGAAAACCGTTTTCTCAGATATATGTGCAATCTACTGAGATAACTGCATGCTAAAGCATCTCATAAACCACAGGTTTAACAGGTTAGTCTATCTTGTATATAACCAGATTTTACTTAATTGTGACTCCTTTCTAAGATGAAAAATGAGAAATCTTTGCTTGTGCCTACATCTGCCTTTAGCTGTGACATTCTGTATGCTACTAATATGCAATGTTGAAGAGACATTGTCCAAGTTCAGAAACAGAAAGGATATGAATTTATCAAGGTGGTTCTGTATGTAAGCTAATCAGTGGTAGGCCTAATGAGCCCAGGCAAATTTAATTCAGTTTTCATATTGTTAGGACCCAGGCAAGCATGTCTGCAGCTCGCAGCTGCACCAGCTCCCTTGAAGCCCTGCTGTGTGCTGCTCCACTGTGAGGTACATAGTTGTTGTCTGTGAGCATTCTCTCACCTATGCATTGCGGATGATGGAGGAACAAGGTTCCTTCTCTTTTTGTGTCTCAGTGAAACTGAATTTAGAACCATTAAAATCTTTGATAGATTGTGTCTTGAAGGATTACAGTAAATAACTGTATAATGGTATAATAGGAAACACATTTATGTTGTAGAGGCAATATTTTTCTAGTTGTAGAAAGAATTTGGAAAGCAAACTATCAAAATTAAAAGGTGCATTTGTACTAAGAAACTAATTCAGAAATAGCTATCCATTCTAACAAGTAATAGATAAAAAAATACACAGCTAATGCAATCAATAAATCCCTTCCTCTCCCCATCATTCAAGCGTAATAATATTTTAAATAGTTTAAAACAATGTTAATGCCTACTTGTGGTAAGGAAGGAGAGAACAAGAGGAATAGTAGCAATTTCGTTTCCCCAAACACCTTGTCATGCAACGTAATGAGCTCCAAGATTCCCAGATGGGTTTCCCCTGTGATGGAGAATTTGTGTGTGCTTGGTGGTCCTCCAGAGGCAGCTCTCCTGGTAAGACAGTTCTTCTCACAGCAGCACACAAGAGTGGCTGCTTCCGCTACAGCAACAGCCAGGGCAGTGAATGGACTTGTGTAAAACTTCTGCAACATTCAGACTTCGCTCTGCTTCTTCTGGGTTATCAGTGCTCAGGTTAGTTCTGCCCCTGGATATATCAAAACAGGTGCTGATCACACGCAACAGCTCCACAAAGGATGCACAACCCCGGTAAATACAGGCTGAGGGACAGAGACAAGTTATTGTTTTGTGGAGGGTAAGGAAGAATATGAGGTCTGTGGTAGAGCTGTAAGGTGCAGGAAGGCCTCCAGCACTGAGCCCTGACCCCAGTCACCACCTCTACCACCCAGTACAGTTGCAAGGTTCCAAATCAAACCAAAGCTGTGGCTGTACTATGTGCTGCCAGCTGTTTGGAAGCCAAAGCATTCGACTGCTATCAGCACAGAAACCACAAACCCTATCACCTTTTTTAAGTGGATCTGTCCAAGGTACGTTTTCCTCTGATGAGCATGAGAACATAAAAATGGAGTTTGAGAGCCCTCACTCCTCTCCCTAATGCCACTTTTCAAGTGGTGTGAGCTTCAGGTGTGCTGAGGCAGAAGACAGAGAAACTGACTTCTTTGAAGAAGTGTGGACTGGGAGTGAAGTTGGCAACTCCATGCCAGTTCAGGTGTATGCTGTTTACAAACACTTCACTGGTGAGGGCCAGACATGTGGCAGACAGCAAAACATACAGGGAAAAAAAAAATACAGGGAAAAGCAGCAGAGAAAAAAACCCAGAATGATAGGATTAGATCTGGGGAGAGTCCTTGATTTTGTTGAGGCCACATACAGTTTTGCAGCTTAACTATGCTACCTGTAGAAACATGCCTCTTCATACAGTCATCTACTCATCATGAATAAAACTTTAGACTCTCTAAACTTCAGCTTAACAATGCACCAAACACACAGCTTTGCTGTGCTCATAAGCAACAAAACAGTCTGCCAAAAGCAGAAAAGCAGGTAAGCTCATGTCGTAATGTTCCTGATGTGAAAAATATAGTGGAAGTAGCTGAGAATTTGCCTATATTAAACACAGGCAAATTCTGTTTATCTGTGCTTGTCTTTAGTCATGCTTATGACTCCATACCAGAAACCTATTATATTCCAGAAAAATTAAAAAAGAAAGAAAAAATGTCAAAACAACCACACTGAATGAATGCCAATGCACAGTTACAGACATGCAAAACCAGTTTCCTCTGAGTTTTTTCCTTTCTATGTGGAGTCCTCATGTCACTGCTGGGAACTCTGTTCAGTAGCATACTTTGTACTTCACAGACTGGGATTTTCTATGCCTATGTTATTAATGGGAAGTAGTCAGGAAACGTGTAAATCATTGCACATTGAGATAATACAGAACATTACCCACTGTGGTATTATAAATCTCTAAAACTGATTCTTAAACTAGAAGAGATAGAGTCTGGGGTTGCTTGTTCAGGCTTAATTTGACTTATCAGCTATGATACCATCTGTATTTGAAGAGAAACAGCTGTATTTTCAGCTACTAAAGCTGATTTGAGCACTTTATAAAAGAGAACAGTTGAATCAACACAATCTCTTTCATACTCTTTAACTGTCCCAGCTGAAAAATGTTCCAAAGCAAATAAATGAAGCAAAACCAAACAATAATACAAGTGTAGCATTTCATTGAATGGAAAATGTTTTGTTTCTGAAACCAGTGAGGCCTCACTCCACTCCAGTGACAGAAAAAATTTACCCATGCATTCAAGTGATACGGGCTTCAAGAAGTCTTCTAAAGAAAAATGCTATTCCCTGTGTCTGCACACTGCTCCTGTCCACCCAGACCTCCTGGGGCACATGCTGGAAGCCTAACAAAGCACACTCGTTCTCAGTGCTCAGTCCACTCAGAGGAGGCTGGGACATGCAGAGACCATGTACCGCCATACCCATGCCCATGCTCACTTGGGATCTCTGTGCTTCTGGGGAGCGACTGCTTCCCACCTGGCTGTCCATCCACATGAACAGGATCAGGTAGCCCCCAGGTGCTTTGACTTGCGACAACCTTCCCACAGTAGGCTCAGGGCTTCTAGTCCAGGGACTTGCTTTCACCGTTAGACTCTCTTGAATGCAGCTTTGTTTATTTCAGACTGGGGTTTTTTTAGGGAAAAGCTATTAGTCCAGAGCTATTTCCAGAGACAGCTGCTCTTTCAGCTGGATGCATTTGACTAGAAGTTGCATACCGCTGCCCCTCAGAGAGGGCAATAAGAATCTAGGCCCCAAAGAGGCAGTTTTGCTTGCTGCCATTTTGGTATTTTGCCCACTGGAGACTGGGCATCCCTGAGGTGAAGTCTCAGACATGTCTGAGGCTGTCTCCACTCCTGGAGGCTGTGCTGTGCATTTCAAGCAGGATTTCTGCACTGCAGCCGAGGGAGACAAGAAGTGAGTGGCTTTGCGGTTAAAAGCCAGCTGATGCTCAGGAGGCTGCAAGTGTAACAACCCTAGCAACTCCAACATGCTCCTCCTCCAAGCAAGAGATCTGCCACAAGCTTAATGTAAGAAATAATAAATAAATAAATAAAAATAATTTTATTGCTGTCTCCAGTCTCGTGAACCTTGGCCAAAACTAGTCATGGTGTCAAAAAGAGAAGCAAGTTTAAATGATGCCTGGACACAGGCTTGGAAATCACAGGCTACCCCGCACCACTATCTACCAAATAAAATGCAGACACTTATTGATAAAATAAATCCTTTTTATTACTATACTCCACTACCTACTCCACTACTGTACTATACTCTAATAGCTTTGCCTGCGCTGAAGGGAAATTAGGGAGATGATTAACTCCCTGATATCTTTGGGTAAAGCCCTCCAGGTAGCTAGCCAGCAGCTTCTCAAAGCTTTGCACGTGCTGCTGACTTACAGCACAAGTGACCTGAATCCACCTTTCCACAAACCATGCTGGAATAACGCAATTCCTCTGCGGGCCTTTTCCAAACTTGGACAATGTTTCAGTACAGCCATATATGTCGGTCCACCTCACCACAGGAGGGATGAGGAGCATTTTTGTCTTCTAAACACACCTTTCATCAAACACTGAATGCAACAGACACACTGTGAAAGCTCTTCCTCTGAACAGCTTCATAGAATGAACACATCCAGCTCCCCAGGAAATTAAAACTTTCAGTAAAATTTCTGTCTTTCATTATGTGGAACAGAAATCCTAAACAATGAAGCGTCAAATCAAGACAAGTAAGGCAATCTGTTTGCTCGAGACAGGCAGAGCCTTGTCTGCCATGAATGTTGTGAAAATAAATATAACGGTATAGCTTGAGACCTTGTTCCTCTGCACATCTTTCCTCTCACACTGTTTACCTATCCTGCCTAAAAGAAATGTACCTACTTTCAATTTTGATGTTTTGCTTTTCTTTGCAAGTACAATAACCAGAATTCTTTCTCCAAGGGTAATAGAGATAACATAACAACATGGTGCACAAACAAAAGTGTGTATTGGCAGATTGGAGACTTAGAGGGTGCGGTTTCCACATCTAGCCACAGGGTTCAACAGACATTGCATGAAATATACTAGCAAAACCAGACAATGTCTTTACCAAGCTTTTTAATTCAGCATCCTCATTTTAATGAGGCACAGGGGAGATCCTTATTTTGTGAACTTGACATATTACTCAGCTTAGAATATGAGATACACACTCACAGCATTTAAACTCAGATAAGAAGTAGAGACTGGCTGGAGAACATCATGTAAATACACTGTTCAGCTGGAAATCCAGAATTTTTAAAAAAGAAAACAAACTGTTTATATTTATATTGTATCTCTTTCATATAATACACAGCAGAACAGTATAAAGGAAATAAGAATAATCAATTGTAGCGTTGTTTATACAAGCAATTTAAGACAGAAATCTATCACAGTATCACAGTATGTTAGAGATTGGAAGGGACCTCAAAAGATCATCTAGTCCAATCCCCCTGCCGGAGCAGGAACACCTAGATAAGGTTACACAGGAACGTGTCCAGGTGGGTTTTGAATGTCTCCAAAGAAGGAGATTCCACAACCTCCCTGGGCAGCCTGTTCCAGTGTTCCGTCACCCTCACTGAGAAGAAGTTTCTTCTCAAGTTTAAGTGGAACCTCTTGTGTTCCAGTTTGTACCCATTACCCCTTGTCCTATCATTGTTTGCCACTGAGAAGAGCCTGGCTCCATCCTCATGACACTCCCCCTTTATATATTTATATACACTAATAAGGTCACCCCTCAATCTCCTCTTCTCCAAACTATAGAGACCCAGCTCCCTCAGTCTTTCCTCATAAGGGAGATGCTCCACTCCCTTAATCATCTTAGTTGCCCTGCGCTGGACTCTCTCCAGCAGGTCCCTGCCCTTTTTAAACTGAGGGGCCCAGAACTGGACACAATATTCCAGATGAGGTCTCACCAGGGCAGAGTAGAGGGGAAGGAGGACCTCTCTCGACCTACTAACCACCCCCCTTCTAATACACCCCAGGATGCCATTGGCCTTCTTGGCCACAAGGGCACAGTGTCAGCTCATGGTCACCCTGTCGTCCACCAGGACCCCCAGGTCCCTCTCCCCTACACTGCTCTCTAACAGGTCGTTCCCCAGCCTATACTGGAACCTGGGGTTGTTCCTGCCCAGATGCAGGACTCTACACTTTCCCTTGTTATATTTCATCAAGTTATTCCCCGCCCAACTCTCCAGCCTGTCCAGGTCTCTCTGGATGGCAGCACAGCCTTCTGGCGTGTCGGCCACCCCTCCCAGCTTAGTGTCATCAGCAAACTTGCTGATAGTACACTCAATTCCCTCATCTAAATCGTTGATGAATATATTAAATAATACTGGTCCCGGTACCGACCCTTGAGGCACTCCACTAGATACAGGCCTCCAACTAGACTCCGCCCCATAGACTACAACTCTCTGGCTTCTCTCCTTCAGCCCGCTCACAGTCCACCTCACTACCCGATCATCCAGACCACACTTCCTCAATTTAGCCGCAAGGATGCTGTGGGAGACCGTGTCAAACGCTTTGCTGAAGTCAAGGTAGACCACATCCACCGCTCTGCCATCATCCATCCACCGTGTTATTTCCTCATAAAAGGCTACGAGATTGGTCAAGCATGACTTCCCCTTGGTGAAGCCATGTTGACTGCCCCTCATAACCCTCTTATCCTTGATATGCCTTAAGATGGCACCAAGGACAAGGTGTTCCATCACTTTCCCAGGAACGGAGGTGAGGCTAACCGGTCTATAGTTACCCGGGTCCTCCTTCTTGCCCTTTTTGAAGACAGGAGTGACATTTGCTTTCCTCCAGTCCTCAGGCACCTCTCCCGTTTCCCAAGACTTGGTAAAGATGATGGAGAGCGGTCTAGCAATATCTTCCATGAAAATGCTCCAATTGGAGAGTCTTGTGAGCTAGTCCAGTAGAAAGTGTTTTCCAGTAACACCTTTCTATTAAGTCCAGTAGAAAGTGGTTTGTAGTAGCACCTCTCTCAGCTACAATATAGAAATTCAAAAAGAGGTGAATTCAAGTGCACAGATAATTGGAAAATACACACATGGTTACAAGAAATGGATTTGGAGAGGGATGCTTCTTGACTTTTGACTACAGCATTTCTGAATCTGTATTACTGCAGAGAAAGCATAATGAAGCATGATGAAGAGAAATTGCAGTGGCTCATTGCACAACTGATTCTCTTTCCTGCTACCTTCTGGAAGAACAGAAGTGAGATCTCATTCCACTCCTGACAGACCAGTCATCATCTCAGCAGGGATATTATCATGGGCAGTTGAGTGCTCCTGCTACCTAGGAAGCCAGTGCCGTAAGAGGGCCCCTTAAGTGATGAGATGAACTGCCATCTGCTCTGGGTGACAGGGTGTGGGGCAGAAAGAAAATATGAGTGACTACAAGGGAAAGATTATAAGGAAAGTATTTGTGCATTTTGAAGCTGTGGCATGTAGAGTCACAATGCCAAGAAATGTTTTCTCAGGTAAAATCAATACTTGTATACTGATGTCCCTAGCAAGAGTCAGTACACCAGGCAGAATGGCAATGGCAACCAATGTGCTGTTGAGGTGGAAGGGCACACAGGGAGAAGATCAGCTGCCAGGCAAAGGATCTTCCTTCATCACCTCTTGGTCACCTGTCAGGAAGTTAATAATCATCAATGCACATGAGAGACTTGCTGGACTGCTTGTGCCCTGTTGGGTTATTCCTCCAGGTGTTACCAAGCTGGCTGAAGTCCTCTATGAGGAATGTGTGGCTTCTTGCAGATGCCTGAGACAGCCTCACTTACTTATACTTCCTGGTCAGGCAATCTGCAGCAGACACCCATTACAATGTAGCTCACATGTTGGTGTGCTCACTAATCTGACCCACAAGCTCTCAGCTGGCTCACCGGCCATCCCAAGGGAGAGCTCCATCCATTCCCATCACTCTCTCGCAGAAAGAGCTCATGTAAACTCCTCCTCCTTACCTTTCTGGCTTGCCCTCTAAAAAGCCTGTATTCCCTCCCTCATGGCAGCATTGCTGTCATGTGGACTGCTCCACCACATCTCTATGACCCTAGTGAGACACAGATAGATCTCTAATTCTACCTGTGTGTCCCCCAGGCTGTGGGGTGACTGGCGCTTCTGACAGGCATCCAGTTGTGCTTGTTTCCCAGAAAGAATACAGTAGCTTTCCTCACAGTGTTATGGTATTTAGACTGGAAACCCTAACGAGCAAGGTTTTTGCTGATACAGCACAGGCTGTCAGGTAGTCATTTCCATCAGACTATTTTTCATTTTACTAATGGAGTATTAGTATGGACCTCTAGCAGATGCACATATATACGCACACACCTATAAAAATAACAAAAAAGTCACACATTCGCTAGAAATATCAATTCATAATAATGACAGGTAGTCAGTATGCTAACAAAGAGCTAAGTTAGATGCCTCTAGTAAGATTCAATATGTCTGCTTGAACAATATATTATTGCTGCTTTAGTGGGTGTTTGTGAGAAATGCACTGCCATTTATTTCCCCACATGTAATAATTTTGGTTATTTGTTATGGTTTCGTGCTATGAGAATAGTTGTTCTGAAATACCCAACTGGTGTATCTTATAAATCCCCAATGAAACTAATGGTGCATACAAGAAATAAATCTACTTTTGTGCTCGCACAAGGAATCATTTCATTTGGTTTGTTGGTGATTTTTTTTTGCTTTCCAGGAGATGCCTGAACACCTGCTTGCTGATGGGAAGTGGAGAATGAGCTCCTTATTTTACTTTGACTGTGCACATTGCTTTTGATTTACCTATTAAGTTGTCTTTATCTCAACTCATGAGTTTTCTACTTTCACCCTTCTGATTCTCTCCCCCATTCCATGGTGGGGAGTGAGTGAGGAGCTGGGTGGGGTGGTCAGCTGCCAGCAGGAGCCAAACCATGACAGAACTATTCTCTGTAATGGATATTCCCTTCCCTGACCAGTAAGGCTGATACATCTGGACACAGTTAAGGTAGCATGGTGATTTAATTGCCTGACTCCACCTTCAAATCAGGTATGTGGACATCTGGGGACTGATGATGCAATTATACTGCACCTGCACCCATTTGCCTTGGCAGCTTTCCAGCACACACACAAAAAGATAAAAATCCAGTTTCTAAAATCTGTTTGTAAGAGAAACACAAAACAATTACAGAAGGGTCACAGAAGACTATTTCTGTTGGGCTTCCAGAACACGAAGAACAGACATTTTGTTGACCAGCCAACTACACTAAATTCAAACAGTGGTAGACAGAAAAAATCCAGACTTCTGTAGACTCCAGGAAGACTATTTATTACAAAAACTAGAATTCAGCAGGTTTAAATGACCATGATTAAAACAGCAATGTCCACTGCTGTCTGCTGCTAGCAAAGAATGAAGAGACATGTTAAAAGTAGTTGCATTAGTTGCATTAAAAACACCTTTTGACAGTTTATGTTGTTAAAAAAAAAGGATACTCATATTGCTGTGGTTGTCTAAAGGAAAAACAAAAGCACAAAGTATGCTATCATGTTCAATCTTTATTAGGCTTCTATTAGTCTCATTATCTGAACGTTCTACATTTCTGGTGGTTTTTTTTGAGCCATCACCAAGTAAGACTAGCTACCCTTAGCTAATACAAAGACTAAGCAGTCCTGAAATAACACAGTGGAAAAAATATAGGCTGAAAAAAAGCTGTATTTGCAAGAGGAAATACAAAATTTAAAAAAAAAAAGGAAAATAGGAGACCATTGGTAAGTTATTAGTAAGTTAAAAGACATTGATGACATCACCTATAATGTGACATCAGTTGTAAGAGAGTGAACAGCAGTACTTCTGACACAGTTCAAGTTATAAAATAAATTCAGTTATTCCAAGTTTCTATGCAAGTTATTCAAGATGGCAGTGTATCTACTTTATAGAAAACTGATTGAAGAGATGAAGTTCTTACTGTTTTTTCTTCTCACATAATAGTGTTTGGTTCTCATGTGTATACAAAGAATGGAAAGAGCTCAACAGATAAACTATTCAACCAAAAGCATGGAGCATAGGATTAGGATTCCCCAAATCCTATATTCTATTACGGGTTCATTTCTTTTCATGGCAAATCTAACAAAAGATTTCTGCCTCACCCTTTCATTGCCTAGCCCACTTGAGTTATGCTAGTAGAAATGTTTGAGGGAGCTCAGTATTAACTGCTCTTGCTGCTTTCACATAAAGACCCCAAGCAAGTAGCATAAGTCAAATTTTGGTGCTTAAAGAAGTCCCAGCCTAGACACCTAGAAAGCATCTTGAAGAGATAAATTCTTTTTTTTGGGAAAGTAAATTCTTTTGTTTGAGACTGAAAGCAGTAAGAAGAAAAGCAATAGGTAAGTGTATTGCCACTGCTTGACAAACCTGAGACTATATAATCATCCTCATTGTACTTACAAAGATAAATGGACCATAAAGTTTAGCCAAAATGTCTTCTGAAAACAGGCTCTGTAATAACTCAAAGCAACCTGCAGAAAATTTACTTTGAATTTGAGGTCCTGCCCAGTGACCATTGACATATTAAATCCCCACAAAGACATACATCCTTAGTGGATTTACATTTGGCAGACCCAGTGTGCAAGAGGTAAGCTGTGAAATGACACTATTCTCTTCACAGGAAATTCATTCACGGGAAAAAATTGACCTGGCTGTCGACTTGGAAATCTTTGTGTAATCTTCCATCTCATGAAAAGGCAGGTAGTTTTTTACCTGGTTAGTTTTGGTAGAGGGAAGAATCCTGCTGCCTTTTTTTTCCAGCATGGTATCTGGAACAGAACTACCGAGTAAAACTGCAGTGTTGTAATACAATATATGTACCCCTGCACACTTCCAGTAACTTTTGTAAAAGTATTTAAATTTTTTTCAGCTTCTATCATCATCAAGTGTTTTCATGGACTGGGTTTCTGTACACTTCTCTGATCTCTCAGCTGCTTCCTGCAATCCCTGAGTACCAAAGCCCTTTCTGGTTTCCTCTCTAGTCTCTCCATTGAACTGAATCATCTGCAGACTTATGCTTCTTATTGCCAGAAAGGCATAAGAATGCCTTTATTCTCTTCTGCCCACTGTATGAATGTTTCATTTGGACTCTAAAATAGTCAAAACCTTTTTGCATCCAGCTGAAATTTTCCACTTCACTGAAAACTTGAAAAACTGTGTTTGTACCATAGAAAAGATTTTTCCTATTGCAAATACCCATACAAAAATTTCAGCAAAATAGTGACAACATCTTGGTAAACACTGACCACAGAGGTGAGACACGAACAATATTTACTGTGGGGAACAATATTTACTGTGGGGAAACTTCTCCACTCAGCCTAGCTAATTTTTGTTTGTACAACATAAAATCTCCTCTTTCCTCATTTGTTCATTCCTGCACTCCTGGGGTTCAATGATTTAGTGAAGCTGGGCAAGACTTCACCTTCCTTTGAACAGCATGATCAACTAGGTGATCAGGAGAGATCACAGTTAACCGCATTCTCTTTCCAGTGAGCTTATAACAAGGCTCCCAGCATTACCTGTCTCTGTTCAACTCCCACGCCTGGAAAGAGTTTAAAGAGACAAGCAATCACAAGTTGTAACCCCCATGCAGGTTTTTAGTACTTAGTCTCATGGGTTTACCAATGCATACTTACCTGTGTGTCTTGCCCTGATTGTCAAGATTATCTTTCTTTCTGAAAGTTTTTTAAATGGCCCACAGTCCTGTGAAAGTCTGAAGGCTCATTGCATTGAAGGAAGACCTTTCATTTTAGTAGATCATCACTTTCACTGTGCACGAACAGCAACTGATTTGCTAAGTGAAACCTAAAAGTAAAATCAGAAAGTGTTTCTGATCTCAAGACTAACGCCACAAAACCCCTGCTATGCTTACCTTACTGAGGCAATTATTATTCTCTTTGTGGAATTATATGGCAAAAAACCTGTCACTGAGTCTGGATTTAAGCCTATAGTCTGGATTACTGCAGTGAAAAACAGTACCTTGTTAGCAGCAGGTGCTCAAACTTAGGTATAATTTCCAGTGAAACAGGCTGTGGAAATACTGGCAATCCAGCACTTCAGAATATGTACTGTTGTCTTCAGACCAGTTACAGAGCACATTAATACTTGCATTAAGACTGCTTCATATGCCTACCTCACCAACAGAAAAGGAGCATAAATTGCTACCTGTTCAAATGTGTGCAGCTACTCAATGATTTTCTAGAGGATGGTCAAAATAAGTAGTCAGACATTGATGAACATCTGACCTCGGTGAACATCTGACCTCCTCATGAAGAAAACACAGGGAGCTTTCCTGGTGATAAGAGTGATGTAACTGTGCTTACACACATCAGTGATATGCTCAGAGCAGACACACCCTGCAAGCTACTTGTCAATCCCACCAGCATTCAGCTGAATGTAGGCTTGGCATGCTGACATTGTTGGCACTGCATCATTTCTACTCCCTTACACATTTTACCCTTTCCATCTGAATATTGCAGAATATGGACCAAACCCTCGAGTGCTCAGAAAAGTCAAAAAAGTACCAAAGATCAATTCTTTCATTAAAAGCAGCAAATAGAGGTATTTGTCACCATGTGCTTTAAGAGTATATGCAGTCACCACTGGAACCTGCAGTAATTTAGATGTGTCTACCTACATTCAGAATTTTGAGCAGCCTAGCCCTGAAGTGATATTGTGATGTACAGTTTCATATGGATTTGCTGGGCAAAAATTCAAACCCATAATCATTAGAAAGAATAAAATTTCTATTCAGCTGCATTTTTCAGGTTGTTGGTAATTACACTGTGGAGATAGTTTTAGAAAGAATAAAATTTCTATTCAGCTGCATTTTTCAGGTTGTTGGTAATTACACTGTGGAGATAGTTTTAGGACACAAGTACCTCCATCTGGTATATCAGGCTCAATTCTTTTGCATTTATCTGAAATTTCTGGCCTTTAGTTACCTAAATGACTAGGAAGGAGGAGTCAGAGAGAGTAGGAAAGAAAATGTGTGGATTACAAAAATTATGCCTATTGATCAAACTTTAAAGATTCAGATACTGAAGAAGTATAGTGAGTCAGGAAAACCTGAGTATTTCATCCTTAAAATTCTTAAACTAGAAGATTTCGCAATGCATAACCTCTTTATTTTTTTCAAAAGGTTAATTTCTTTTTTGAAAAACAAAACAAAACATTATTATTTGGGACTTGCTCCTGCTTTTCAATGCAGTCTTTGTACTCTCAGACCCTGACTATTCTGTGAAGGCCAAAACTCCCATACCAACAATGAAGATGTCATCTATTGTATTGAAGTAAATCAACATTTTCAGGCTTCTGGATCTTGGCAACAAGGTTAATCAGTCACAGCAATCCGGGGGGGGGGGGCCCCCCCCCCCCTAGGGCAAAAAAATGTTTGAAAAGTTGTGCTTTCAGTTAAAAAAAAAAAAAAGATAAAAATACAAAAGTCAGTGCCCTCCCATGAGAACTTCAGAACTTTTCATTAGTTTATGGGGAAGCCTTAAAAAGCAATGTTAGATCTATCTCTACCATGAAATTCATTTGACGTTATGAATCTTATGGATTGTTTGAGCTATCCATTTTGAAAGATCTCATCAAAAGGAAACTTCTAAAGCCTTTACATTTAGCATAGCATGGTACTTCCTTTGGATAGCAAACAATGAGCTTGACCAGAGTCCTGAAGAGTTTGAATGCTACACAGTATTATCCTTAGCACCCAAAGCTAAAACCTCTTTTATCCTCCCAAGTAAAGCTGCTACAAAATTCAGCTTTTGATACAAGTGACATCCTGCTACAAACTCCTCTTCAGTTTTTTATGTAAGTCCTGTGCTCAGTTTTCCCCTATATTTGTGTCCTAGGAAGAACAGATTGACCATGAAAAGGAGAAAGTATCAGGTTCTTTAAAATACTATCAAGATTAGCAGTCCTACTCAGTGGAGTCTCCGTTGGTCTGGAGAGGGTTAAGGTCAGAAGAGCTATGATTTAGAATTTGTGATGGTCGCAAAAGGAGAACTATGAAACTATCTGGTGGGAATTACAGCTTAATCACAGGTGCTGGTATGCAGCAGTGATACAGGTTAATTCATTTCACAGCCATGCAACTTTCTGTGAGATCTGATGGTGATTCACAGCTGCGCTGAACCACAGTATATCCCCACCAGATCTCACGCAAGGAATCAAATTGTCACTAGTCGTCACTGTGGGCACATCATGTTACACCACTTTTACTCCAATTTTTTTTTAGTGTGATTGCTCCATTTTACACTAAGGGAGATTAGAATCAGGCCCTATCTTTCTCAGTCAGTCTTGCCCATGCACAGGAATATGACAATATGCAGGAGAAGCAAGACTGAAGGAAATCTTAGAGCAACCCCTCCTGAATTCCAGTGACAGCCACAGTGCAAGATGGTAGCCATTGGCCTACCACAGGTAGACACTGGCCGACAACTTTCACCATCCTAACAATACCATCTAGAGGTTACATACAGAGAAGCAGAAAGACTTTTGTTCAACACATGGTGCTCATAAATACCTCACCCTTGTTTTTATAACTTGGCTACAGCACTTAAATATGTACCCAAATTGAACCTGTGGGTCTTGCAGGTTCTACAATTTTTATGACAAGGCCATATAGCTAGAGAGAGAAGGGATATGCTTTTCGGATATGCTTTTACTGCTACAGAAGAATGATATTACAAATTGTCTTCCAGCAATGTATGTTCTTGATGTTGCTGGTCCAGAGGCGCAGTGTAGACTGCAGTGTAAAATGCAGTGTACTGCAAACCTCTCTCTCCCCGGTCTGCTCAGCATCTCCGCTGCAGGATGAAACACAATTAACTGGTAGCACACCACAACCAGTAAGCCTGAGGAAGCATGAAGAAAAACTACATTGATATTTTCTGATGAACAAGAATACATAAAACCAAATAAACATGACAACAGATAATATCTAGGTAGGAACTCAAAGACTTTTTCAGAAAGAAGTTATTCCCTCTCTTAAAATCTATGGAATTTGTAATGGAGATTACACTTCATTTTAGATTCTGTTTTGCTGTGAACAAGAAATACATTTCAAAGAGGACTACAGCACAGTCTGGAATACAAGTCAGCCCTAAAGGTGTGGACTTGGCTTGTAAATACACATGACAGAAAATAATATCTATAGACATTTTGTGTCTATATTGAAAGAGTGCTGAAGCATTACACACCTTGTGTAATTGTCTTTTGACAAATCAGCATCATCAAAATTATTTTCACATTTCAATGTGTAAATTCCCTTTCTTCCTAAAGCACTCTCCAAATTCAAAAGCCTGGTGCTTAAAAATAGACCATGCTATACCATTACCTTGTAACTGCATATACATATTTCTAGCTTATCTTTGAAGAATGCTTTCTTAGCAGGGCTATCATTGAGGGACATTTCCCCTATAGCTGATTAACAGTATTTTCTCTGTCAGGCTGGGATAAATATATTTTATCACATTTCCCAGATATTCCAGTAAAAAAAGACACTAGGAAGAAGTGCTGTTGCTCACTTCTGAACTTTCTTTTCATTATTCGAGGATAAAACAAACTCTGCATCCTTTCTCATCTAGGGAAAAGAAAAAAAAAAAAGGATCTGCATTTCGCATTTTCCCTCTCACCTCAGATTGTAAGTTGCTCGCAGCTGTCGCAGTTTGTGATAAGGCACACATCTGCAGAAGGCCCTTGAATCTCATCCATTCCTCCTATAAAATGCAGTTCCCATATGTTTCCAATACTGAACCTAAAATAATAGCTGGAAATCTACAGACATACCAGGAAGCAGGATCTGTGTGGCAATGCTATGAATAGAAAGGGATAGCAGGGGCAGAATGACACTCAGGCGTTGTAGGCAGGTATGCAGATTTGGGCAAAACAATTCCCATCGTTGTTGACAAACATACGAGCATTTCTGCTTGTATGGTTTAAACACAAATCTCTATGATAAGCACACAATTCTAGTGGAAGCTAGTCTTTTTCACCTGAAAAAGAAAAGTTGAGCTCTTGGGCCTGGATTTAAAGGGGGAAATGAAATTTCCTCTCTGACAAAGCTAAAAGAGTTTTTTTTTGCAAAGCTGTGAAGGTAAATGTAAGTGTCATTACTGTAAATTTCACAATATCACTATACATTTTCCCAAGGTACACCATATACGTAGCAGTAAAAGCATGGAACTTGCTTTTGTATACAAAAAGCCTATGACACTCACTGATCACGTGTGTTTGTGTATGAATTTCTGACACTGAAAACATATAGGCTCCCTGTTTAGATTCAATGTGGATAGACTGGATTTACAGAGTAGCAAGAGTATATGATTGTATTGAATAATTTCAAAGCTAAGTAGTTTTCACATTGCTGAAAAAAAAGGGTCAGTGGAGTGTTTCATCAATGGCAGAGAAGGCAACTGTGACTTTACCCCTGCTTCTGGTATGTCTAGAAATTCCTAGGAATTTAAGACAAAATTTTCTACAGAAATTCCTATAATTGAGACACTTCGAGGGTCAGTTCCACTGCTGAATTCAACTGGAGCATTATGTCATAGCTTTTAGTAATTTGGACTAATATCTTACAAAATTTATGACCAGATAGATAATTTATAAATAGCTCATACACAGATAATGGTTCTCTCCATATTGACTTTATATGACGCACCTGCTTTTCTTCTTATAGTTCTAAAATCTAAAAATGGGGAAGTTTAAGAGAAATTGAATCCAGATTTAAATTCTTGGCCTTTGGGCCAAATTATGCCTTCAGCTGCATTCATAAATTCCATTCACCCTCCAACCTCAATGCATTGGGTCTGTTTGTGGACTGCAGTAAAATAGTCTCCCAGACAATACAAAGCCTTTCAACTATACTCACTGAAATCCATTGACGTCCAAATGCAGGACTGTCAGCAGAAATGCAACCCAGAAGCTCTGAGATGATTTGTGCTCACATTTCAGTTTTATTATTTGTAAGCAGAGATAGTTATTAGAGATTTTGGGGTTGTGGTTGTATCTATTCATATTTCTGCTTTTTGTTTCAGCAGTATAACAGATGTTCCATAATACAGGACAAATGATAGAAAAGAATTTCCATGAGCAAATATTGATGTCACCATTTTCAGCCATTCTGCTTTCACTATTTCAAATAAATCCCATCCTCAAAAACAGAAGGCCCCTTTCTCCACTTACAGTGATAGTTTTTTGAGATAAAGGAGCCACAGTTACCAGGCATTCTTCCTTTACTTTGCGCTATGGTTTATCTCACTTATCTTTAGTGTTCATTCTTCAATAATATGAAATTCATGAAATTCAGACCTTTGAAAATAAATAGCAAGGAAGGGTGGCATTTACAGCTAAATATACTCACCAATGTAATAATGTGTAAAAGCTCATTTGCAAAATCTTCCAAAGGCTCAACTTCTCTGGAAGATGGCAGAACATTTGCCAAAACAGATGGAGAGACAAAACCAGGAATGTTTTTCATTCCTAAGCTCCTTGTTCAGCTCTCTATGTGTCTTTTTTACTCACTTCTGTATTTTCAGGAGTCAGTTTCTACTCTTCCACTTTGCTGCAGTCTTAGCTGTGAGATTGTCAGCTGCTCCCACAGGGAACAGGTTTTCAGAACTGTCCACATCTCCAGAACTATTTGCCCTCAAATCCTGGCACTAAATCCATTTTCATAACTGTAAAAACTAAGCACCTGGCTGCCATTGTGCTTTCTAGGTGCATGTTAGCAAGGTGGCTTCTCACTTTCCCTTTCTTGTTACTTTTCCTTGTCTTCTGGTATGTGTTGATCCAGCAAAGCACTGAAGCTTACTGTTGACTTTAAACTGTGGTTTTAATCTTTGTTCAAGTCACCCTCTTCTTGCCAGGGACACACGTGTGAGAGAGCAAAGCAAAACATGTGTTTTGCTGAATTAGGTACTTGCGCTGTAAGTTTTCTGGGAAGGCAGCACTCTTCCATTGCATTTTCAAAGCACTTAACACCAAGACTTAAGCCTGTACGTTACTTAGCAATTGAAGTTGACAGCAGCTGAGAAGTTTTGTAGTTTGGCAGCCACACAGAACTAAGTGGAAATCCAGTGTTTTTACACACTCATGAGATTTGCTGGGGAGAGATAAAGATTACTATGGCAGATTTAAATACAGATTGATATAAGGTAGGGAGGTACCATGTTCCCAGAAACAGATGTACTATGGTCCCAGCTCCTTCCAAGCATCTGCGTCTTCATGCCTGGGGAGTAAGAGACATTGCCACCTGAAGTACATTGTTGGATTTGAAAATTTGCCTCCAAAGGAAGGCAAGGGTCACAGTTCTGAGGTGACAAGATAGCAGTGGCATGAAAATATCTAGATGCACTACCAAGATGCCTCAGACCTCTTCAGAGGATAGATGAGTTGAGTAGAGATGAATAGCTTACCTTACTAATTGAGAGACCCCTTATCACTGTGGCTATTTGTAGGGACCAGACAAGTACTTGAAGCTGAGATGGTCATAGCTAGGTGTCAGTAAAATTTGCCTAATGAGCAAATAGTTCCTGAATTGTCTATGTCAATAACCCCCTCTGTGTGTAGCTCCCACTAAGTTAATAGATTTGCATGTGTTTGCAATGTGAGCAAAAGCTGAGGTTTATTTTGAAGGCCCTCATTACATATTTTTGAGGCAGCATGCTCCACGTGTTTCCCATCCTAGGTACAAATACTTAGTACCAGATGTTGTACCCTGGACAGAAATAAGCTAAGCTCCAAGCTGACAGCTGTAGTTGATGAGGTCATCAATACAGTTTAGAAATGGAAAGAGTTCACTGGAAAAAATCGTGTCACTTTTCCTTTTTCTCTTGTTTGAAGTCACTGAGCTTTAGGATTCAGGGGAATTGTTGCTTTGACTTTATTCCTCTGTAGGCGGGTGGCTGCCTGCCAGTGGCAGCTGCATATGGGATCATTTGCATTGCATGCAGGGTCTCTTGTTTAAATGGAAGCTCTTCCTTCCCTTAGATCATCTGCTTCTTTAGAGTCAGAGCCACTGTTTCACACAGACTGTATTCTCCCTTTAATCTTTTTCCCCTGCTTGCTCTGTACTCTTTAACAAGTATCCCAAAGCCAGGTCCAGCAGACTCATCTGGGATAGCTGTCTATGGACAAAGAATGAATTATTTTATATTCTTGTGGTTAAATGCTTACAGGAGAGGATTTCTGCTGTGCACATATGCTCTCTTACATCACCACTCTACAAGCAGAAATCTAAAAAACTGTTGCTTGCTGCACACAGGGCACAAATAGATATTAAAGCTGTCTCCGGAACAGTGTTCTGTATTTGGACCTCATGCAGACAGTGGGGTACCCCTCCCAGAGCCCACATTAAACAACTAAGCCATTTTCATCTCCAGGAGCAATGCAACTCCCTACTTTTGCACCTGACAAACCAGGGATGATCAACTATTTTAATGGGTTTTGTGGGGGGAGTAAAGAGTGAGGGAGAGAGAAAAGAAGTTCCCCAGTTCCCCTCCAATGACCATATAAAAGCTGTGAATAACCTATTAACAAATTGTTTTTATACCCTGCACACAGGAGAGTTCCTAAAAGTAAAATAAGATGAAGTGACTATGATATAGCTCAGAATCTCAAGTTCAAACTTGCTGGATGGTTGCCTTTTTCAGAGTTAAGGCACACACTGCGAACTCACTCTTCTCCATATATGAGATATAAGTTGTCTTTCTACCACCTTTCGCTTCCTCCACTTCCTCTTGCTTCCAGAATTTCCAGTATGCAAGAGTAGGTGTTTTCCTGTTGCCTGATATAAGTCTGTTCAAGACTTGCTGTGCATGGCCTCCTAGTTAAAGACAGCCAGCAGATCCACGCACAAGTAGTGGCTGCCTCTGAATCAGTCTGTGAAGTAATTTTACCTCCAAAAGGGGAGAATCTTGCAAACTGTAAAAAAAAACAAAAAAAAACCAACCAAACAAAAAAAGTGGACAGACCTCATTAAAGTGCAATGGAATTTTAATACAGAGAATATCATAAAGCAGAGCAGACATGGGTTTTATAATATCTTTCTTACTGTAATGTCCTGAGCTGATGAGCAAAAGAACGGGGGGGGGGGAGGAGGAAAATAGACTTTTTAAAAGTGTTGTTAATATCTGCTCTGTTTTAAAATTTCTTTGCACCCTCCCACAAAAACAGAAACAAGGATAACAAGCATGAGAACATACTAGACAGTTTGTGAGTTCACTATGTCTTTGTTAGATATACACACATTAGTGAGCGACTAGAAGGGGAAAAAAAAACAAAACCAAAAACAAAACAGCAAGGGAAGCATCTCCAGTCAGAAGCTAGCCATATTTCATTTATAGCTAGCCAATTCAGATTTGCCAGCTGAGGCTCTCTCCATCTCTTGTCTGTAAACTGGTCCAGACGGGGTGAGTCAGGGAGTTGCAGTGAATTACTGTGAAATACCAGGAAGAACAAAGGTGCTGTTAGCAGTGGTGGCAACCCAAATGCATATCAAAGAGCTAGTTCTTGGTTGTCATTTGTTTCAAAAGCAATTCCTGTGTATCACAGAAAGAAAGAAGGAAGGGTCTGATTACTGCCTGTTTTGTAGGTGGTTTTGGTTTTTTTTTTTTTTTTTTGTTTTGTTTTCTTTTTTGTGAACATGGGCTCTATTAAACCCCTGGTGTATAGTAACTATAGATGCCACTTGGTTCATTCCCTTTGAAGTCAGTTTCCTTTTATTCTTTACCTAACTTGATGCCATTTTTCACAAGCTAATTTGTATGCAACCCTGGTCAGAACCTGCCACCCAGAATTCTGTATGGGAGTTTACCAGCAGGGAGAATGTATTTACTATAGGGATATGAATGGATTTTGTGAGCTTGTCTGGTTGGAAATTTGGGGGTAGAAGGAGTACAGAAAACAAGGGGAAGGGAAGGGAAGGGGAGGGGGAAAGGAGAAGGGGGAAGGGGGAAGGGGAAAGGGAAGGAAAAGGGAGAGGGAGGGGAAGGGAAGGGAAGGGGGAAAGGGAGGAAAGGGAGAGGGAAGGGAGAGGGAAGGGAAGGGGGAAAGGGAAGGAAAAGGGAGAGGGAAGGGAAGGGGGAGAGGGAAGGGAAAGGGAGAGGGAAGGGAAGGGAGAGGGAAGGGAAGGGAAGGGAAGGGGAAGGGAAGGGAAGGGAAGGGAAGGGAAGGGAAGGGAAGGGAAGGGAAGGGAAGGGAAGGGAAGGGAAGGGAAGGGAAGGGAAGGGAAGGGAAGGGAGGGGAAGGGGAAAGGGAAGGGAAGGGGAAAGGGAAGGGAAGGGAAGGGGAAAGGGAAGGGGAAAGGAAAGGGAGGGAAGGGAAGGGAAAGGGAAGGGAAGGGAAGGGGAAAGGGAAGGGAAGGGAAGGGGAAAGGGAAGGGAAGGGAAGGGAAGGGAAAGGGAAGGGAAGGGAAGGGAAGGGAAGGGGAAGGGAAGGGAAGGGAAGGGAAGGGAAGGGAAGGGAAGGGAAGGGAAGGGAAGGGAAGGGAAGGGAAGGGAAGGGAAGGGAGGGGAAGGGGAAAGGGGAAGAAGGGGAAGGGAAGGGAAGGGGAAGGGAAGGGAAGGGGGAAGGGAAGGGAAGGGAAAGGGAAGGGAAAGGGAAGGGGGGAAGGGGGAAGGGAAGGGGAAGGGAAGGGAAGGGAAGGGGGGAAGGGAAGGGAAGGGAAGGGAAGGGAAGGGAAGGGAAGGGGAGGGAAGGGAAGGGAAGGGAAAGAAGGGAGGGAAGGGAAGGGAAGGGAAGAGGGAAAGGGAAGGGAAGGGAAGGGAAGGGAAGAAGGGAAGGGAAGGGAAGGGGGGAAGGGAAGGGAAGGGAAGGGAGGGAAGGGGAAGGGAAGGGGAAGGGAAGGGAAGGGAAGGGAAGGGAAGGGAAGGGAAGGGAAGGGAAGGGAAAGGGAAGGGAAGGGAAGGGAAGGGAAGGGAAGGGAAGGGAAGGGAAGGGAAGGGAAGGGAAGGGAAGGGAAGGGAAGGGAAGGGAAGGGAAGGGAAGGGAAGGGAAGGGAAGGGAAGGGAAGGGAAGGGAAGGGAAAGGGAAGGGGAAGGGGAAGGGAAGGGAAGGGAAGGGGGGGAAGGGGGGAAGGGAAGGGGAAGGGAAGGGAAGGGAAGGGAAGGGGAAGGGAAAGAAAGGGGAAGGGAAGGGAAGGGAAGGGAGGGAAGGGAAGGGAAGGGAAGAGGGAAGAAGGGAAGGGAAGGGAAGAGGGAAGGGAAGGGAAGGGGGAAAGGGAAGGGAAGGGAAGGGAAGGGAAGGGAAGGGAAGGGAAGGGAAGGGAAGGGAAGGGAAGGGAAGGGAAGGGAAGGGAAGGGAAGGGAAGGGGAAAGAAGGGGAAAGGAAAGGGAAAGGGAAAGGGGAAAGGAAAGGGAAAGGAAGGGAAGGGAAGGGAAGGGAAGGGAAGGGAAGGGAAGGGAAGGGAAGGGAAGGGAAGGGAAGGGAAGGGAAAGGGAAGGGAAGGGAAGGGAAGGGAAGGGAAGGGAAAAAGGGAAGGGGAAAGGGAAGGGAAGGGGGAAGGGAAGGGAAGGGAAGGGAAGGGAAGGGAAGGGAAGGGAAGGGGAGGGAAGGGAAGGGAAGGGAAGGGAAGGGAAGGGAAGGGAAGGGAAGGGATGGGAAGGGAAGGGAAGGGGAAAGGGAAGGGAAGGGGAAAGGGAAATAAGGGAAGGGAAGGGGAAAGGGAAATAAGGGAAAGGAAGGGTAAGGAAGGGAAGGGGAAAGGGAAATAAGGGAAAGGAAGGGTAAGGAAGAGAAAGGAAGGAAAAATAAGGGAAAGGGTCTGTCTGCATGACAGAGTTAGGGAGACTTGTGTTCCCTCATCTTTGCTGTTACATTTTGATATTATCTGGAATCCAGAATCTGAATTCCAAGGTAATTTGGTGAGGGCAGTAGACAGGTTTTCATGAATACTAGCTCTTGCTCCTATGTCAAGGCCACCTATGGGATTTTGACAGAAAGTTAAAAAAAAAAAAAAAAAGAAATTGCTTCTAGAATGATTACTGTGAACTTTGGTTTGAAATCACCTAGAAGAATCTAATTCAGCATTTAACAGATTATACTTTTCTAAAAGAATACTAACAGCCAAAGTTAAATCGGTGGAAAATACTTTGGAAGATATATTAAAAGACATACTTCAGCCTAAAGCCAATATTTATTACAGGCCAAAATGGGATCTAATGAGGCAGGGAAATAGGACAGTGGCAGGGAAAGAATAGGGCAGCTTAGTCCACATCTGTTTGTTGTATTTTCCATCGGTCTCATTTGAACAGTCTCATCAATGTGAGAAAGAGGAGTCTGGAATAGATGGACCTGAAGTCTGATCTGTTCAGACATCCTGTGTTTTATTAGGTTTATTTTGTTTAGCAGCAGCACTGTTTCTGGCTCTGTACCATTCCCAAATAGAGAGCCCTGACTAAGCTAAATCATCATGTGGTCTATGGGAAAGCGGAGCACTCTGCAGAGCTCATCATTTCTCACTGAACACTGGCATGAAAGCTTCTGTCTTCAGCTGGCCCAGTGCTCAGGATTCACATAGTCTCCTCACAGTTTCTCTGGATGAATAACATCTTTCCCAAGACTGCATTTGAGAATACGCCACCTGTTCTTGTTGAAGTTCAAGAAGTTCATCCCTGGCAACAGGGATGTTAGGCAATTTGAGTTGGGTGCTGTATTTCCCCATAAATAGGTAGGAAATTTCCCCCAAGGGTTTAGATGATGGTAGAGTTTTTGCTTTGCAGCATGGCCATGCAGACACCTTCCTTGCAGCTCAGGGCTCAGCTGCAGTGTGTGGGATGCTCTCTCAACTGCAGAGAGAGCAGTGACAATTGCCTGCTGTCTTAGAGCTCAGCTATTGAACTTCAGGCTGAGGTGTGGTGACTGACAGGGTCAGCTTCTTTCTCGTAGTCATGCCTTTGTTCACAAACTCAAGCTAGAGATGGTGGTTGTCCTCCTTCTGCTTTGCCTCAGTCTTCACTGTTTAAGGTCTGCCTTAAGACCTAATTTTTGCTCAGCTCTCTATGCTTGAAAGTAAAGGAACAGCAGCAGAGAGACTTCCTTCAAGTCACCTTGTGAAAAAAGGCACATGAAGACAATGTTTGCAGTGGTTATGCGTAACTTTTCTTCAGACAATGCGAGCTATCTGTAGTTAGCCACTGCCCAGAAGCCAGAAGACTCCATCTTCCCTTCACTTTTCTCATAGAGTGATTTCACTAAAATGTGAATCCAGAACTCTTCAAAAGCACCACAGGTGTAATTATTTGCTGAAAATATGTTGTTTCATTCTAGCTTCACAGAGTGGATTTTAATGCTGTTACTGAAATGAAATAATAAGCCTGCTTATTACTCATGAAATAGAATGTTTGGTCAAATACAATTTTCACATACAATATCACTGACCTGCTACTGTTACCTAGGCCATCACATAAACTTCAGACTCTGGTTAAAGTGAAATTCAGTCTCGAACTTAAATTAGAAAACACATATAAACAAAATTTTTTTGCATTACATACCATTATTTTCTCATTTCACACTTCATCTGAAAGTAGTGGCTCACTTTACAGGCAAAATGTTGCTCACGCAAAGAAACATTTTAACTTTTCATCTGTTTAAACTGGGAAGGAGCAGTCTCTAAATTGTCACAAGTGTCCACAATTATGTGAGGCTCTGAAAAGGTTGCTGATATGCTAACACATGAAACTGGTACACAGGACAAGCAGAAGTACCCCTGTAAGTCATCCCTATTTTCTTCAATTAAAGCCATGAAGAATGTTTGTAAATCAGAAAATCATGATGAAATAACCTTTGCAGACCACAATACTTCCAGGAAGCATATTGCATGGCTTCCATAAACAAGGCCATGCATGGCCAAATATTTTTGGAAATGAGTTGGAGTTAAGTTTCATATTGGCAGCATCAAAGCTAAAGTGTTATTTTAAGAGTTATTTCAAGGCGCTGCTGTGTGTACCTTGCCACAGTCTCTCATATTTCTAGCCACTATACATATCTGATATAAACCAAAGTAAATATTGCATACAACACACATTCCTGTCCGAACCAAACAGCTCTTAATATCACACAGCACACTCATGCAAAGTGCGTTACATAGCTGAATTCAACAGAATGGGCTGTGCTGGTGGTAAGTCCATCCGTTTCCTCATAGAATAGGCCAGGAAGGGTGGTCCTGCAGCAGGCCATAACCAGCTGAGATGGGTTTGTGTGGAAAACTAAAGGGATATTCCTGAATGTTTACAGTTTCTTGACCTGGTTCACCAGCACAGATGTAGCATTCATTACTCAGCTGACTTGCACATTGGCTCCTGTTGCTTGCAAGCCCATGATGAACAGTGCAGCTTGGGATGTATCACAGGCCCACTACAGGTACATGAGCTTTGCAGCAGCCATACAATGGTGCTCACAGTTGCTGCTGTGACTTGTGCTTCCTCCTGCCCTAGCATCATCCTCTCAGTGATGCATTTGCAGATAACTCCAGCCTCAGTCCTGTGAGCTAGGTCAGGGAAGGGATGGTTTGAAATAAAACCTTAACCAAAAGATTTCTTGATTTCAAATCCAGGGCAAATGCTCCATTCCACTGGTAGACCTGAAGGGGAAGTTACCAGGAGGGAGGAAATTTTTATGCTATTATCACCCTATCTACCATCAAACTAGAGAATCAGCCACTTTCAGTGCTATGCATGTCTCCCTGGTCACGTGGCAGGCATGGTTTTGTTAGTAAATCTTTTTTTTTTCAGCTGCTCCTTTGCTAACAAACCACAGTCAGTCTGCAGCTTCTCATTGCAAATGGCTGCATTTGATAGTGATGTCATGCTTCACATTCAAGTTTTCAAACAGTTGTGCTCCTTCACTGGGAAGCATGCAGGCATTCTGCAATGTGGAGGGCACCCATGTCTGGGAAGGTCCTGAGCACATCTATAACGATTAGAAAGCTCTGCTGCTTGCAGATGTCTGGGCAGAAAACTAAACACAAAAGGTCAAAGCTGGAAGAAATTCTGTTTTGGCATCAATTCAGCTGGTTTACAGACATCTGTCAAATGTGTACCTGACCCATGTTTGTTTTTTGAAATACTGCTGTTACTATCAAACATCTGATGCCGATGAAGTACTGAAAGGCTGTGAAGAACATTTATTTGGTCTCCTTTAGTTTTTACTCCTCTGTAGTTAGGCTGATGCTAGAGGTAGGTCACAGCAATAGCTGATGGATTATCTGACAAATTGTTCAAGAGATTTGGAAGGGGTCTACTAGTTCAAAGCCAGTGTACACTAGAACTAGACAAATGTTCCCATATGTCTCTTCCCATCTAGAAGCAAATGAGTTTGTTATGGAGGTGAGCCGAGAAGTATCCTGAACAGTGCCAAATATTTTCCAGAGTTAGAAACTGCTGAGAAGAAAGCTCCTTTCTACTGCTGAGACCTAATCTTGGCTCAGTTCTCTGTGCTTTAAAGTAAAGGAACAGCAGCAGAGAGACTTTCTTCAAGCCACGCTGTGAAAAAGGCAGATCTTTTGCCTCCTTCCCAAAGACAGCCTTCTGTTTCACCACCACTTGGGGTTCCCAAGCACCCTTCACAGCCAGTTTTGGTCACCTCAGCCTGCCTTCTCCTGCAGTTTGGATTCAATACTGCAGCTCACTATGCCATGCCTCTTGATGCCTGTGATGCCAGGCTGCTGTCTGGCTAGATGCTTCTGAATGTCACCATGGCCTATCACCAGAGGCCATGCAGAAGCAGTGTTTTCTGTATCTTCCACTCCAGCATTCACCCTTTCCTGGGAATTCCTCCCTCCAGCTGGCCCCAGGGTGCCAGTGTCATGCATGCCCCTAAGATGCACCTAGTGACCTAGTCTGATGCCCAAGGTTCTGTCTGTCACACACTGCCTGTATAAGGCTGCTCAGCAAAATGCTCTGCATTTTTGTTAAAAATACCTGCATTAGAAGTTGAATTATAAATGTAATAGCTCATTCATTCTCTTAGAAAGGGAAATGCTTGCTTTTTTTTTCTTTTGGTCCATCTGATGATGATGAGACAATGCCTGTTATTGTGAGCATACCCAGCAACCCTTTGGACACTCTGTAAATAAAGAAGTGAAGTTACAGATGATTATGGGTCTGTCACCCCCCAGGTCTTCTCACCAGATTAGTCATGGCTCTTTGTAGTCAATACCGGCATTTGTCCTCTTGATAACTAATAAAAAATAATTCATGGGCACAGAAAGATAAGTACAAGTCAAAGTAATTATATTGTGTCAGTAAAATATATCTAAACCAAATAAAAGCACTGTCAGTAATGTGAGAGCAGTAAGTACAATTCAACCATCAATAACTTTCTGGTTATGACCTTTAGGGATGACTAGATACAAGACAAGATAACAGCTTTCTGTGTAAGTCAGTCACAGACCTGAGTCAGAATCAGTTAACGAGGAACAGATTTTTAAGCAGAGAGGCATGATTTTGCAAGATTTCTGGAAATATCTAGGCACATACATGAAAAAGTTACTTGCTTGAACAATAGCAAAATATTTACTTAGGCATTCCAGTCTAGCACACAATAGTTCTTTAAGTCATATACTAGTGTACTATTCTGATTTGAGACATCTCCTGGTGAAGGTCACTGTTTCATGCAACATAATGTGTTTTAGAGTTAAATCCAGTCTCACTTTACTCATCCCCTGAGTTAGAGGTCCTTAGATTAGAGATCAGTTGTAAGATACCTTGAAGCAGCAGGAACTGATGAGGGCAGAGCTGGTCTGATACTCAAAAAGCTCTTGTGGTAGTGTCGATGCTCTGCCATCAGCCTGGCATGAGGCCTTGAACAGAACATTTTCACTTTTCACCTGTTCTTCTCTAGTGATAGCTGCAGACCAAAAACACTGCACAAAACCAGGAAGGTTTTTCTTTCTATTGTTTACAACAATTTCTTCTGGAGCAGGGTTTCCGTAATGCTCCATCGCTTTGTCAGCTTAGACGACTCGGGCAGCTCTTTCAACTGAAAAGGTTGACAGCTAAAATCATCTGCAACAAATAATGATGGTAGAAATTGCTTATCATAGAATCATCATAGAACCATAGAATAGTTAGGGTTGGAAAGGACCTTTAGATCACCTAGTTCCAACTTCTTGGAAGAACAAACAGAAGCAGTGAAAATTTAGCGCTGAAGTGGGAACTTCTAGCAAACAGGCAAAAAGAGCAGAGAAAGTAAAGTTTTCTCCCACACAGGACATGAAGAGAAACCAAGCCAAAACAAACTGCAGAGAAGCATACCTAACTCTTAGGGATGAGAACTTTTGCTTAAGGAGGCTACTGGCTATTGCTGGCACTTGTCATTGCCAAGGCAGAATGGCAGCAGTCAGTCCTGCATGAAAGAGACTTAGGGTTGCTGAAATGCATTAGGAAGACACAAGCCTTGGTTTTACATAGCATAAGTAGAGGTACTGCTTCTGAAGAGTCCCTGTAGTCACTCATTCAGTCAAAACTTTGCTGGATGTGTAAACTATGTCCTGAAGTGTTCTGGGGCATCCTGCTGTCTAGACCTTTGGGTCTGTTTGGCTCCAGAAACCTGGGCTGAGCTTTCTCCCCTAACATTTTATTTTAAATACAGATACGAGAGCTACCTAAAAAAAAAACCAAACAAACCAAACAAAAAAACACCCCAACAAAAAAAAACCATAAGTCCTTCATCAGATGCACTGGAAGGAATTTGTTTTAAAGGCACAACAGGAGGGCATTATGTGTGTTTTCCTTATTCATATTGCCTAACCTTACTTCTGCCTTCTGAAGAGCCAACAGGGATGCCACAACCAAGGCAGACTGTCTTCCTCCCCCTGTCCCTCCCCCTCCTTCTCCTGTCTGGCAACCCCTACTCTCATTGATCTTTTCAGTGCTGACTCAAAGAAGGGAAGAGCAGAATGAAAATGTCTGAAAAAGAGTCAACAGATGGCCTGGAGAGCAGTGGAGACAGAGGGAAAATTTTTCTGACTCACAGTATGGCAGTCTGAACAAGGTTAAAGAGTGAAGAAACATGGCAAGCCAAGGAAAAAGGAGCTGCAGAAAGGGGAAGCGCAAACATGCACTCAAGACGTCTTCTGTTTCCTACCAGAAGGAAAGGCTGGGCAGCTGTTTCCCCATCTTTCCCCTGTTCCTACCACTGCCCCTTTAATTCATTTCATGTTGTTCCAGCTAATGTTTAATCTCCTGCTTCAGTCTTTTTAAACTGCATGACAAGACCATTTGGACTGCTGATGTTAGAATTAGGACGTTTTCGGGTCCTTCTGATAGTTAAGGGCTAGCAAAGAGTGCTTTGGAAAAGTATGACAGAACAGAACAAACCAAGCAATGTTGTTTCATATGGAAAAATATTAGGCCTCATAAATGGAAATATTTTTTGGACATGCCTTGATTTTTAAAAAATTTCCTGCTGAAGACTTTCCCAGTCCAGACAGATTTTTGGATAGAAGCCTGTGGAACAGCTTTAAGAGGAGAGTCTCACTCTATACAGCCTGTCTGTGCTTAGGACACTGAACACGCATCTATACACTGCAAACAAATCCTCGGCCTTTTTGCCTTATTTCTTTCATTTCTTCCAGAAATGTTTCATTATGAATCTTGTTGACATTTTTGAAGAAAGGGAATTGCAGTTCTCTTACCAGTACTTGATCTATTTCAGCATCAAGGACACTGAACTGAGAGATTCTCATCTGTACATGCCCACCAGATAGTCACGTCACTGTTCATTGTTACAAGGAAAAGGAGGCCACAATTAGGGCCTATTGGTCTGATCAGAATAAAGTGCAGGCATTAAAAGTCCACTAGCTTAGCCTAAAGACACCTAGCAGAAAAACATGTCTCACTTGTTCTTCAATCTTCTGTCCATGCTACAACCACATTACAATATCCAGAAACAATTAAAACTACGCAAAATGGCTACAGGCAACAGGAGTTAAAAGTTCACAGTGAAGGTATCCAAGAGGGCTCTTTAAGGCTGCAGCTGCAGCCACTCGTGGTGACCTCACCCACTGCCAAAAAGCTGCAGGTTTATAGCCCACCAGAAGGTGGATAAATACAAGTGGATGAGAGAGGGACGGGTAAATGTACGAGTAGAAAGCTGGGTGTCCATAATACCTTTACACAAATACATTTGCATGTATATCATACACACTCAGCTAATGAATTTGCATAAGATGTATTTTCATCAGGAGAGTGTTTACTACTAAATCACTATTTGAAGAACTGTGAGAAGAAGAGAACAAGAAGCCTAGAACAGCGGATGTGAAGCATCAGATCTGAGAAATATCTCAAGGGCACTGCAGTCAAATACACACTGGTTTTCAAATGGCTCAACCTGGCACTGCCCTTTAGCTTAAGCTAAAAGGTTTCTGGACCAAGTCAGCAAATGTATTAAAAACAAGGATCCTCCACAGAGGCAAGTTCAGATTTACACTGCAAAGTTCTACTTTCTATAATAAATTTCATCTACAGTGAAGTGTAAATCACAAAAACCTATGATCGTAAGAGGCACTTAAGGTACACACCTACAGTGGGTCGCTATAGTACTCCCTTCTTGCGGAAACCCCCTCCACTCTCCTCCTCCCTTCTCCCACCCTTCAGGCACTGCATACAAAACACAGCAACTTTCAAAATGCCCAAGGTTTTGCTGTGCCAAATGGGTGTTCCTCATCTGTTCAGAAGACTCACCAGATTGTCATAAACAATGTGGCTGTGCCAGCCTACTCTCAGAGGATATTTTTAGATCCACTACAACACTTTTGATCAGTCACACCCCAGTTTCTTCCCTTCCCCAAAAGCTTTTCCTTTTGGGCCATATGTTAGGAAATGTCTCGAGTCGCGTCTTTCCTCCACAATGTCAAGTGCTGACAAGTGAACAGCCACCCCAAGTGCTGTGTTGCATCAAAGGAGCTATACCAAAGCTGCACTCCAAATGGCTATGGAGAAAGCATCCTGATGCTAATTAAAAGCAGTATTTAGGAAAATGAAAAGTAAACATTATCTAACATCTTTCTCCATCATCTGCCAAAACATTTATTACTTGCTTCATTAGTTTTGCTCATTAGGCCCCTACTGTCAAGCCATTACTATAATGTGGTCTGGTTATTGTTATAATACATATATGCAAGCCACTTATTTTGCTAAGTAGACTGAGTGTTTTGGGGTTTTTTTTGGTTAGTTTTTGGTTTTTTTTTTCCCATTTTTTTGCATCATACAAACCACTGGGGATTTTTGTCAATTTTTTTTCTGAAAAGACAGACCTCCATTGAGTGCAGGTTTTAACATCTTCTAAACTTTTCTTATCTTCTGAGGTAAAATCTTGCTTACAATAGCATTCCTTCCAATTTCTCAGTGTACACACATTCTAAGTATTCACAGCTCAACATTACTTTCTCCAAAGTATTTACATTCTTCTGAATTAAAATAATAATTATAATTAAAGAACAGACTCTAGCATAAATCAGCATCATTTTATATTCTTCTGTGTACTGACATCAGTTCCACCAGCGGAAGTCCAGCCCCCCAAAAGTTAAAAATTGTCTTCCTCCCCATGTATTTCAAAAGAGAACAAATAAACCATTCTGCAAGTGTAAGGGTATCATCACAAAGGCATTTACAATACTCATGCTCACAAAACCTTTCTTTTCATTCTGCAAGAAACTCATAGCCTAGTTATTATTTATTATTTTTCAACTCAGAGAGTCAAGTTATGGAAAAGTTCAGAAAAAATGCAACCAAAACAAAAGAGCAACAGCAGCAGCACTGGGGCAATAGAAATAAGTGGATTTGGACTTTCAGTGTAGCCTGGGGGAAAGTTTTGTATTTAATTCATTCTTCAAAAAAAGAAAAAGAAAAAAAAAAAACAGAAAAAGGGGGGAGGAAACAAGAAGAAAGGAAAACTGAACAAATGAGAGTTTTGTTGGTGGTGGTAGTTTAATGACTTCCCTTTTCGGTGCTCTTTGACTGCTTTCCAATCACTCCCCTCCTGGGCCCATTCTGTGGCATGCTGGGCTTGGCTGGGTGCCAGGGTGACAATCAGTGCCTGAGCAGGCTCTTCGGACAGAGATTATTCCTTGGGCTCCTTTGTTTTATTGGTGGGGAGGTGGGGGACCACAGGGGTGATTTCTAAACCGAAACAGGATGTCCCGCTGGTGTCCCAGGCTGTGAAAGACTCCGTTTCATCGGCCGTGCTGGTGACGCAAAATGGCTTAAATTAATCCAGCCAGACTAGGCTGCAGATTTCTTTTAGCTTTTTTCCTCCAAGGCTTAAAAACCTCAGAAGGATGCCGCCTTAACAGTCAGCTCTGGGGAGGCAGTTCCTCAGGAAAATGAGCCAACTAGAAGCTATCGTGTTAAAACATGTATCTCAATATACCCATTATCCACAGACACAGATTTCTGAACTAACTGTGATTCAGTTCCACACACAATTATATAAAATGCTACATACAAATACATGATTGTGCAGGTATGCAAAATCACACACAAACAGACCTTCATAAAATAGTTCTCAAAATTAGGCTTTTAATATTTCTAATACTTTGTGCAGTGAATGATGTGTCAGCAGGTTAAAAATCACATAATATTTAGCTTATCGGAATTCAGTTCAGCTTCTACTGGTTTTGAACAGCATCACTTAAAAAATGCATGAAGAGCAGCCACCAAGTACATTTGTACCGCCAATGTTTTTTATTAGGAAGAGCAAACAAGAGAGCACAGCATTAGAAAATATTGTAATACACAATATTCTCAAGCTCTTACAAATATTTACAGAAAGCCTTTTAAAATAAATAATTATTTTTCTGTATATACTGCTGATACAAAATATCTGATACAGCCCACTGCTATCTTAAGCCACCTTAGGTAAATTATGGCATCTGTCCTGTCCTGGGTTTAGCAGCAGCAGTCATTTTTTCTCCTTCTTGGTAGCTGGTGCAGTGCTGTGTTTTGACTTTCAGGCTGGGAACAGAGCTGATAAAAATGATGTTTTGGTTTGGCCAAGGCCTTTGTGAGCCTCATGCTCTGCCAGGGAGGAGGGAAGCCGTGAGGAAGCAGGGGCAAGACACCTGACCCAAACTGACCAAAGAGGTATTCCATACCACAGCACGTCATGCCCAGGAGGTAACTGGGAGTTACCCAGAAAGGGCTAGGGTGGACAGCAGGGTTGGAGGAGGTATCGGTCGGTGCTTGGTCGGGCTGGGGGGAGCAAGTTATCAGTTGCCTGGTGATGGGGTGTTGTATTCTCTTCCCTTGTTATTTCCTTTATCATTACTATTATTGGTGGTAGCAGTAGTGATTTGTGTTATACCTTAGTTACTAAACTGTTCTTATCTCAACCCGTGGGAGTTGCATTCTTTCTGATTCTCCTCTCCGTCCCTCCAGGAGTGGGTAACAAGCTTTCTGGTTGAGGTTAAACCACGACAGTCCTTATTATGAACTAAGTTTCTTTACTGTTGCCATGAGCACTTATTTGTAAATAATAAATTTACATTTGTAATTTACAAATTACAAAAATTTAAATTTGTAAATAATATTTTGTTTGTAAACATCATATTTTGCAGTTCAATTCTATTTACTGAGCTACATTGCTATATAGGTAGTAAAAGCTGAGAAACTATAGAAGATTAATCCTTCACAGTCTCACAAGCATTCTCCAATCCCTCACCACAACAAGCAAAGATGCAACCACTTGTACAAAACTTGTCACCCTGGGTCCATAGCAAAACTGGTGCTGACCACCAGCCTTCCTCAGACCCAAATCAAACCAGCAGCCAGCATCCTGGCCTGAACTATTCTGGATAGGCACACTGACCACGGCAGCATGTCAAAGAAATCACAGGATAACAACATACAGCTTCAAGTTGCCCACAGTAATCCCTCAGAAGTTCTGTGGCACTAATAACCACCATGCTGTCGGTTGGTTATTATGACATGAAACTGCAAGTCCCAACATCTGAGAGAGACACAAACTTAACACGTAACACAGCACTTTTTCTGAAGACTTCACCTGACTTTGACTCTGATTTTGTCCCTGCTGAAACCCAGCCATGTCAGCCAAGTAATCTGTAAGGATCTCCCCAGCTCTTGAGACTTGTTCCTCTCTTGAATTTAAGAAAGCCTCTGGCAAACTCCATTTCCAGGTGGCACATCCTGCTGTCAGTTAAGCCTGTGCTCCACCAATAGCAGAACCAAAGCACAGCAAGAGTTCAGGGCTCCAAGCTCAGTTTTATCATTTCAACTGATTTCAAGGTACTGCAGAGCTTGTGTGAAGGTGATGGGGATTGTTTCCCCACACTCCTCCACCTGGGGAGAAGGTTCGATCGCGGTGGCCTGGCCTGCTGGTCTCTGTCCCCACTTCTTTGCAATGACAGATAGCTGCAACAACAGCATGTTACAGCCAAGACAGCCTGCATGCCACTACTAGTTTTTCATGGCTTTGTAGCAGGCTTTATAGGCAACACTCACTCTGTGTGTGTGGTGGAAATGAGGGAAAGAATGAAGAGGAAATATGAAGTGTTATCAGCTTTCATCCTTCAGAATCAGAAATAACAAATAAGCCAACACTCAGCTTGCACAGACATCATGCAATGAACTGCATTTAATAGATGACTCTCACATCACAGGGAGGAAAGACACTGTCTGGTGGTGCTGTTCAGTAAGGATTTCCACAGGTGGGAACAATCGCTTTTACGTTCTACCTACAACAGAAAACAGTGGTATACGTGCACTCTTTTCCTGTCAAGAGAGCAGGGAATCCACAGGGTCTGAACCAGCTCCAAGCCAGCTATGCTTCAAGTCACAGCATTTGCCAGTGCTTCCCCCAGGCTCCCTAGAATCAAAGCTAACTGCACACTGACAAGGCCTACGCATTTGGGGTTGTTGTTCTGGGTTTCTTGTTTTTGATTCATAGAATAGTTAGGGTTGGAAAGGACCTTAAGATCATCTAGTTCCAACCCCCCTGCCACGGGCAGGGACACCTCACACTAAACCATCTTACCCAAGGCTTCGTCCAACCTGGCCTTGAACACTGCCAGAGATGGAGCATTCACAACCTCCCTGGGCAACCTGTTCCAGTGCCTCACTACCCTTGCAGTAAAGAACTTCCTCCTTATATCCAATCTAAACTTCCCCTGTTTAAGTTTTATCCCATTACCCCTTGTCCTACCACTACAGTCCCTAATGAAGAGTCCCTCCCTGGCATCCCTATAGGCCCCCTTCAGATACTGGAAGGCTGCTATGAGGCCTCCATGCAGCTTCTCTTCTCCAGGCTGAACAGCCCCAACTTTCTCAGCCTATCTTCATACAGGAGGTGCTCCAGTACCCTCATCATACTCACGGCTCTTCTCTGGACTTGCTCCAACAGTTCCACGTCCTCTTTATGTTAAGGACACCAGAACTGCACACAGTGCTCCAAGGGAGGTCTCACAAGAGCAGAGTAAAGGGGCAGGATCGCTTCTTTCGACCTGCTGGTCATGCTCCTTTTGATGCAGCCCAGGATACGGTTGGCTTTCTGGGCTGTGAGTGCACATTGAAGCCGGCTCATGTTCATTTTCTCATCGACCAACACCCCCAAGTCCTTCTCTGCAGGGCTGCTCTGAGTCTCTTCTCTGCCCAACCTGTAGCTGTGCCTGGGATTGCTCCAACTCAGGTGTAGGACCTTGCACTTGGCATGGTTAAACTTCATGAGGTTGGCATCAGCCCACCTCACAAGCGTGTCAAGGTCCCTCTGGATGGCATTCCTTCCCTCCAGCGTATCAACCGAACCACACAGCTTGGTGTCATTGGCAAACTTGCTGTGGGCGCACTCAATCCCACTGTCCATCTCACCAACAAAGATGCTGAACAAGACCGCTCCCAACACTGATCTGGTCTCCAGCTGAACATTGAGCCACTGGCCACAACTCTGCAGGTGGCCATCCAGCCAGTTCTTTATCCACTGAGTGGTCCACCTATCAAATTGATGTCTCCTCAGTTTAGAGACAAGGATGTCACATGGGACAGTGTCAAACGCTTTGCACAACTCATACTCATAGCTCCTAGAAGTTTCCAGTGATGGAGCAGAATGCTGGCTATGCATTCTGTCAGCAACCACAGCATGTCTTACTTCAGCAGTCACTGTGCTGTGCTGAAAAACAGTCATGGAAAGACAAATGCTGCTTCGAATTGTTAGTATTGCTGAAAAGAAAATTCAGAGTATTACTGTGCTCAGGGTGGAAAGAAGTCACAATCAATCTATCTTTATTTTCTAAACAAAATGCAGTGAAAAATACGCTTTCACTCAAATACTCAGCAGCTCATAGGGATGCTAAGAATCTTCTTCTATGAATATTTTTTCCCTTTAGTTAATATGTTGCTCCTTTTCTTAGTTGGCAACATGCCAATCATCTGAAATTGATTATTTTGGGTTTTTTTCCCCCTGTTTTTTTTGGTGTTATTTTCCAGGGCTCTGTTTTCCCATAGCACTGTCTCTAAACATGCACACACATTATACTAGTGATATGCAGACCTTTCACTTTCCTCCAGGCTCTATAAAGAGAAGCACCAAGCTAACTGCTTCTTCTCCACTGTACCGTTCAAAAAGACCACGTGCATTGAATTCTGTCCAGTTGATCCCAGCTAACTCCATTGGCTTAAGAGGGCTGAGTTACTCATTAAAATCATGACTAAATTTCTAGAGAGCAATGTTAAGCACGCTGGTTACAAAGGGTTTTTTACACCTTGTAACCTAAGATGTGTCTCTGATTTCCCAGTAACGTTATCTCAGACACTGCTGTTTGAGAAAGCTTGGAAAATGCCTTTATAAATCACAACCTCACAGTGTATTTATATTACATTCATTTCTGCACAGGTGGCATTTACCTACTTCTGTATTTCCTGCAGTCATCCACTAAACTCGAATCTGAATATATGAATGATACAACAGTGCCCTATTAGTCAGCCTGGACACTCACAAAATTTTCCCCTTCAACTGCCCTACTGGAGGATCTTGCTAATGTTTTGTTTCCCTCTCCTGCTGCTGTGCAAGGCTTCAGTTGCCAAACCAGGTGTGATGGATGAGGATTTTGTCTTCTCTCTCTAGGAAAAAAATCAGCAACAAACAAACAAGAATACGAGACACTTCTCCTAGTTAGAGAAGTACACTATGTAGAATCACTGTAACTTTTCTCTGTAGCCCATGCCTTTTCTTCCCCACAGCAATGTCTTAAAGCTCTCATTAGAACTGCTGTAACAGTAAGAACACAGCAATCAGGCTGTATATGCCCACAAGAGATAGACAACTATCCAGTTATTGCTACAAATGGTGTGTGTGAGATTGGCGCAATGTGGGCTCCCTGCCTTTACCACATGCAGCTGGAGGAGTCCTGCTGTGAGACAGAACCCAAGTGGCTACAGAGAAGTGGAAATGATCCCATATATTGCCAGAGGCTCAAAATTAGCATTTTTCAAGCATTCAGTGACCTGGTACCATGTTGGTGCCTCATGACAATACTTTGTGGTATGTAAAAAGACAGAGACAGAGCAAAAGGATGCTTACAAGGATGATGACTTCTTCCATTTGAGGCAATGAAAAAGAAGAGAGGAATAACAAGCCTCTATAACTGTTTTAAAGGGGGGAGGGGGGAGGAGGAGCGTGAACCCAACCCCCCCCAAAAACCCAACCATTTTGAAATCAAGATTTCCAGGGCTTGGTGGGTTTTGTTTTGTTTTGCTTTACTTTAATATGGTAGCTCCCAGTCATTTATTGATTTTAGGAAGAAGTAAAGATGACACTGAAAAAGTCTTGATCATTAAATCTGCATTCTGGTCTTTTTCTGTCATTGAACTTTCACATGACCTGAAGCAAATAAGGACCAATATCATGAAGGTGAAGTCACACTTACACAACCTGATAGCCTTCTACAAGAGGATTAGCTCAGTGAGTGAGGTAGATCAGTACATCTTGTTTACTGTTGACTTTGGTAATGCTTTTCACAGTCTCCTGTAATAACCACATAGACAAGCTGTTGAAGTTCAGGTCTGATAAATGGACAGTGAAGTGTACTGAAAACTGGCTAAACCTCCAGGCTTAAAGAGTTTTGGTCAGCAGCACGAAGCCCAGCTGCAGGCCAGTCACCAGCAATGTGCTCCACGGATGGGTACTGGGGCCAATATTATCCAGTATCTTCAAAGCTGTCCTGAACAATGGGACAGGGGGCACATTCAGCAAGATTTCAGATGACACAGAACTGGCAGGAGCAGTTGCTGGACCAGCTGGGTGGTTTAGCCATCTAGAGGGACCTCAGCAGGCTGAAGAAATGGGCTGACTGAAATCTCATGAGAGGTTTGACACAAGAAAATGCCAAGCCCTGCACCTGGAAAGGAATTAGCCCATACACATGCTGGATGCTGACTGGCTGGAAAGCTCTTCCTGGAGGGTTCTTGTGGACAACATCTGACCATAAGTCAGCAATGTGTGCTTGCAGCAAAGAAGGCCAACAGCCTCCTGTGCAGCATTAGGAAAATGCCAGCAGGGGGAGGGAGATGATCCTTTCCCTGTCTCCAGCACTGCTGAGACACATCTGGATACCGGCTCCAGTTCTGGGCTTCCCAGTACAAAGGAGGCACAGACATAATGGAGCAAGTCCACAGAAAGCCATGAAGATGATTAAGGGACCACAGCACTTCACACACAAGGAGACACTTGGAGAGCTGTGACTGTAAAGTCTGGGAGAGAGAAAGCTGACGAAGACCTTATTCATGTATGCGTATGTATATATGTATATATATACGTATCTGATGGAAGGATGCAAAGAAGACAGAGCTAGACTCTTCTCAGTGATGCCTAATGAAAGAGCAAGGAGCAGAAGGCACAAACGGAAATTCATTAAATTCCACCCAAACACCTGAAAACACTTTGTTTTGCTGAGTTGGGTCATGCACCGGACCAGGCTGCCCAGAGGGGTTGTGAATTCTTCATCCTTGAACATTCTCAAAAACTGACTGGAAAGTGACCCAAGCAATCTACTGTGGTTAAACCTGCTGTAGGCAGGGTAGGGTGGTTCAGATGATATTAAAATATCCCTCCTAACCTCAACTGCTCTGTGATTCTGTATGTGTTAGCATCAGCCTCACAAAGCAGCAGCAGAGGTGTCCTCCAGTGGTTAGTCAGTAGGAAGTTTTCTCAAAATTTGTAACAGGAAACTTACAGAAGCAAAAATCTTTTTGTTGTTGTAATTGCTATCCTGGTCTGAAATCTGGTGGTTTTGAGGGGGAGCTTTTTTTCCCCCAGATGGTAACAAATGGAAAAAAAAAAAAAAAAAAAAAAAAAAGCTTTCTTTTTCTTTTGGTTTTGAATGTGTTGGGTTTTTTTGGTCAGTCATGCAAAAAAAGAAAACAACTAAACCTCTGATAGCTAGCACAATTACACTACTTGTATCACTGACACACACAGGCCCCTGGGTTCACCTGCTGTTGCTTGTTGAGCCTGACTCATCTGACTGTGGCACTGCCCCCCAGCTGCCAGGGGCAAGGGATGATCCTGCCCTTTCATCATGAAAAGAACCCATGTGTTTTTCCCATGACACAGAACTTGCATGATAGGGCTCTACTTTTGAGACAGACATAAGACTATGCTGAGAGGACTGTATCTATGGGCTGATTGACCACCACTAAAACAGGTATGTAAACTCTTCCAGTATATCTTTCAACATGATTTAAAAACATCAGTAGCCGGTTTGTTGGCTCCTCAAATCTCTCTCAGCATGCAGCTGAAGAGTGGCATCCCACACAGATTAAAGAGAGTCATCTTACTGTTCCAGTTGGGAAAATACCTAGAACTCAAGATACCAGAGCAAAGGGATTTCCAGCTGAGGCTCACTTCTTAAGGTATACTATGTCAGTAGAATCTCATGGAAAGGATGAAAAATTGAGGTGAGTTGAGATAATCCATTCTCTTTCTTTGTATTCTCTTGCTTAATCAGTCACAATTCAGAGATACTAATTCTGCACTGAACTATGGGTAATGAAAGCATTTCAGTCATGCCTGTGAGAGAAACTATAAATTCACCCTGAGAGAGGAAACAGAACCCCGTTTCTGCATGTGGAATTAAAGGTAAAGATAAATTTTTTCCTTTAACTTTTGACAGTGACACAGTGTAAGACTAAACTCTCACACGCAACTTTAAAGCGTTTAAAACTGGTATTAGCACTTTGATGAGCCTGGTTTTAAGACAAGCACATTAAATGAGATTACTGCTATGTAACATCCCAAGCACACCCATCTGCTTCTGTGGCACACAGCTGTTTCACTTAGTTAAGTAAAGCTTCTTGTCAGTTACTTCCAAGAGAGGGTTTAGAATATATTTTATGCTTCAGTTTCTGATCATTCTGATCACAGCAAAAGTTTAGCCCAAAAGGCACCTGTATTTGTATAATGGTCCGCACAAATTTTTATGTTTCAGCTTTAGCCTAGAGGAAAGGACAACAAAAAGCAGGTTACCATCCCATGAACAAAATGAAGACCTAGGTTCTAAAGGCTGTCATAACATTTTCAACTGAGGTTTTTACAACTCTTCTCCATAAAGAGATAGATCACAATATCAAAGTCAAGACATCTCCCATCACACCAGGAGGCTGGAAATGCAAAAACAGTAGTGACAAAGCAGGAGAAAATTCTTCAGATAAATTAACTGATGTGATGTATAAAATTCTTCACAATCATTACAGTGTGAAGATGCACATGCTATCAAGGATCCCTTTTTCAAAAGCAGAATGCTGCTGGTAAACACCTGCAAAATGTTTTGGGTTTAAATAAGGAATCTGGGCACCTGACTGCTCCCTCTGCATGAATATTCTATCATGAGGGCTGCAGTTGTTTCAGATTCCTTACTTACACCAAGTGGAATCGATGCCACACAGCAGGCTTGCTTGTGCAGCTGAGCTGAGTTTACAGCCCTTCTCACTTTTACGGACCCAGAGAGCTGTCTGACTTGCACGCTTCATCCACTGGAAACACAACGAGGGCACAGAGTGGAGAGGAAAACTGTTGCTGAAGGCAGTAATGATTAGATTTTCATCAGTTCATTTCAGTAAAGCAAATGGTGTTCCCAGACTGTTCTCAGTGGACTGCTGTCAGCTCTTCAGAAACATTTATTCAGTTCTTTGTGCTTATTATGCAATAGGTCATGAGTGTCACTAAGTGTAATTCTGAAAGCTGCTTAGCTGTAATTAATGCAATGTCTTTTTATGAACTGCTGAATTGCTGCACTCCTTGGTATCACAGGAGTTACAGGAAATACACTATAGAAAAATTATGTCATTTTTACTTATATGACTACCTTTTAGGAAAGGCTTGTATTATAGGAAAAAGCTTATCAAACAGAAATGAACAGTCATGACTTGCAGTGTGAGTCCTGAGAAGTGTTCCAGAGATCACAACGCTGAAGTCTGACCTCCTGAATTTTTAATCTTGCTTTAAGAAGTAATACTAGCTATCATCAGGTTTTCATAAGATAACTAAAAAAAAAAACAAACCACACTTTCTTCTTTTTTAACGAGGATAATACTGATATGCTCTGAACTTTATATCTTTATGTTTAATAGATTAAATTTTTCTGTGAAAAATCTCAGCTTCTTGAAATTGCAATTGTATTAAAAAGGTATTATAAAAATATTGCTATTTATTAAATCCCAATTTGAATACAGTAGGCCAACACAGTAGTTTTTTAATCTAATAGTTTCTTCACCACAGTTGTACAGAAGTCCCTGAAGTCATCCTGTGGAAGCTGTAGGCACCAGGAAAATCACAACTGGCATATCCAGTATAAGAACCAGACATTCCAAACCAGATCTCTGTATATAGCTGACAGAGTGGTAGCAAGCAGCCTGACAAGCTCTGATGCAGCTCATAGCCAAGTCATGCTAATCCTTCCCATGTCTTTCTCTGGCTCATATTGTCATCAGTAGGTAATTTATTCATTCCAGTCTAGTAGTTTCAAAATACCTTACCAATTTCTTACCTTTCCCAAGGCACAGGAGACATTTGAGTAAATGCTAGCAAGAATTGCATCCATTTGCCATTGTCTGTGTAGCAGCCACATTAGTGTGCTTTGTCTTAGATGTTTTGAGTCATTTCATGCATTATTTGGAAGTGACCAAGTGTGGAATGCAGGATTTCAGCAGCTGAACAGTGCACAGTATCACAGAAAAGCATAGGATATCATTTCCTCTTGAAGTACAATAGGAAATTGTATAGGCAGAACATAGATTATCTGAGAACGGTACTTGACAGAAAGATTCAAATGCAGACTTCAGTTATGACAGATGTCCAAGACTATGCTTCACTGCACGTCTCAGGAAAGAATATGTTTACACAGACCATATATGAAGAGAGACCAAGAAGTAAATAAAGCAGCACTTAGAATCATAGAATAGTTAGGGTTGGAAAAGAGCTTAAGATCATCAAGTTCCAACCCCCCTGCCAAGGGCAGGGACACCTCACTCTAAACCGTATCACCCAAGGCCTCGTCCAACCTGGCCTTGAACACTGCCAGGGATGGAGCATTCACAACCTCCCTGGACAACCTATTCCAGGGCCTCACCACCCTCACAGGAAAGAATTTCCTCCTTATATCCAATCTAAACTTCCCCTGTTTAAGTTTTAACCCATTACCCCTTGTCTTATCACTACAGTCCCTAATGAAGAGTCCCTAATGAAGAGTGTTTTGGCCTGTAGTTAAAATATAGTTATTTGGCATAACCCATTCTAAATGTTATTGCTGCATGATGATTATACTTTCCACATGAAAAGAGAATGTCTAGTTTACTGCTGGGTTGTACTGTATAGGATATTAGAGGTAAAGGTTTTGATCTGCAGGATGCATGTGGGCTGGATGAGCAGCAGATGACCAAAGGAAGCCTTGCAGGGCCTCCTGACAGGAAGAGAGAATCTGCATTAGTAAGGGTCAAAAATACCACAGATTGGAGGCAGTGCATGATGGACTTTCATATGGCCTTTTCCAGTATGTCTGGAGAGACCCCTTCTGAAATGTCGTCTGGTAAAGTGCACATTTGCAGGTTATTTTTGTCAGAAAAGATGTTCAGGGATAACTAAAGGAATGGTGGCTTATCATGCCTGGCCATTTCCATGTCATTAGATGGTATCCGATGCCTTCTTTCATTGGCAGCAGCACCATGCACCACCAACCTTATAAAACATGTGTGGACAGAAATTCACCCAGTACAATGTGTTTTGCAGGTTACTGATGCCTTGTAGTTATGCCATGGTAGCTGCACCCCCACTGACGAAAAACATGCAGTACACATTCTTACTTTTCATTTTCACCTTCTAAACCAGATAACACAAATCAAGAAGTTGCAAGATGGCTCTCTGCTTTGCCAGCAGATGCAGTAATAGTGTTCTCTGTTAGATTCAGCTCAGGATTAACTGGATAAAATTTTCATCCTCTGTTCACCACAGGATCAAACTTGGTGATTTAATAACTCCTGGTTCTACAAATGGACTGACAAATAATTCAGCTAGCACCCAAGACCTCTGCTGAGGAGAGGGCACTAATTAAAGTACAGAAAGTCATTTGTAGACACCACATGGTGTTGCCATGTTGAAGAAATAAGAATCACTAGACTTGTGAAATGTGTCTGCTGTGCGACAGCCACAATCTGGAAAGTCATATGGAAAGTAGCTTACTACATAGAGAACATACCAAAAATAGAAATCTTTACTAATGACAAGTTTTATAAGACTGTCCAAACACTTTTAAATAATATCCTCAAATAAAAGAAAACTTTATATTACACAGGCCTAAGATCTTTTATAAGTCAGGGCATCATTATCATCTTTGCATTGCAGATCAAAGACCGGAGAAGTATGCCTTAAGATGTAGTTTGTAAACTAGAGCTTGTGGTACGCTGTCTGCAAGATACTTAGAATAAGAACATAATAGAGACAATGTCCATTGCTATTTATTTCTCCAGAAAAGCAATCAAATCTTAAAGAATGGATTTTATGAAAACAGAAAAAAAACAGAAAAAGAAAAGTTGGAAGAATGCTGTTTCTCCAACTTCCAAATTTTGATCTACATTTTGATGACTATTTGATTATAACATCAGCTTATTCTGCTGAATCCATATGTTACACTTACCATAACGCAGTAGCTCAATCAATAATAACCTTAAAACTATCTCACGTGATAAGGTAAACACTTTCTCAAGACTATCTCTAAAACATGTACAGTAGCAGGCTACTGCCTACTAACCATGATTTACTATATTCTGCTTCCTAGCATGAAATAATAAACCATTCAGACTGTCCACACATTTCAACAAATATTTATGGGTTTCTTTATTTGCAATGGAAAAAGTAAGTTCATGAGCTCATGAGTTGGGAGAACTGCTTATAGTAGACACTCCTCACTCTCTAATCTGGTAAAGATACTCCACTGGGCATAGGCCCCTGTCTTTGCTTCTTGTCACTGCTACCTGTCTATACGATCTTCAGTCTGCTATTTTTTTCTTGATTTTCAGATATGCATTGAAAATCTACTGCAGCAACCAGAGTAAAATATTCTCTAAGTTCATGACTAATACTAGAAGATCTAGCTCTAACAATATTTTCCTTACAGAGTTGCTTGCACCTGTTTAAAACTGAGGTAATGAAACCTATCCCTTGAGCTGAACAGTACTTTCTACTCCATCCAAAAACGATAGAAATCCATGAAGAGCCATGAAAACGCCATGCCCAGTTTCACTGAGCTTATGACCGAACACTCAACAGTTGCAGTAGAACCACCAAAACTATTCACAAGGGTTTTGTTAATCATGCAACTCCATGCTCCTCTGGTGATCATTTTCTGTGGTGCTATGTGGGTTTCTCACAGGCTTTTGAATTTTTGTTGCTGCCTCGGGGTGATGATTGCCCAGCAACTGTGTAACTGCAACATATGCTCCTCGGTGTGCAATGACTTCGTAACGCATAACAGACTCCATGATGGTCTCAGCTAAACTCCACTACATGGCTATAAAACCATTCCATGAATGAATTTGTTAGGCTTGGGTTATGTATATATCGGTGCATGAAAACACCCACCTAGTGCAGCTAGCTGTTGTTCCTACAATGCAATGCTATCATGACATAATATGACAAACCATGGAAGGGATTCACCATTTAACCATTTTCCTCCTGCGTCTCTGCACTCTCAGTGTCTAAAAGATCATCATTTCCCTGTGGTCTTAATTGAGTATCACAGCCTTTCTGGCAGTAGAGGAACATAAAATATGCCACACCAGTTTACAGTAGCCTTCTGCGTATAGCAAAAATGTCATGAAGGAACTTCTCTTTTTTTTTAATGCTTTTTCCAGAATTCTTGGTGACACTATTAAAACCATGAAAGTGCTAATAAAATAAACTACAAAAATAACAATTTTTTAAAAGGTAATATGTCAAACCTTGGCAAGTTTCACCAGCATACAAGTCAGTCGACATGAAATAAGTTATTTGATGAAAAAGCAGAGTGAACTAGAGTCTAGGTGTGCTTTGTCAGGGTCTGACACAAGTCTGTGTTACACCTTTTTACCATCCCTAAGGAAAAAGGGCTCAAATGATCATGCCATCTGTTTAAATACTCTGCCTCACTTCCTGCATGAGTAACATCTGAGACATTGCTGGGGGAAGAGGAGTCGTCTGTGAAAGGGTGGTGTTTCTGGGATCCTGCTCAGCAAAGCAGGATGGCACCTCTTTCTGTGGCCATGGAGAGTCTGTGAGGGCTGGCTGAATGTGGGGAACTCCCACATTCAGCAGGAAATGCCCCAGGAAAGATTTCACGTGCAACTCGTAGCTTGTATTAGACACAAGAGGAGCTTTCTGTGGGAAAAATCCACTTCCACATCAGATGTTGCAGCCTTCAGCTAAGCTTACGTTTGGACAATAGACCAATGCTTTCGTGCATTGCCAGTTATAGGTGGCCAGATCCATAAATGCTCCTATATTTAGTAAGCTCCCACTGAATAAAGAGAGTTCCACTTGATACATCTTCTCCCTCCATGTCCTGCAACTTCTGTATCCATAGCTAAATTTCATGGCACCTAAGCCAGCTATGAAGCAACTCTTCAGATCTCAGCCACTAACACTAGAAACATTTGCTTTAGGCTGTGAAACAAGAACTGCTCTGAATACACGGGATGTAAAATCCAAGACACAAAATTCTTGTATTTGACTGTTCAAAAAAAAAAAAAGCAACATCAAAAAAAAAAGGACAAAACAAAAAAATGTATATGTCAGACTTCAATTAACATTATATGTTCATGATCCTCCCATCCTCCTGAGCTAGACAAGTAAAATATTCATAAATCCAAGAAGGTGAACACACCCCTCAAGGTGTTCTACTACAGAAAAAAAAAGTTTTGAAAAAGAAATTCAACCCTACATTTCTGGGGGAAAAAGACTTTCCAGATGTCTGCAATCTTCTCTATTTCCATTAAATATGAGGTAGCTGAGAATAAGGGGGGTTATAATATGAGCGATGTCATTTACTGTGCAGATGTCTATTTTATACCATTATTTGAATTGTGATCCACAGCAAAAGAGATTCCTTTGCTTTTAAAAACAGAAAAAAAATATACATGTGAAGCTGGATGCTGAACACCATTAACAACCCAGTGCAGGGGCATCTAATGGGGAACATTGCCAACAACTTGAGAACTTTGACATTTGGTTTTACAGGAGTGAGGGCCTGACCCATGCAAACTGGTCGGCCACCCCTTTGGCAGAGATGGGGGCTCACTGGCTCCTGGACACAAGAGTGGTCCACGACAGCCACTTTTCATTAGTGTGCCCCTTGTGTATTTCATTGCTCTTCACAGAGTTCATCCAATAGGGGAAAGCAGAAACCAAGTAAGTGGAATTCATTTTACTCAATCCATCTTGTTCAGTAACTACAACAGGAAAATAAACTCAGGCTCATTCTTATCTTCTTTTCCTCCTTGTAGTTTTATTCTCCACTCTCCAGATTAGCCAAAAGCTGTTACTGTGCATTGTTAGTGGTTGAGAACAATCACCTTGGCTGGAAAGTAAAAAGACTGTCTTGAAGTGTGGGGTTCACAAGCCAGAAGACTTCCAATAAAAACTAGCTAACCCTTATATGTCAGCTGTGCATTTTCCCTCACCTTCCTCCAAAGGATTTTCAGTGGCTCCTGTGAGAAACAGGGCATTGGATTGTAAGCTCTCAGCCTGACAGGATTTCAGTATCATAAGCAGTTAAAATGAGTAGTATAATAATTACATATTCCCCATAGTCTCACACATTAAAGTTCCTAGTTCCCTCCAAGCAAGAAATGTGAGACTCTTTCATGTCACACTATTTTTAAGAAGTTCTGATGAAAATTAGCATGTCCAAGCAAAATATAACGGATGTTTACACATACCTATGTACACCAGAAAAGGTAGGACTATCTTGCTTTTAAGACTGATGTTGGGGCAGCAGCAGCTGGCTGCATTGGAGTGGTTGCTTTCCTTCTTTTAGCATTTATACACCAGAGTCCCAGTATAGGGCTGAATCTAATTAGCCTAAATGCAGCTATGTGGGGATCAAAAATTACAAAGATGTTTCAAAGATTCCAAAGTCTGGAAGAAAAGGTTTAATTGGATGAATCCATGTTTTTCCATTAGTTTGAAAAGAAACATAAACAAACTGCTGGCTTCTAGGTATCTAATTCCATTTTAGGAAACCTAAGACCATGAACTCTCACTTACTCTAAAGGGAGTAACACAGGAAAATAAGACACTTGCTGGCATAGAATTACTCACATTATTCAAAATGCCTGTAAGTAGATTAATGTGTTTTGTGGCATTAACTTCAAACATCCTCATTCTCCATATCTCAGTGTTGATACAATATCCGTATGAAGATTGCCCAGTGAAACAAAGCTAGAGGACAATAAAAAAAATGTGATCAGCTGAGGTAACTTCCTTTTATGCCCTACGTATTTGAGCACTGTTTGTCCTTAAAATCAGATTTCACTTAACAAACCACCCACCTAGTTTCCTACTGCAGTTGTATTTTATTGCCTTTTGAAAGAGTGGGGTCATAATTATTAGACAACAGTAAATTTCTATATCCCCATCAGTGTCAGCCTAGGAGAGACCTTTATTCCCCTACCAAGCCATGGCACCTCATCTAATTTAAAACCTGGTGTCTATATCTTCTTTCATATTTTTGCCCAGGCTTCAGTTTTTGCTCAGTGTTGGATACATGTGATGGCATAGAGGAAACACAGAGCCTGCAGGGACCCGGAGGTAAGGTGAAGGGGGAAAGAGAATGAGAGAAGCATGAGAGTGCTCCTCAAATTATAGATGAGGTTACAATGCCAGGCACAGCAAAGCAAGCTGATTTCTCTTTGGAGCTGCAGACCTAAGCACACCCGGGCACAGCACTGGAAGGTGACACCAGTTCTCCAAACAGAACTTTGGACACCTGCTGCCAGGGCTTGGTCATGCATGGCTGGGGGATCTGTGACACCCATGAAGCAGTGCCACACAGAGGGAGCAAGCTATCCAAGAGCAAAGACTCTTCAAAGTCTGAACAATTTTCTGGACTAAACGCAAGTAGCAGCAGCAGTGCCAAGAGAGGCCAGTGGCATTTGTTGTGCATAAACTCACTATCTGGGACATGGCAACACGGTACTTTCGGTCTCCTGTAGTTAAGTACTTTCCTTTTTAAAAAAAAAGTAAGCTGAAAACAAAATTCTTACTGTTCATTTTATGTCCCCAGCCCACTGCTGCTGCAGGAATATTGCAAGTGCCAAGCTGACCTACAAGGCCACACATTCTGTTCCACTTCACTATCACACTGCTCCTTGACAGAACCTGGTCTCTGGACCAGAAGCAAGACATAAAAGTAGACAAGAATCAAAGAAAAAGGGAAGAAAAAGGAATGAAGACTGAGGAAAGAAAGAAAAAACCCACCATGCTAGAAAAAAAAAAAACTTTCTTAACCTTTAAAAAACTCAGTGCATGATTAACGTTTGAAAGAGATTTTAATGAAAGACAAAAGTCTTGAAACTACTTAATATTCCAAATCAGTAACAGACCCATGTTTGCATATGCATCTGTGTAAACAGTATACACATTTACCCGTGATCTCTCACAAAGACATTTATATGATTTAATTGTTCCTTTTTTCTCTTAACTCCCCCTTTTTTTTTAACTACTGAAACCATCTCCTTTAACTGTGTGCCAAGGCCTGAGAGAGTTTAGTGGTACTTGAAAACACTGCCCAAATAAGCGAACCAATTAGATTAATTGGCACCAGAGGTACTGTGTGCTCTTTAGGACAGTACACAGATGGGAAAAAAAGCCCTCAACACTTGGTAGTTTTAAAGCTGTTTGTAAAGCTTTTTTTTTTTTTTTTCCCTTTAAAGATTGTGTCTACGTATCATGCTGCTGTTGATTTTCACAGAATAGGAATGGGATGTACACATCCTGTCACAATGTGCACCCACAAAATATCCCCCAGACCCAGAAATGCAGACCCTGAAGAGTATTTATAACTTCACATTTTTAGGCACAAAACAACTCAAAAAACCTACTGTGCATACTTCTGGAGATGAGAGGTTAAAGGAAAAGCACATAAAATGATCCCTTAAATAATTAGCAGATGATTTATATTTGTATTTCAGCAGTGCCACAGACAAACACTTAGGCTTACGCGCAGCTTCAGGTTCTAAATTCCAGAAATTCTGTACTTTTCCAGTCTTTTTTCTCTTTAGTCCTCACTTTGCAATACCCTCAGGAATTTCAGTAGGAATTTTATTCTTGGCAACATGTAATCCTTGACAGTACTCAATGTTTTTACAGCACCACATGCCTCCCACATTCCTACGTTGCTAATTAGGAGCTCAGACTATCTGCAACCCATGCAACAGTAGCACTAGGCAGCTGCAAATGCTCAAAAGACTTCCGCAGTTGCAATTAGTGGCTGGGCATCCTGGGATGAACCAGCTAGCACAACAGCTATTGCAGAGTTGGGAGCGTATCTGAGAAGTTATGTAGCTCTTTGGAGCACACCTAATACCTCTGAACTCATGCTGTTCAACTGAGGAGCAATGACAGAAAGAATTTACTGACTGTATATTAATAATAAAACCAGCTTCAGAAGTCCCCTATGAGGCAAGCGAATATTCCCACTTCACCATGAGAAAAATAGCATTTGAAAACCAAGAGCCTGATGACAGCCAGAGTGGATCACTTTGTGGAGGCACAGTTATATTCTAGCACTCCTTCCTACCCAGTGCTGCTCTGCATAAATTTGTGTCTCTTCACCAAAGAGCAGTGAGCTGGGAACATACTGTCAGCTCAGCAGGATAGGTAACTTGGTGGCAATTTTAGCAGGGATAAGTAGTTGCAGTCCTAAGGTTTCAAAATCCTTAAAAAAAAAAAAATCTAAATTGACTCCATAATTGATCCATGAATTTTATCCCATATGGCATCATTAGTACAAGGGGAAAAAAAATCTCCAAACCCTCCCATAATAGCTATTTTTTAATTATTTTTTTTTGCTATCGCACAGGTTTGTAGCATCCAGTCTGTAGTAACTGGATGATGAGACCACTGATAATGTACCCTGCACACTTCAAAACCTAGGCAGATCTCCTTCTTTGATGAGGACTTGCTGTGAGATGTGAGAACAGGCTACGGGCCCAAGTACAAAGGAAAGTGAATTATTTTGATCACATATGAGATGATCCTTCCCAGATGGGTGGCAAGGGGAGATGTCAGGGAAGGCAAACTGAATTTCTTCTTTGTAAGATCACTAACTATCCTCAACTTCCAATCTCAGACATGAAAACATTTACCTACAGACCTTTTCAATAAAGGCACTGTTGCATTTACAATTCCAGGCCAAGGTCTGTGATGGGGTGGCACTGTCTGGAATCAGCCCTGGGCTGTCTAGCTAACAAACAATGAGCTAATGGGGACTCACTGAAAGAGAATAGTATTTGATTCTGTTTCAATCATTTGATCTATTTGTTTCCAAAAGCACAGCAAACAAATTGAATAGGCTGGTGTTTCTAACTTTCCCTGGTACAATAGTGCTTTTGAAACTTGCAAATTGCCCACAACAAATTCAACGGCTCCTGGACTTCTCAAATTTATTTATTTTTTTTTTTTTACTAGCTGAATTTTATCTTCCTTAGATGGCAAACTTCTCCATGATGCTCAGACACTTGCTGAGTGCTTACAGTACTCACTGTAAGCACTTGTGGAGTGCTTACAGTGCTGTTTAGGCAATACTTTGATCTCTGAAGTATTGTAAAAGTGATTTACACAGTGACAATAAGTCATTTAATAACCATTTCGGTTAAATCTGTAGAGTATATAGTAAACATCTTGCCTGCAAAACCTATTTCAGCTACTGTGGCTCTCTGCAGATCCATAAAATCTCATGTGTTTAGCTACTTAAATTTGGAGATGAAACAAATACTCCCAGAAAGCTTCAGATGCTGTAAGGAGACCACATTATTAACCATTAATTTAACTATTAATAGCGGTTTCATTTTGACTGAAAGATCTATTTCTACTCAGTCAACAGTTAATGCTTTCAGCAATAGTAAAAACAACCCCCAAACCTCAAGTGTTCACTAACAAAGGATAGTGGTTGGGCTTTCTCCTATAAGAAAAGTAAATAAAAAACCAAACACCTCAGGCCTTTAGGCACAAACAACAGAGAAAACACATATATTTTCAAGTGCATTGTGTTTCAGACAAGTATTGCAAATCTAGTATGTAGGCTAGACAGAAAGTGTAGCAAACTGAATGAGCTTTCTGCATGCTCTCACTGTGATACATAAAGAATAAACACTGACTTACCCCATTTGATATCTTTACTCTTTAGTCCCCCAGTTTATCAAACCTCTCTGGCAACTATTACGAGGATTATATATCAAATACATAGAGACCTACTTCTGTATCTTTCTTGCTGGAGGTCATGATGCTTACGGTACAATATTGTTATACACTCAGGCAACTTGCATTCAATAGGAGGCACAGAGTGCTTTTCTATAGGCCCCCTACTAGGACACATGATTTGGGATACAGGAGGATACCCACTAATGACAAACACATAAAATCCTTACGTATGTGAAGAACAAAACAGAGTAAAAGCCTCAGTGACTGTGGGACCCTTTTGAAAAGTAATGCTAATGGCGATCATATACTGTGTAAAATGTTACCATTTTGTTTTGGCAAAAATTTCCAAATGGTTGTTACTCCTCTGCGCTTCCAGAGATGGTAGAACAGTAAGATACAAAACCCCTAGTTGCTCTTCTTTCACCTCAGAAAACAAGACTGCGAGCCCTGACTTTGCTGCTTTTAAAGCTAATATTCAACACAAAGCACGTTTGAGTGGTTAGAAAGACATTACTTCTCTATCATGTTCCAGTATTTGGAGTTGAAATACAAGGCAGAATGGTCTGAGTGCTGTTTTTTGTTTCTGTTGTTTTGATAAGAAAAGATAAAAGAAAATAAAACCCCACCACACATAAACTGGAGGATTACCAATAGACATTAAGTAGGTCACAATAAATCAGGAGCTCTGCTGAGAGTTTAACAGAGACACCATTGTTCTGCCATGCAACAGGGGCAAAAGGTTAATCAGAGGTAAGAGCACACCAAAATTTAGGGGCAGGAAAAGATATCAAACCTTCTGAAATGTATCAAAAGCTCACTTTTGAACCTTTTCACCCTGCTTGTTTGGCATCTTCACCTCCCCTGGAACAAATCAAGATATCCTGATCTCGTTAAATGACTGCTTGTTTTTCTCAGGAATGTATTTCATACAGCCATTGTTCACCAACTGAAGAAATATTGTCAGCTTTCTGTACTAACTCGATTTCCTATGGTAGAGGCCATAACTGTGCTTCAGCTTTTGAACATTAGAAAAAATTGCGCTAGTTTCACATTTACAGGCCCGGTACTGGGATTTTGAAAGCATCCACAAAATTGTGCCTGATAGTCTTCAACTTAAAAATATTTTCAGAAGATTAGCCCCACAAAGACGTATTTTCTTAGTTCATATCTTCCTCATTTCTCTTTCCCACTAGTAAATTAACTTCACCTACACCAGGCCTTTTTTTTTCTTCTAATGAAAGTAAATTCTAACACTAATGTTAATGCCTCGTCCTCCCTCACCTCAGTTGCACGTTTGTCAACACCCTGCATTCCTGCGTCTCTCTGCAGCCCAGTCTCCAACCCTAATGATTTCTTCTGGTATTCCCACGGAACACAATCAGCAGCACCAAAACTCATTCCCTCCTTATTAGCAGAGGCACAGTACTTCCCTCTCAGCCTGCTTGCGTGCAGGCAGGACAGTGTTCCCCATTATTGTCACTGCACCTAAGTGACAGCACTCCATGTGCTCAACTTTCCACCAGGAAACAAAGCCAGTAACTTCAAAAGGGCTTTTTCAGTTCTGAACTTTGGTGTTACAGCTGTTCACACCTAAAACTAAAGCATCTTTCCTTTCTTCTTCCTGTATATACCTGTACCCTTCACACTTCACCAATGCTGCAAATCAGGATCTTAACTATTTCTTCTACTCTCTGATCAGCCTTGTTGTCAAACAGTATGTGTTTTGCCAGTTTTCTAATGGTCTCATTTCTATTGTCTTCTCCTCCAACTTTGGAGGAAATTAGACTTTTAGAACTTCTTAATTTAGAACATATTCCAGTTGAACTCTCAGTGCTCAATGCAAGATGTTTTACATTGGTCAATTCTGAAATACAGTGACTGAGTGTGCACTAAATGGTTTTTATTTGTTATGACTTCCATTGAGGTTTAGAGGCCAAAAAAGAGATCCTACAAATGAACACTCCACTGACATCCATGTAAGCTTCATAAAGCAGACTGCAAACCACATGTATCTGTTTTCACAAGCTTCAGGGATTACACAGCGTGATCAACTTTTTCAGTAAATATTTTAAACTCAATCACCATACAATGACAGAGGCACATGAACCCACAGAGGAATGCTGCTGAGTGTGTGAAATCAAGTCAGGCTCATTCCAGTGGTGCCCTGTGACAAGAGGCAGTGGATAGAAATGGAAACATGGGAGGTTCCCTCTGAACATCAGGAACCACTTTTTTTCCCATGAGGGTGGCTGAGCACCAGCACAGGATGCCCAGGAGAGGCTGTAGAGTTCCCATTCTTGGAGGTGGGAAAAAGCCATCTGGGCATGGTCCTGGGCTTTAGGTGTCCCTGCTTGAGCATGGAGGATGGACCAGGTGACACCCAGAGGTCTTTTCCAACCTCAACCAGCCTGTGACTCACCAACCTCCATTCTGCTAGATATCGTTATCTATAAATATGTCTTGCAGACATAATGAGCCTTCTCATCACTTAAAGACAACAGGGGAAGGTGAAAATTGTGCTAGTCTCTCACTATAGCAAAAGAACTGAAGCAGCAAAGTGGCATAATGCCTTGTTGAATGTCAAGGTATATGTGGTGAAACTAACCAGTTGTTTGCTTCACAGCAATGAAGTTTTAGCTCTTTGGAAAACGACCTGGTGGACAACAAACTCGATGAGTGAAGAGTGTGCTGCTGCAGCAAAGCAAGCCAACAGGATGATGAGTTTCATCAAAAAGGCATGACCAGCAGAGACAAAAGACGTCATTATCCCACTCTACTTTGCACTCGTAAGGCCACGCCTGGAATACTGTGTTTAGTTTTGGTCCTCTCTATACAAAAAAGATGTGGACAAGCTGGAAAGGCTCCAAGGAAGGGGCACAAAGATGACCAAAGAATTGATTGGCAAGCCTGCCATGTAAAGGAAAACTGAGAGAAATTGGTTTGTTCAGCCTAGACCAAAGAAGGCTCAGTGAAGAGCTTATCACCATATTCCAGTATCTAAAGAGTAGCTACAAAAAGATGGAAGCCACCTCTTTACAAGGAGTCACACGGAAAAGATGAGGAGTCATGGGTAAAAGTTATTCCTGGGCAGTTTCCACCTGGACACAAGAAAGCTTTTCACAATGAGAACAATCAGCCATTGGAATAATCTCCTGAGGGAAGCGGTGGTTTCCCCAGTGCTAGGTATTTTTAAGGTTTGGCTGGACAGGGTGCTGGGACACCCTGCTAGTGCTATTCTGAGATACTACCAACTCAGTGAGTTCGATGACAGAGTTATATATCCCATGACAAGTTGCGATTATGCTGGTGTACACAGTATCTTTTCCAGAGAACAGAAGAAACAAAAAAAAAAAGACTTGTTCATGGAATGAAGAAAATATTTTAGTTATTTTCTCCAGAAATATATTTTTACTGCTACAATACTGCAAATGGGCAGACTGAAAAATCCCTACCAGAAAAATACTGTGCTTTGTTTAAGACCAGGATAACTATTAAGTTGGCTCTCCCCAATAAGCAGAATTCTGGCACTCTGTGAAGGTGGCTGATGTAACAGTGCGAGCAAGATTTTCACAGCTTGCAAGGACAGATCCAACACTGAAATGGCACAAAATGCTTCAAATTCCTTCAGTTAGAAGATGTTATAGTGGGGGAATAGGATGCAGCTTTAAGCAACAGAGCCAGGCCTGCTGATGTATTAGGAACCAACCAGGAAGCACCTGTGAAATGCCTCAGAGTAGTTAGTGTTTCTCTGAAATGATGACACTGTCAGCTGCCCACCTGAAATGCCTCTACACCAATGCACACAGCATGGGTGACAAACTGGAGGAGTTGGAAGCCATTGTGCACCTAGAGAGCTATCATCTTACCATTACCACTGAAACGCAGTAGGATGATTTGCACAATGAGTGTTGCAGCTGGTGGCTACAAACTTTTCGGAAGGGTCAAGGCAAGAAAGAAGGGAGGGGTTGTTGCTCTTTATGTGAAAAAACTAACTGACTGCACAGAGCTGTCTCTGAAAAACAGCAATGCACACGTTGAGAGCTAAGTAAAATTCAGGGGCCAAACCAATAAAGGAAACCTCGTGGCTGGTGTTTACTACAGGCCCCCCAGCCAAGCAGTGTTTTTGCCTGTTGAAAGCATTCTTACTTTAGGAAGGATCATGCTCACAGACTGATCCTGCTGGGGAACTTCAGTCACCCTGACATCTGCTGCAAAAGCAGCACAGCAAGCTGTAAGCAGACCAGAAGACTCTTGCAGAGCATTGAGAAAGAATTCTTAACCCAGGTGACAGACAGCCCAACCAGAGAAGTGTAACGAGACCTGTTGCTTACCAACACGGATGAACTAATTAAAGATGTCAAGACTGGCAACAGCCTGGGCTCCAGTGATCATGACCTCATGGAATTCATAATCGAGGTACATGGAGAGGTGAAGAGTAGACCTCAGGACCCTGAGCTGTTGAAGAAAAGTTCAGGTGTTTGAGGAATTAATGAATGGAATCTGGAAACTGCTGTCAGGGACAAAAGAGCTGAGCAGAACTAGAAAATCTTTAAGGACGTTTTTCCTAAGATGTCAAAAGCTCTTGATTCTCATTGGTCAGAAATTAGGAAAGGAAGGCAGGAGACTGGTATGGCTGTGTAAAGACCTCCTAATCAAACTAAAGCATGAGAAGAATATGCACATGTAGTGGAAGTAGGGACATACATCCTGTGAAGAATACAGGGATGCTGCCTGGATATGTAGGGATGGAATCAGAAAATCTACAGTACAGTTTGAGTTGCATTTGGCAAGGGATGTAAAGTATAATAAAGTGCTTCTGCAAGTACACTGGTCAGAAAAGGAAGATGAAAAAAAATGTGCACACACACCTCTGCACCTCTTATAGATAATACAAAACTATTGACATCTGAGGAATTCAGCTTTGCCTTTTTTTTTTTTTTCTTGTAATCTCTCTTTCCCAAACTCAGGAACTCTGAACGTCAAGGCAGGGACTGAAGAAATTACGTTCATCCCATCATGCATAAAGATCACGCTCAAGACCAACTGAAAAACCTGAACATACATAAATCCACGAGACCCAGTAAGATACTTCTCAGGTTGCTGACATAATTGACTAATGTAGTTGCCAAGCCACAACCACTCTACCCTATTTGAAAAGTCATGGCAGTGAGGTGAAGTCCCAGTGACTGGAAAAAGGGAAACATCACACCCATCTTTAAAAAGGGTAAAAAGGCAGAACATGGGAACCAACGACCATCAGCTTCACCTCTGTGCCTGGTAAGGTCATGGAAGGGATCATCCTGGAACATACAGCAATGCATATGGAAGAGTGGGAGTTGATTAGAGACAGCCAACATAGCCTCACCAACAGGAAGTCATGCCAGACTAAGCTAATGGCCTTCTATGGTAGAGTGACTGCATCACTGGAAAAGCAAAGAGCTACAAGATGTCATTTACCTAGATTTCTGTAAGGCCCCTGATAAAATCCTCCACAACATTCTTGCCTCTAAAGTAGAGACATATGGGATTGATGAATGGACTGTTAGATGGATAAAGAATAGGCTGAAGGGCCACATCTAAAGAGTTACAGTCAGTGGCCCAATGGTGAAGTGGAAAGCAGTAACAAAGAGTGTTCAAATACTACTGATATTTACAACAACATCATAGCCAGTGGGATTGTGAGTGCTCTTAGCAATTTTGCAGACATCAAGCTGAGTAGTGCAGCAGATTAGAGAAAAACTTCATGAGGTTCAACAAGGCGAAACATGAAGTCTTGCACCTCAGTCAGGGCTATCCCCAGTATCACAGAATCACAGAAACAACTAGGCTGGAAAAGACATTTAAGATCAAGCAAAGACGATCTTTTTCCCGGGACTGCCAAGACCACATTAAACCATATCAATACAGACTAAGGGATTAACTGATTGAGTGCAGCCCTGTGGAGTATGATTTGAGAATAATGGTAGACAAAAAGCTGGACATGAGCTGGGAGTGTGTACTTGCAGCCCAGAAAGCCAACCAGATGCTGGACTGCATCAAAAGGAGTGTAAACAGCAGGTTAAAGGAGAGGATTCTCTAACTTTACTCTGCTGGAGTACTGTGTTCAGCTCTGGGACCCCCAGAGCAAATCAGACAAGGACCAGTTAAGAGCAAGTCCCCAGAAGGGCTAAAAATGGTCAGAGGGCTGGAACAACCCTCTGATGGAGACAGGCTGAGAGAGTGAGGGGTTTTTGTCCTGGAGAAGACAAGGCTCCAGGGGAGACCTACTGTGGCCTTTCAATAGGTAAAAGGAGCTTATATGAAAGATGGAGAAAGATAACGTACCAAGGGCTGCAGTGACAGAACAAAGGTCAATGTTTTTGAACTGAAAGAGGACATATGGAAGTAGACTATTTTAGAGTGAGCATGGTGAGACACTGGCCCAGGTTGTCCAGACAAGCTGTGGCTGTCCTACCCCTGGTAGTGTTCAAGGCCAGGCTGGGCTGTGAGCAACCTGGTTTAGTGGAAGGTGTCCCTGCCCATGGGAGGGAGCGACAAACCAGGTATCTTTAGAGGACCTTTCCAACTTAAACCATTCTATTTTTCTAATATATAGTATGTGCGTTAATAATTATATAAGAAGAAACACTATCATTATTCTAAAATCAACAGCCAACCAAGTGTGTGTGAACTGTAAGGCAGTACATCTCAATTTTTTGAAAAGGATCCTTTAAAATGATTTCCATTTACTGTTAACAGAGGAAGATCTGTACCAGCTTTGTTCCTTGGAGAAAATCTCATCCAGAAAGAAAAAACCCCTGTTCTTACAGAACAGCGACACAAGGTTTATGATAGTGTGCCTGGATGCTGAAAGTAACATTTTATTTACTTGGACACTCACTGTATGAGAAAGACACTGTACCAAGAGCCTTCCCAACTGGTCTGTTAAAAGCCTAACAGGCTTACAGAGAAACCATAGGGTTGGACCAGATGACCTCTCAACATCCCTTCCAACCTCAACAATTTCGTGTAACAGAATCAATTTAGCTTTCCTTGCTTCTGAAGACAAAACTGTAGATCCAGTATTGATTTACGCCATCAAAAGTACAGCAGCTGTCTAATGCATCACACTGTCAAGAGAAAGACCTTGAGTCCTGTTGGGTTTTTGTTAACCATTTTAAGAACATGAACCAGGAAGAAAGGAAGGAATTCCACAGACGGAGAGAGAACAGCTAAAAAAAAAATAAAATCAAATCTCTAGAAATGCAAAAAAAAAGATAAAAGAATAAAGAAAATTTATATGGGCAATCAACATATGGCTAGTCCTGAACATAAATCAACTTAAAAGGCACTGCAGAAATCTGTTCTATAACTGTAAGACAACAGCATTGCCTATTCTAGCCACACACTCTTGATACCCTGATAATGCAAAGAGAAAGAACTGTTCTACACAGAAAAATCCCAGCAGTAATAATAACTGATTTTCTACATAGACCGTGTGCAGATTTCCAATGGGTTTTAAGCAGGAGACAGTAAAAAAATCAGTATCTTAATGTCTCAGTTCACTTGCTACACAGGCTGAGATTCACACAGCTATCTAATAACAATAAAAGTAACCCTCCTATGCCGCCCTGCCTGCAGTGGTCCAACAGACCATCAAACACTCCGTCAAGCCACGTCTAATATTATATGCGTACACTCTGACAGAGGCTTCATCTTAACTCATCCTCTTATATATACACTGTGTTAATAGAAAGTGACACTGATGAAAGCAGTAGTAACTTCTTACCACATGTAAGAGATTTTTTGAAGAAAACATTTCAGAGACTTATATTTGCTGGACAGAAGTAGAAAATAAGAAAATAATATTAAAGAAGCCACTACCACATTCCACTTCTACCTTCTTATGGTTTGCCCAAATAAAGTAACAACTGTATCAAAATATTCACACCCCAAATCTAACCACAAGCACAAGCCTATCAAGTACAAACTCATGAGTGAGGACTAATACAGTTGCAAAGAAGAATTCAAATATTTAGATGAATGGGCAAAGTGAAAACTCAGCTGCTCACGAAAGCTGCAAGAAAATGGCTTTACCATGGAGAGCCTGGGTGGTGCTGGCTGAGCCCATCCTGAATGTCTCCTCTGCACTACTCAAAAACTAAGCCCTCCTGCACCATTTTGCACTGATTTCTAGACCACCCACTCAGATGTGGACACACAAACCACATGTCCCGGAATGTCTGCCCTGCACCAAAAGCAGTGATAGTATTGTGACCTCATTATTTGTGCAGCAAGGCTTTTAATACAACTGATTTGCTTTACCTTTTGAGTACCTTTGATTCTTTAATGGTTTGTATGCAGTCTGTCTACTGACCTTTAGATGCTTAAGGATTTGAAATGGGAATATGGCCACTGGGAAAAAAACCAAACCAAACACCATTATCAGAGTGAAAGTATTTTTAGCAGATTTTTTCCTCACCTTTTCCTCCCCACAAGAAATAAGCTTTATTTCTTGGTCTTTTTAAAAAGATGTAACTGACAGCTTCACAGACCTACTGTTTCCTAAAAAGGGCTCGGACCCTGAATTCTGTTCCCAGAATTATAATGGTAATCATTTATTCCTCACTGTGATGAGAAGGGAAAAGTTTTCTAATGAAAATTGTAGCTTTATAGCATCAGTTGTCTGAAAGAACATAGGAAAATGACTCATTTGATGTAACATTCAAGGAAAAGGTTACTTCTAGTCAGAATTATACTGATGACAAAAATATATCTTTTGCTGTATTCACAGACCTACATTTGACTTTGCTCATATTTCCAGACTGGGAAAATTAAATGAAGAATGAAAAATGCAAGATCATAATTCTGCAGCAGAATCAGTCCAACTGACGTAAAATACAGAATTTAAGTAAGCATCGATATTCAAATACATGTTAAACAGAAATTAGCATCTCAAATAGTAAGACAGCTTAAAAGTTCATATGATGCTGCAACACAACTCTCATCAAGTCAGCAACAACACAGTCATTAGAGCAGTGAACCAAAGAAGCAGCCATTCTGCAAGCAGTCACGATTACCTTACAGCAGGCAGAACTGCTGACCAGCAAACAGTATTGTCTATGTTAACATAAGGACCACATGCAGCTCGTAAGGAATCTCTTTACTAATTTTTTTTCCCAGTCTTGTTCCTGTACCCCATCCTGTCCCTCCACAAGGGTATTGTTCTCGCTGTGGCAATACTTCTTTCCTATCTAGTCACAGCTGCATTTCTTGCTATTCAAATAAATGCAAGGCTCTTATGTGATTGTGCTTTGATGTTTATTTATCTGCTCAGACACAAGAGCCAGCCTTGTAAATGTCATTGCTTTAGTTGTGTTAATGCACTGATTAACTCCTAAGCACACACAAAAGCACTGCAGATATATGAGTTTTAGTCCCCATCATCTGTTCATAAGCCTTTTATGCTCAACAGTAAAGTTTCTTGGTACAGTATACAAAATAGGTTCCTGATATACACTACATTCTGCTGTATGCTGCTTAACAGTTAAGAAAACTAATGAGGCTCATAAAAACACATGCCCTGCACTTGTTAAACTTTGGAACATGCTTTACACTGCTTATTTTTGCAGTTTCTGCTAGCTCCTACTGCAGCTGAAACTCTTGACAGAATTTTCACCATGAGTCTCAATTTCAGTGCACTGCACTACAACAAACTCTGCACACCAATGGACCAATAAGCAAACATAAAAACAACCTATTCCTCTATCGACTGAAATAACAGTTTGCTAAAAGATACACTGCTTGCCATTAAACAGCCAGTAGTAAAAGACAGGATATGAAGTGCATGAAAAGAACAACAGTATAAGGCAAATCAAATACCCTACCATTAGTGCTCGTAGTAAAATAATGCATACAGCAACTGAACAGGGCAGTTAATTTTGCAAAATAGGTAATGAGGCTTGAAATCCACAGGTCATTCAAGAGGCCACGAAACACTAGTATAGCTCCTAAGAAAACAAGATGATACTTACCGGGAACATAAACCAGATAGTGAACATACTTTATTTCATTGTGAGAATGAGAAAGGACAGCAGATCAGGCAAAACCCTAGAACTACTGGGCTCTCCAAATGCACTGTACTGTGCATACACTACTTCAAAAGTGTAGACTTCACCTAAAAACACCCAACGAAATAGAAGAAAAACAGTCAACTATTTCTTATGATCCAAAAGCTGAAGATGGGTTTTCTTTTACCTTGGAAGACTCTCCTCACTCCCTCCTTTCTGTGGACTAAGATGGCCTTTAAATTTAGATGATAATGAAATTTCTGTAAAGCCTCCCAATTGATTGAAATTTCTAAAAAGATATTAAAACTTGTCTACCCAACTGGACATCACTTTCTGAGATCAAAAGTTAAGTGGCAAGATGGAAACTGTCCTTACTATTAGACACAAACACTGTTTGAGTAACAGTGACTCACTTATGCTGAAAATGATTTAGCTATGGCAATTTACTGCTAACCTGGCTAGTCCACTCAATGAAATAATCCAAATTCCACAACTGTTTTAAACAGCTTGATATTAAGTCAAACTCCTAAACATTTACTATCCAAACAATTTAATCCAACCCAAAGATCAGTGCCTATATACATGAAAGACTTGAAATGGTATCTCACTACTTTTAAGAGAAATATGAATGTCTGAAATTGAGTGAACAAGGATTTATTTTGGTTTTGCATACAAAATTAGATGAAAATAGCTGTATTTTAAAATTGAGATCAACACTTAGTAACTATCAGAATTTCATGAAAAAGTCAACACACACACCACTGCAGTCTATCTTCTTCCCTTTCCCACTGAATTATAAAATTTTAGAGTTTAAGTATGATCCACAATTTGCACGAATTTCAGCAGTAACTGATGCTGTAATTGATGTCATCTCCCTTTCACGCCTATTCTGCTACTTGCTGTTTTCTTCCACCCTAGATCTCGGTGTATAATAAAGCTTATCTGTTATTTCATGGATTACATTATTCATTTCATCATTTCTAAAGAAACAGTGTAGTCATACAAGAAGCATAACTGGATTCTTCCCCTCCTGAAACTCAGTGAGTTTCTACCACAAAGCTTAGTGTAAAAAATCAAAATGGACAAATTTCCGTATGTATCTGATACAACTAAAAGACAAGAAGTTGAACACACACTAGTAGACCAAATGTCTTAAGGTTGCTTTTACATTTCCAAACATTCCATAGAAAACAATCAATAAAAATTGAAGTTTATCCCCTTCACATGCACCCCTATGCCGACCCCATCATCACCTTCTTTATGTCAAAAGTAAGTTCTGAATTACACTTCAACTCCCCTCCCCACCACCAATTGCACATTAAGACATGGACTTAGAAGAACAAAACATTTCAAGTATGCTTCATGCCAATCATCAATAAGAGTCATAACATTACTGAAAAAGTACACTTAATTCTTGCGAAGCCTGAAAAGGACTTCCTGTGGAGTGTGGTAAGACATTTTAAATAAAAAAGTTCCCCAACCCAGTTTGTATCCCACCCTCTCAAAAAGAGTAAAGTGTAAAATTTTCTTTGGACTTAAAGAAACACTATTAGGATTTACCATCTTAATAAGAAATAACCCCAAAAGAAATTCAGTTTTACAGTGCTGCACAGACCATGTGCATGAAACAGGAACTCATACAGATACTGTGTTTAGCTCTACCCATACAGACTACATGTGGCATATAAGCATACACACGACGTACTGGCCTGTCCAGAAACAAGATACATTTTTAAGGCTAATAAACCTGAATAAATCTTTGCATCCAGAAGTATTTTTTAAAATTGTCTTCCCTGTTCATTGGGAAAACTGAACTCCCAAGAGAAGGGTGATCATTTCATCAAGAAAGCGTGGAGGTTTAATGTGAAACTGCGTACACATGCTCTCTTTTTATCATGCATAAACAGGGATTCTGATTTTTAAGGAATAATGGATGGCATGAAAGAATACTCATTTCTATAGACAAGAAATCCTTCTGGAAACACAAGCAGGTTACTGAACAAATACCAAAATCTGGAAAGTGTAAAAAGCATATATGCATATGTGCATATGTGTGTATGTATATATATATATGCAGGTGCATGTCTACGTGTATACACACACACACATATATGCAATATACCATGTATTTATTCCAACATGTAACCGTATAATTTTTTTTCAAAGTATTTTAATTTAGAAGTTGTAAAAATCCCCAGCAAAATCAGAAACAAAACCTCAGAACAAAGTAAGCAGACTATATACTGTATGAGCAAACAAAAAAGTTATGCAAATAATTTTACGGTATAAGTGAGTCACACACTGGCAGCAGAGGAGTGCTGAAACTCAAAGTAATAAATAGCTGCAAATTAAGAATTCTCTACATCTCCTTAGAGACAGGACCAGTATTTCTTCTTTTATAATGATCCTGTAGAACACCTTCACTCATATATATTTAATTTTATAACATTAAATCAGACACAAGAATGTAGGCTGCAAAAGCTGCTGGATTCAGGACAGTATACATAACATTTTTTGTTAAAAGTCCTACTGGTTTATTTACTAAGGCTAGACAGCAAGTCATATAATCCTATTTGGTGCACTTCCTACCGTGGTGAAGATCAATAAATGGATAGAACCAAGGACCTGCAGTCCAACTGACTGTGTTCCAACCCACTGTGGCAGAGAAGCAACAAATATAGGATTACTGTTTGATCCCCAACTTTGTATCTTGTTTCCTGGAACTGCAGAAGTGGAAACAAGATTGTAGTGCTTTTAGAGACTAGAGAAAGATTGCAAGAAGTGGCTTTTTAACCTAAGATTACTAAGCTTCTGATAGTACTGCATCAAAAGAGCTCACATGGGGCTTCACTACTTGCAACATCTGGTAGTACCATTCAGTGACTCATTAACTTTACAATACATGTATGCAGTAATAAATAGATCAGTTACGTAATAAGGCAGTGTGTTGAACATGCATTCATCTTGTGGACTGGAACACCACAGAGAGAGATACATGATACCATACACATTCATTAAGACCAAGTACTTTTGTTTGGTTTTGTGTATTTGTTTTTCAAGGCTACCCAGGCAAACTCTTCTGGAACATTTTCTTCTTGAGAAGAGTGGTCCTCTGAGTCTTGTCACATTTCTTCTCCCTTATCAACAGACGATCACTGGCTTTAAGTAAAAATAAAGCTGAAGAGGGTTGTTTTCTTCCCCCACCCCCATTTTGGTTGCATCATTCTGAATGTGTCATTTAAAGAACAGGCTCTGATGCAGAAAGACGCTGAATCTTCAGGGGGTTCCACATGTTTCCAGATAACTCTGTAGTTTACGGACTGTGGTTCTGTCCAGTGAGCAAAGATCAAAGTCAAAAGTTGTATTTGTGATATGAAAGTGTCCAGTTTCTTCTATAAGATTCACTATCTGAAAGGAAAGATGCAGTTGACAATTTCAGCAGCTTTACATGCCCACTCAGTGTATTCATATGGCATTACGAATCATATGAAAGGCATAAAATAAGCCAAACCGCCCCACGACTTGCTCGTTAAACCATTATACTTATCACTCACTTCCTTTCTGACACAAACTACGGTTAAGATTACTACAGTTCCTTAGGTTAAAAAAAAATCTGAGTATTTTCTAAGTCTTAATAATTCAAGTCTTTAAAAAAAAAAAAAAAAAAAAAGGAACAAAAAGCACAACATCCCCTCCTCTCCAGTCCCAAACAAATTAAAAATCCAGGGTAAATCTCTGCTGTCTGGCACATCTGTGTGCATAGCTGCTAAGCAGGTTACTCTACAAAATATTTGGTATAAGCCTTTCTGCAAGCAAGCGAAAGAAATAAATCCTTATTGAATCTGGTCTGTATCAAATAAAAATTGTACTCAAGAGCTCTCACATCAACAGTTGAGATATCAGCAGCTATTTCTTGAGTGACAGACATACATAATTTAAAAAAAAACCAAATTGATCATGAAATAATCGTACAAATGGCATAAGATCACTTCTTGTGTCAAGTATTTAATAATATATATCACAGCTATCACTCAAACAGGGAACAGAAGAGCTGCTGTGAGTTCTTGAAAGAATAGGGACTAAACCATCTCTCCTATGCAGAGAGGCTGAGAGGGCTGGGATTCTTCAACCTGGAGAATAGAAGGCTCAGGGTGGATTTTATCAGTGGATACAAATACTTGAAGGGGGGGTGTAAAGGAGATGGACCCAGGCACTTTCCGGTGGTGCCCAGTGATAGGACCAGGGACAGCAGACAGCAACTGAAATGCAGAAGATTCTCTCTGAAACACTTTTTTTCCTGTGAAGGTGACCAAGTGTTGGCACAGGCTGCCCAGGGAGACAGCAGAGTTCCCATCCTCTGAGATACTGAAAAGCCATCTGACACAGTCCTAGGCAACCACCTCTATGTGTCCTTGCTGTCAGACCATTTAGCTTCCAGTGGTCCCTAAAAACTTTAACCATTCTATGATCATGTAAAATCAACAGGACATATCTAACTTGTGCTTTTCTGCAGTTTTGGTATTTTCAGTGTCTGAAATGTAGTTCACATTTTTACAGTGGTCATACTCAATACCATTTTGTTGTAACAAGTAACTGCAGATGGTTCTAGGATGTGCACCTAATTAAAATACCCATTCAGCATCTTGGAAAGCCAAAGCATTATTTGTCAGATGGGGTTAATAGTGCCAGCACACTATGGCTATGAATCTCCTACGTGCTGTTTCATGTCAAGAGACAGACATTCCAAAGGAGCACACAGAAAGTTACCCCACCCTGAAGTGGGTCTCTGGCTAGTGTCGTGGACTGACAGAACATTGTTCTGCTCAAGTCTTTCCAACCATCCCTTCTGTGGCACCCAGGCTCGGCTCAACATCCTGTTTGCACCCTTCAATTTGAAGCCCATTTAGTTGTAGAGCTTCCAAACGTATCTCCACTGAAACGTTGCTGCTAGATATTCCTTGCTTATTTGAGCTTTGTTACACTAAGTGTAATTCCTTTTCCATAGCTGGAGGAGATACAGATATATGCCCACATATATCTGCATTACACAGCACACCTTAAGTGATAAATCTGTTAGGATTACACTAAAAAGAAAAAATAATTTAAACTAAAATTTTGTAATTCTCTGCTCCCCATTTCATTTTATAAATAGATGTTTTTTCTCTTTTGACCACAGAAGTAAAGATCATGTTGATAAACAAAGTAACTTCATGTCTATTGTCAGGCAGAGAACGACAATTCTGTTTCATCTACCCAGTCCACAATGGATTAAACAGAATGGAAACAAGATAAAATACTAAGAAGGAAATGCCTGTTCCAGTAAAAATCCCCCTTCTCAATCACCTTCCATTTTCCAGGTTGGAGAAAAAAAACACCCAAAATACCCCTGTTTAATTTGGTTTGCAGCTGTCCAAAATTCTGAAAGTACTTAGGAACAATCCTTCTGTTATTAACACTTCATTTAAATCTGTGCTCTTGGCTTTAAATTTTTTCCATATGGGAATTTTTCATCTGTGATTGTCACCTCCATTTGTCTACTTGTTGATTCGCAGATTCTTGTAACACTTTTACATCTCCTACTGTTCTACAACTAACAGAGGAGGAAAAAAAAAATCAAATGGGACAAAACTGATTGTTAAATGGTTGCACGAGAAGTTTACAGAATCTGAGGCCAAGAAGATGAACAATTCTGTCCAATGCTTCCTCGTGTTATAGTGGAAGAATACCACTCCTCCTCACCCCTACAGCAAAACACCGCTTTTAGAAACAAGTATTACATAAAGGTATTAACGCATGTATTTTTAAACAACACTATATTATTTTTTAAAAATAAGTATATTTTAAAAAATTGATAGAGACGTCTATTGATCATGTTCTGCTTCAGGCTTCTAATCTTTAAGTCAAGGGAAATATAAACGTTTTAAACATATCACTCAACCAGCCTTCAAGAAATACAGCCAGTAAATACAGAAATATAACCTGGTAAATCAGACTGCAATAAACCCCAACAGCTTTAATGAATGTGCAAAAATTTATCAAGATAAACCCAGACAGCTCAAGGAAGAACACCTGCCTGTCAATGAGGAATTCATGACTTAAGAGTATTTAGCGTACGCATCTTGATGCTATTCAAAAATACTTGAAAAAGAGTAGAAGATTAGTTGCCAGGAAGTCTGACAGTTATAGTATTAAAACCAAAGCATTAAAATGTTTTATTCTAAGAGCTCAGGTTGCAAAGAACAAAAATATCCCATTTGTTCCTGCTGTAGTAAGCTTTGCTTTTCTGCTGTAATGTACATTCCTGTTTATATAATGTCTTCCTAGCTCAGTTGCATCATTATCCATCATAGTAAAACTATTTATTTGGCTTTAAACAAGCAAATGAGTATGTTTGTTTCATGAAGCCAAAGTGCAACTAATGACGTAATTTTTCAATTTATGGAGGGCTTTAGGCCATGTGGTTTCCAGACCTGCAAGCTGCCCCTTGCAGAAAAGTCTGACAACAGTTGATACCTGAAGGTAAGCAATTTTTGGACATGAGAAACGTGATTTTCAGCAGTGCTGCATATCCTCAATTTTTCCCTCATGCCTTTCCTGTCTAGTTCACCAGCTTTAACAAGATTTCTCACCAGCTGAAAATGTGACTTCTGACATCTCAAAGTAAGAGGCAAAGTCTTAACAAAAATCTTGTTGCCTTTCATAGGGTCACACTAAGATCATCTGCACTGAAAATGCAGACTTCAGAACCTAGCTTTAGCCAGCCAAATTTGAATATATGGGACATGCAGCATGAATATCTGATTGCAGATTCAGTTATCCCTACTATTTCACTGGAAATCAGAGTCAAGAGGGAAAAAAAAAATAATCTCATAACTGTAAAACCTAACCCCTCTCTTTACATGAAAGAAGTGGGAGAGAGATTTCTTTTTATAATGTGATTTCAGACCAATTACCGTCTAGCCATGGTGCAATATTCACATAAAAATTGCTCAAGTGATTCTCACAGGAATAATTTCTTGGTCAAATTTCTTTCTCACCGTCCTTGGTCAGTTCTTATATAAGCATCATTTTACATCAGGATTACTCAGCTACATATCCAGGTACCTGCAGTTCACTATCACACCTCTCCTGCATCCTCCCTCTTTTTTTGCAGATTTATTTCAGCTTCCTTTAACAAAATGCCTCAAAGAGAAATGCCTCCCTTGGGAAAGAGACGCATTCTCAGATACACTTTTCTCACTTCCAACTTGGCTGCATTCCTATTTGCTGTCATGCCTATGGACCCAGTAACAACTAAGACTGCAAAAACCTGTCCTCTCTTTTTCACATCCCTCAGCTTAAGGTTTGAAAGCTAGTGCTTTCGAGTAATCAGGGCCTTCATTCTCCTCTTGCAATTTTCTTGCGTTGCTCAAGATATTTGAAATTCCCCAAGAGTCTGTGGGTAGCAGACTCTGACATGTGACATGTCTGCCCTGACATGAACTAAAGAGCTTATATCGCCACTCAGGAACACACAACTCAACCACCACTCCATTCCAACACTGCCACCACCACCATCTTTAAAACTCTTGAAGATATTTACAGTTTTCTGTTGCATACTTTTGCACTCAATCCCTCTTCTCATGTAGTGGCCACCATATCTTTATGCAGTTTTATTCCTTGCTCCCCTGACCTTTGTACTTCCCATAGTTTCAGGTACACTACGTACCTGTACATCTTTGGTCTAGAAGCTTCACAGTCATTCCTAAAAACTCTCTCAGTTCTGTACTCTCTTTATTTCTGCGCTCACCGGAAACAGTTACATTACTTAAATAGCTGCAAAGCAGTAAGGACAATTAAGCTGAGATGACAGTTTATTTGTAATGCAGAGAAGCACTGATTCGGCACAAGTTATCCCTTCAATATTCTGAATGTATATCTGTAATTGATAAATTTGTATGAACTAATGAGTCGCAGAATATTAAGCGATTAAAGGCTTTAACTAAACTGCATTATTTAATAACAAAGTAGAGCATTTGCTAGTACCGTCTAACAGACAACTGGTCAGTATCTTGGCTCTTCCACTGCATTCTGGAAGATGTCTGTAGACAGTTTTACAGTTACCAGCTACCAGCACAGAACTGCACCACTGTTCTAGCCTGCACCATCCAGCCATAAATTCAGCTTTCACTAGGGCTGTATCGACAACATGTACACACCAGCCTGCTAGGCCTAGTCCCTGCCCACAGCAGGCTCAGCCATAAGGTTGGATCAGCCTGCTCCAGGCTTACCCAATCATGATTTTAAAAGCTTTAACAATGGAGACAGCATAGTCTCTTCAGAACTCTGTTCCACTGCTAGATAACCTTTGCGGGGGGGGGGAAGTGGTGTTTTTGCCTTTTTTGTTTAAATCTTTGCATAAGAGGTTGAGAGGGTGTTTTTCAAAATTTCACATGAAGTCACCTAAGCCCTGTGCTCTGCTGATACAGCCCCAGTGAAAACTGAATTTATGGTTGGATAGGGCAGGCTAGGAGGGTGGTGCAGCTCTCTACTGATGGCTTGTAACTGTGCAATACTGACTACAGGACTACCAGAAGTAAAACCATTCAAAAGCTATGCCTTGGATAAATGGGGAAGTAAGCACTGAGGAAGCACGTCCTAGCTAGCTGCTAGCGTGTGAACTTACAATACAATGGCTTTTACAGATTCACTTTTTATGTGAACTAAGAACTAATCAATAATGTGAAGTGGATAGGGTGCTGAAATTCCTACCTTTTTTCCTGCACAGTAATTTCCTGTACATAAAAATGCATCGTGTATTGTAACTTATGAAATCTAATAACGCTACTGGTATCCCTCTTTAAGTAAGAATATCCTTAACCTCTTCCTTTTCACTGACCTTTCAATGTTTTTTTTCGCCTTTACCCACAATATTGAGCCTGAACTAATAAACAGATTAATGCTGTGGCATGCAAAATATTTTACCACACCTGGATAAGCAGTGAGAAATTTTATGACTGCAATCATTCAGAAGTGGTAAATATTTCCTTTTTTACAGCATGTTCACAACAGCCACAAAATTGCACTAAACATAATAAAAGCATCTGTTTTCCTAACAGTGACATCTGCCTAACAATTTCTTAACAATTGCATCAGCTTTCTTAGCAGTGCTTATTGTTTAATCTTCAGTTTGTAATCCAACAGTACCTGCCAATGGCAACCAAAGAATAGTATTTTATTCTTACTTTTGCACAACTTTTCAATAAATTTTGAGCCTTCTTAGTTTGCACTTGTTCATATTTTACTTGTTCCGTGACTTCAAAAGACCCAGTGAATACAATGTGGTTTTCCCCCAAATGAGTTTTGCTTTGAATCCCATGTTTTCTGTTTGTCATAGAAAACATCTTTAATTATTTCTGAGAAAATGATGGTCACTTTCAGGAAAAAGCAGTAATATTTTTATCAGGTCATAGTGCACAGCTGTATATATTCTCTCATCTTGTTTTGATAATTATTGATATAGTCTGTTGAGAACTGGTGAAAACTTTAGCTCAGGCATTTTTCCTATTTGTTATTCAGTGTGACAACACAATTTAAAGCATGTGTAAAAATTCTCTAAGCTACACTCAAAGTGGTAATGGGCTGTATATGGATTATAAAGGCTTGAAGGCTATTAAATCTGATTACAGAATTTTAGATGAAGGCAAAAAAAAAATGATGTGACTTCACTACTTCAACGAGTACACTGTGATACTACATGAGAGAGCTTCTCACCTGCTGCAGTACGTGTCTCTCTCTCAAAGTCATTAATCTTCTGTGGAGTTCTACTAGTTCATCAAGATATGCCTAGAAAGAAGTCCCCCCCCATAAACAACTCGTTAATTAAGTCATAGTTACATATTTAAAAAACTTCACAAAGCACAAATGGAAATTTTATTTTGAATCTTGTTAAGAGTTAAATTTTCATGTTTAGTAGTCTGACTTACTCTAGCATAACACAACCCAAATATAAGTTTTTATGGGTTTGCTTAGGCTTTTCATGACAATGAAAATCTTATCATGCGGTCCTTTGCTGTACAAGATAATGCCTATATCTCAGCTGTGGCAAAAAGTGTCAAACAGACTGGGGATGCTAAAACAGCATCTTTAAAAAACATCTCCCACCTTTTCACATAAGACCCAAACTCAAAAAGGCTTACAATTAAATCCCTCATTTTCTCTAAACTATGCAATTAATCTTCTGTGTCAACAAGATGTAAGGAGAAAAATATCAAGCATGATTAGTTCAAAGGCAAATTCCACTGTCCTCCCTCCTGGGATGCCAAGCATGTTCCACCTCTCCATCCAGTTATCAGCTTTCTCCTTCAGCCTGAGCCTTAAGAAACCTTTTTTTCTTTTAAGCAGAGAGAGATATGGCACCCAGCTTAAGAAACCAAAAAGCGTATGGACCACACCACTGAAAATTTAGCAACAGATGCTGAAAATTTCACTGCCTGCCACAAGTTATCACAAAGTTGACATCAATACCTGTAAAATATGAACCTTCAGAGAAATTCATCCACACTGGGAAACTGTGCTATGTTCACTCACACAAGGACTTAGAGCTCTTACCTATGGCCTGCTGAAATTATCTTAAATAAAATGGTCTTTCTCAATGTTAAATGGTAAATCTTGCTTCATGTTATTTCTAACTAACTTGCTAAATCACACTGCCACTTCCTAATGCACAGCTTTCAGAAATGATACATGGAAAATATACCTTTTTAATTTGAACTGATTGATTTATTGCCTAGGAATAGACCTGTGAATTCTTCTCTTTAAAAACTTCGCTGTGAAGCACAATGCAAACTCATGGTGTAGAGTAGATAAATAATAGGTGGCGGATTCCCAAGTAGCGACATTTGCCAAATCACCACATGTATTGAAGAGGAAAAAAATACTTTCAAAATAGCACAGAAGAAGAAAGAATTACAATGGCAAAAAAAAAAAAAGGAAAAAAAAAAAAAGAAGAGAGAAAGATCTGCACGTAAGGGAACCCAAAGCGAAGATGTACTAAGAATTTAATTCTGTAACAAGGGCTGGTGCTTAGTAAATACATTAGTATCATGTTCTGGACTAGTTTACTATTACCTAATTCTCATTTACCTTATCACAATCCCCATTCTTTATTTGTTTATCAGATTTGTTTGGCTTCATTGGACTTTTCACTTCTAAAATCTGGAAAAGAAAGAAAACTGTAAAATTTAAATGCACCATTGGACACTGTTACATATGAAATATTCTGCTACAAGTTAATAATGCAAAGACTGTAACATTTTTCTGGAGAAAATGTAATCAAACCTCAAAGCTAAGCTTTTCATTCTTTAATCTATAAAACCTGCTCACATTTTTCAGAAAAAAAACAGCTTACAATAGAAAATGATGAGTTGCTGGAATGAAGTGATAATGATGTTATCAGTCCTTAAAAGAATTAGAATTAATTTCATTTAAAGCCTCCTCAACACTTCTTTGTATCTTTTGCATGCTGGTAAGGTAAGAGGTCTGATTTTACAGATACAAAATGACACTGAGGGACTCTCCAATGCCTTTCAAATTAATGCTCTGTATATTTTTCCTATTCCCTTCCCCCTCCCCCCCAATGCTGCCTCTTTTCTTCTACAACAGAGGTTTTGAAACAGTGTTTGACATGACTGCATGACTTCTAACAGAGAAGAAAAAAAAAAGTAGTGTTTGATGGTAATCTCTCTTACACTCATATGGTACCCTTCTTGGCCATTTACTACCATAAACACAAACCAAGAATCCTCTATCCCGCCTTGAACCACAGTCAAGAACTGCATGTCAACAAGCAGCAGAAAACCATGCTTAAATCGAACATTTTAGGACTAAAGTGAGGAATACTTGGGGGAAATAAAAACTGTTGATTGTTCTTCCCTGGAATATGATCATCAAAGGAAAATAAATGATCACAGACGATGGGAGATTTTGTTTCACATTTCACTGTAAGACTAGCATCACCAGCATGATTATCTCCAAAACCACACTGGACAGTCACAACACAGGACAAAACTCAGCAAATAAAATGAGGAAGTCTGTAAAAGCAAGTGTCCCAGATTAGCAAGACGACTCACTGTCAGCTTTCTGTGAGCTCCCTCTCATTCCTAATTCTCCTGACTAAACTTGCATACATGGTCCCTAGGATGACCAGCACCATCAAAATACAACAGGAAGGCAGCTATTTCCCTATATAGAGAAAGTGACTGCAAATTTGAGTTAAACTTACGTAAGGATTCACTTAAAGAGCGATTCATGACCAGAAAGCAAAACATACATTTACGAAGAAAAAGACCATTTCTTCAGTTCAACACTCCCTGGAGTTACTAATGTGTAGGTCAGAGGAAGAACAAGTCTTCCTTAAAAAAAACAAAACCCAAAAAACCCCACAAAACCAAAACCAACAAAAAACCAAAACCCATAGCTTAAGGCATGGATCCAGTAACTTCTAGCTGATTTTCTTGTTTTTAAAAGAAGAAAATTCTTGGCTTCAAATAGAACCTCAGCAACAAGACAGTGCACTTGAAAAAGCTGCTTCCTGACAGTGCTCTAGATGTGTAGTGAAAATCTAACACCTTAAGCTCTCTTGTTAAAATGTGGCACAGCACTAATTGCATCTGAGGAAGGTTAAAGAAATCTTGTACAGCTTTTTAGTTCTGTGAACAGACTTAGTCAATAAAAGGCTGATTTCATCAGTCAAAGTCATCATCTTGACAAGCAGCACTATGTTACCATTCAAAGACTTAAAATGTGGCTAGTCCGTACAACCTGAATTCTCACAATCCTCCCCTAAATCTCTGATTTCCAATTCAGTTCCAAAATTCAGCTCAAGTACAAAAATAGAGGAAGGAATGCAACTTTCAGTTTTAGCTGGCACACTGCTACTATGCAGTCTAAATGCACAAGTAGACCTATCAGATCACCAAAGGGGAAAGGGACATGACAGATGTGACTGACTGGGCTTTTGATATTGAGACTCATGCTGATAGTGATGTAAAAAATATTGTGTCTTCTAGTGAAGTACAAAATATTTATCTTCTAGATAAACACTGCACTGGTGGAAGAGAGGGGAAGAGAAGAATGAATGAACTCCTGAGAATGAGCCTATTGATGTGAACTGTGTTTACTGCTAATACAATCCCAAACTTGTATAACTGATGCTGTAAAGGTAGTTTGCACTGTTTACCTTACAAAGCTAACTCATACCAAAAGGCCACATCTTAAAATACTGATGAAAACATTACTTTGCTCTATAGTATTTGCTAGACAAATCTCTTCTCCTGGAAAAAAACAAAACCAAAAAGCTCTTATGTCAATTTAAATACTAAGTAAGTGCACTGAAGCAATCAGAATGTAATTAGCAGCTCCCCAGAACTTCATTTACAAATCCTGACTTTACCTGGTTGTTGTTGGTTTTTAGTAAAGGTGGTGCTGGTTCATGATGTAGACGAGAGGAAGCTGAACTGCTCTCACTGTCACTGCCATCACTCAGACTAACCCTATGGAAAACAGAGCCAAGACATTACACCTCTGGACAAAGGGCTGTTAACTGAGCTTCACTGAGGTAGGACACTAAGAATGACCCCTCACTAAGCAAGCCATCATTAATCAAGGTCATGTGGAAGACAGGCATCCAAGCAGGGCCGCACTCTGAAAAAAAGCTCTGTGTTGCATGAAGAACAAGGCTGTCTGCCTGTGCTTGGCTAAGATGACATGTCAGTTAACAGCAGCTAGCGTTACAGAAACAGTTAAATATTTAGACTATTAAACTGCTGTCCCAAACATTCCTGGATTGAGTCTGTATCTTGGTTCATAGCCCTATTACTTTTTTGCTCTTCTAAAACCTTTCTAAACAGCCGTAGTTCTTCCTTGGACATGTGTTTCACTGAAAAGTTCCTTGTTTCTCATCACAAAAAGCACTCATTTTAGAATACAGAAACTTAGTCCTGGAACAGAGATCACATAAAAATGCTTAGCTCCTTGTCAGTCTCACACTTCATTTACTTAGGAACAACAGGGAATATTTATTTATTGGAAAAAAAAAAGTTGTTATTTGGAATAGAAAGAAGCTAGAGAAATATTAAGACTTAAGTTTTGTGTAAAAACCTGAAACAGAATCTCCACACAAGTCAAGTTTAAGACTTGTTATATAATCTGACACAAAATACACAAACTGACACAAATTCTCAAACTGCCAGTCATCTTGGTTGTCTTGTCCTTGATTCTAGCTGCTGAAGTGTACCAAGAAGAAAGCTAACATTCATTAATGTTTTCTTATCACTTTCCCACTTAAGCAGTAGCTGACACATGCACTCAAACCATGTGCATTCACAGCTAAATCCTGTGGCTCAGATAAAGAACACGCTATGAAAAGGTTTGAGAGACCTTCATTATTTTCCAGAATCTTTAACAACATTCAGATGAAGCTTCAAGATGCCCAAGGAATAAAGGGGTTTTGGAACACCCTTGTAAGGTTGCTGCCAAGACACAGAAGCTTTTTTCAAAAAGCAATTTCTGTGACAGATGCCTGCTTTACCTTCTATCTGCACTTCTACATGACATACTGCATGCAGTGCACAAATTAGTTAAAATTCAGATTTCATTGATTCTGATCTAATTTAACAACCTAATCTAAAACTGTAAGCAGAGAAATATTGAAAATGAGAAACTATGTACAGTATAGCTCATCCAGCAATTAAAGTACTTAATTTTATCTCATTTATGTCAGAAAGTAATTTACGCCATCCTCTTAAGTCACAATGGCATGAATCAAGGAAAGTCAAATGAATAAGGACCATCATAACCACACGGATTAGTACAGAAACAGTTTGCATTGGGAATGGCTAATTCTGTGAGCTTTTAGAAGAGGCACTTTTACATGCATATGTTTTAAAAAGAAAGTCTAAATTCTCTGCCCATTTGCTGCTGTGCTGTTAGAAATCGTAAGACCTCACCTTACTACCAACAAGCATAATGACTTGGCCACTAGGCTACTTGCAATCACAACACTCACTTTCGACTCCTGCTTCCTCCTCGGGCATTTACAGGTCGTTCAAACTCAGAATCATTGTCGTTCTCATCTGCTTCATCCGATTCATCTTCATTATCATCTGAATGCAGATCTTTCATTATAGACCTCAAGGGACCTGAAACTACAGAAACAAAACACTTAAGTTCAGTTTTCAGTGTTCCAGGCAACTGACCCAGTTTTGCAGATAACTGAAAACTACCCTCCCACACAGTGTTGGGAGGGGAGAATCTTAAACATTAAACAAATTAAGTAATGCCCTGGGGGCTTATGCTGTAGGGACTTATCCATGAAGCATTTACTCACATTAGCAACTCTACAGTCAGCTTCAACAGATTTACTCATGACAGTGAAGTGACTCCTATGTTCATGCATTTGGCGCCCAAGATGACAGCTGAAGTAAGTAAAATACTGTCATGCCTGAAGGAATTGACTATTATTCCATTATTATTAGAAGCAAGATTCTTTCGCATTGCTGCGTTTTACTGGGTTTTGTCTTTTCAAATGATATGATATGCAAGCAAAGATCTACAAGGACACAGCCATCAGTAATAGCACACTTACTAGGTTAATCCATGTACTGAGAAACAGAGTCTAACAAATCATTCTGATTGGTACTGGACAAGGCAGTATTTACCTTCTTGGTTTTTTACATCTAACTTCAACTGCAACCTTTATTTCAAGAGTCAGTTTCGGGGCAGGCAAACACTTTGCCAATGTTTATATGCACTTTTTAGTGCACCAATCCCAGGCAACATCATCCTATTTCTTTTCCTGAATTAGAGAAGGTACAAAGCTGGACTTGCTCCTAGAACTTCATTAAGCTCAGTTTGGTTTTTGTTATGATTTTACTCAATTTATTTTGCTGTAAAAGACAATTACAGAGAGAGAATATGCTTAGTGTATCTGGGAAATGTAAAATTGCAGCTGCTTGAAATAAGAATGGACAACAGCAGTTTAAAAGAGGGAAGGAAGAAAGACTGATGCCACAGGGCATTTAGCTCTGAAGTGCATCCCAAAGCAGCAAGTAAAAGCAATGGTGATGGCTGCAGAACACCAGTTACTATTACAGCTCTGTAATTCCTTCAGGGAACACTGACTACTAATGTGAATGAAGTGATCTTCAGTATGCCCTTCAATAGAGATTAAGCTTCCAACTCTTACCTTAGTTGTTCGAGAAACACAGTCAAGGACCAGCATCCCTGATCACTGCCAGAAGATAGACCTCTGTGGGGGGGGGGTTAACCCAGACATGGCAAGGCTCATGCCACAGATATTTTGACTAGTTTTTTTGAACCGTCTTCAAAACTGATGTTGAGAATTATTTACAGCTTTGTACTAGAACCTTCATAAATTGGCACAGTTTGGGCAGGCTCAGGTCAATGGTTTCTTTTCTCTGTTTCTACACATGAAAGTTGTCTGGGAGGAAGCCCAGATGGTGGCAATAGGCAAATTCCTGGTGGAAAAGACACTTGTCCAGGCAACAAGGAAAGGGGAGCCGTACTGAAGTGCTTTTTTGTCCATGCAACTGCCACTGATCTGCAAATGCAGCTGATCTGTTCCATTTTCTGTTCCTGCTTTGGTCTCAGGCAGACAATCTCAGCTATTTACAAATGGTTACTTTTAGTGTGACTTACTATCTAATCATCTGATCTTTAAAAGAAGGAAAGGACTCCTTTCTTGGCTTTTAACAGGAGCAGTAATAAACATATTTCATTTAAAAGAGAGGAAAGAGGTCATTCACAGCAGCATCATCACAGGGATGAAGAAAGAATTTAACCATTTTGATCTTTTGAGAAATGTTCTTTCAGCTGGCTTCACTGCTGAGATAGATGAATGAGACATGGCATAGGGAACTAAATGAACTGAGGTGAAGGATTAGAAAAGACAAATTATAATTATAGGAAGGATTCCATGTTTAAACAGAGATAAAAGGGTAGAACACAAGGGTATTTCCACAGGCTAGGCTTAGCCTAGAAAGGGCTAGTGTCCTTACAACTTACTGGGCAAAGACACTAAAACCGACCAAAGTCCTGCTGAAGACAGACAGTAATTTTTGTCTGCACTGAGAGCAGAGGAGTTTCACTTTACTCCACAGGCCAAAACCAGTTTCTGAGAATACATTTGTCTCCCCTCCACATGTACAGGAGAAAGAAAATGATAAAAAAGACTTGCTAAAGGACAGATGAATGCATCATCATAGTCTTGATGAAAGAGGAAAGGAAAAGGTCACTGGAAGGAAAGGTAAAATAATAAACCAAAACCTAATTTTGTAATGAAATTAGTATGACAAATGAATAGCTGATCTTAGATAAAGCACCATCACATAACTCCACAACATGGAAACTGGTAGCTATGATTACAAGTCACCCAAAACATCACTCTTGATTTCATTTCTGACTGGAAGCAGGAAGAAAACCAGCACACATTCCTCATGGTCCCTACACAAGCCTGCTCTCCCAAGCTTAAGCTAACTTATTCTTGCCCATGTCCTTCCCCCAAGAACAGCAGAGGGCCACCTTATCCCCTGATACTCCCTTGCTGTGTTCTGTGACAATCAAGCAGACCTGTCTCAAGCTGACAACAGGCCTATTTCTCAGAGGAAAAGGAACTTGGACTCCTCAGACACACCCATCACTAACAGCCCCACTGGCATTGAACAACCTCTTATTCAGCTGCTTTAATTTAGAGTGGGGCTACATCTGGGAATGAAGAAGCATTCTGTGCCAAGCCAGCTAACTTTTTCAGTAAATTTTCCTAAAAATCAGCAAAGCTTTCATTTTCACGTCTTTCACTTCTACCATTGATAGCAACGACAGTATTAGAATCATAGAATAATAGAATAGTTAGGGTTGGAAAGGACCTTAAGATCATCAAGTTCCAACCCCCCTGCCATGGGCAGGGACACCTGGCTCTAAACCGTATCACCCAAGGCCTCGTCCAACCTGGCCTTGAACACTGCCAGGGATGGAGCATTCACAACCTCCCTGGGGAACCTATTCCAGTGCCTCACCACCCTCACAGGAAATAATTTCCTCCTTATATCCAATCTAAACTTCCCCTGTTTAAGTTTTAACCCATTACCCCTTGTCCTATCACTACAGTCCCTAATAAACAGTCCATCCCCAGCATCCCTATATGCCCTCTTCAGATACTGGAAGGCTGCTATGAGGTCTCCACGCAACCTTCTCTTCTCCAGGCTGAACAGCCCCAACTTTCTCAGCCAATCTTCGTATGGGAGGCGCTCCAGTCCCCTGATCACCCTCGTGGCCCTCCTCTGGACTTGTTCCAACAGATCCATGGCCTTTTTATGTTGAGGACACCAGAACTGTACACAATACCCCAAGTGAGGTCTCACGAGAGCCCTCAGAGTAGAGGGATAAGATCACCTCCTTCAACCTGCTGGTCACACTCCTTTTGATGCAGCCCAGGATACAGTTGGCTTTCTGGGCTGCAAGCGCACGCTGAAGCTGGCTCATGTTCATTTTCTCATCCACCAGCACCCCCAGGTCCTTCTCCACAGGGCTGCTCTGAATCTCTTCTCTGCCCAGCCTGTAGCTGTGTCTGGGATTGCTCCCACCCAGGTGTAGGACCTTGCACTTGGCATGGTTAAACCTCATGAGGTTGGCATCAGCCCATCTCACAAGCGTGTCAAGGTCCCTCTAGATGGCATTCCTTCCCTCCAGTGTATCAACCGAACCACACAGCTTGGTGTCATTGGCAAACTTGCTGAGGGCGCACTCAATCCCACTGTCCATATCACCAACAAAGATGTTGAACAAGACTGGTCCCAGCACTGATCCCTGAGGGACACCACTCGTTACAGGTCTCCAGCCAGTCACTGAGCCATTGACCACAACTCTTTGTGTGAGGCCCTCCAGCCAGTTCTTTATCCACCAAGTGGTCCATTCATCAAATTGATGGCTCTCCAATTCAGAGACAAGGATGTCATGTGGGACAGTGTCGAACACTTTACACAAATCCAGGTAGATGACATCACCTGCTTTACCGCTGTCCATCAGTTCTGTAGCCCCATCATAGAAGGCCACCAAATTGGTCAGGCAGGATTTCCCCTTAGTGAAGCCATGCTGGCTGTCACCAAGCACCTTGTTGTTTTTCATGTGCCTTAGCATGCCTTCCAGGAGAATCTGATCCAAGCTTTTGCCAGGCACAGAGGTGAGGCTGACTGGTCTGTAATTCCCTGGCTCATCCATTTTCCCCTTCTTGAAAATGGGGGTTGTATTTCCATTTTCCAGTCATCGGAAGCTTCACCTGACTGCCATGATTTTTCAAATATGATGGACAGTGGCTTAGCAACTTCATTCGCCAGCTCCTTCAGGACCCGTGGATGGATTTCATCAGGACCCACGGACTGGTGCATGTTCAAGTTCTTAAGAAGGTCTCGAACCAGATCCTCTGCTACAGTGGGCCCAAGGTCTTCATTCTCACAGTCCCTGCGTCTGCCTTCCAAGACATGGGTGGTGTGCTCAGAGCCTTTGCCAGTGAAGACCGAGGTAAAGAAGTCATTCAGAACCTCAGCTTTCTCCCAGTCCTGCGAATCCTGCATAGCCAGTTCTACTGAGAGCTTCCTGAGGGGGCCTACGTTCTCCCTAGTCTGTTTTTTTATTTGCTATGTACCTGTAGAATCCCTTCCTGTTGTCTTTAATATTCCTAGCCAAGTTTAGTTCTAACTGGGCCTTAGCTTGCCTAACCTGGTCCGTAGCTTCCCAGACAACACCCCTGTACTCTTCCCAGGCCACCTGTCCTTGCTTCCATCTTTTATAAGACTCTTTTTTCACTTGAATTTTTCTCAGCAGCTCCTTATCCATCCAAGGAGGTCTCCTGGCCCTCCTGCTGCACTTCCTTCTGGTTGGGATGCAACACTCCTGAGCCTGTAGCAGGTGATCCTTGAAGACCAGCCAAGAGTCCTGAGTCCCCCTGCCCTCTAGGGCTATATCCCATGGAACCTTACTAAGCAGGCTCCTGAAGAGGCCAAAGTCTGCTCTCTTGAATTCCATGGGAGTGAGCTCGCTGCACACACTTCTCACTGTCCTGAGGATCTCAAACTCAACCATCTCGTGGTCGCTGCATCCAAGGCTGCCCTGGAGCGTCACATTTTCAATGAGCCCTTCCCTGTTGGTGAGCACAAGGTCAAGCATGGCACCTCTTCTTGTTGGTTCCCCTATTACTTGCAGGAGAAAGTTGTCTTCCACACAATCGAGGAACCTCCTGGATTGCTTGTGCCGGGCGGTACCATCATTCCAACAGATGTCAGGGTGGTTGAATTCATCCATGAGAACAAGGGCCTGCGAGCATGAGGCTGTTCCTATCTGTCTATAGAGTGCTTCATCCGCAGGCTCTCCTTGATCAGGCGGTCTGTAACAGACCCCCACAGTAATGTCTCCCATTGCTGTTTTCCCTTTAACCGTGACCCACAAACTCTCTGTTAACTGCTCACCCATCCCCAGACAGAGTTCCATACTCTCCAGCCTATCCCTAACATAAAACACAACTCCCCCTCCGTGCCTGCCAGGCCTGTCTTTTCTAAAGAGCCTGTGACCTTGCATTCCAACACTCCAGTCATAAGAGCAATCCCACCATGTTTCTGCGATGCCTCTTATATTATACCCCCGTAGATGCGCACACATCTCTTAATTCCCCGTTTGTTCCCCATGCTACGGGCATCTGTATAGAGGCATCTGAGCCGAGCTCCAAATGAAGCCGGCTCATTGGCTGGGGTGGCTGGAATATATCTACATTGCTCTGAGCATTTATTATAGATGCTGGCAACTGACTGGGTGTGTTGGGATGGAATGATGCCCCCTCCCCCAACACATCTACTTTAAAGCCTCCTTGACCAGTGTGGCAAGCCTCCTACCAAACTGCTCTGCTGACCAGCTCCACCAGCCCCCACTAGACCTGGCCTACAAACTTGGGTCACATGTTCAAAACACCCAAATCTTCTTGATAACGCCTCAAACTCTTAAAAAAATTGACATGGAATTTTGAAAAGTTGTTGACTCCCAGTCAGATTAGTTAAGGAGAAACTGACAAGCAGAAGCTGCCAAAAGCAAACACTTTGGTAAGGAAAGAGAGAAGTATCAGACGAAGCCCCAGCAGCAGAGGAGCTTGAAGAACCTTAACTTAGCTCACTGCTTATGCAAAAAGAGGTGAGAAAAGTTCATGCTGTGGTTTTCTGACACTTGAGTGAGCACTGGAATTTGAATGCAACGGAAAAAGAGCAATAGCCCAGGCAAGTAACTTCTAGTTAGGGAAAAAAGCATGGGTTCTGACCAGAGCACAACACAGTGTGAACATGCCACAGCATGCTTGGTGCTGCATCCCTTTGATAGACAAATGGACAGACTGGGCAGGGAAGGCATTTAGTTAATTGGGACTCTCAGAAAGAAGCAGTAATTGCTATTTACTGTGGCAAGAAAGAGGGGATGTATATACCACTTGCACTTCCGCAGTTGTTCATATCACAGGAAAAATTTCCCATCTGTTCTTGAGAAGGTACAAAACCCTAATATTTGTGATACCTTATATATGACTCAGAAGAGATGGATGGATCCCATCTGCTCAGAAGACCGTACTACATCAACAGGTTTCTGCTGAACACAAGATAACACGTGTCCAAGTCTTTTGGTTTCTAAGGGACCACACCACTAATGAGGTTTTGATGACAGGAAAAATGGGGTTCCGGCAAGAAGGGGTTCTGTTTAGCCTTAGGTAAAAATCAAATGCCTTAAGCCAGTCAACCACAATCCACTTCAGCTCTTGCTTTCTTTCACCTGGACTAATGCTGCCAGAACACAAGAGAAAATCAGTACCAGCCATCTACAGAAAAGCAGTAGGGACAGATATGCATCATGTGTAGATCTATTTAAAAACAGTCTCCCCAAGGCACTAACGTCTGTCATAACCTTAAATCTACCACTGAGGAATATAAATGGATAAAACAATTTTAATTAGTCAAAAGCTGCTTTTTTAATGCTCCTGATCCAAAGAACGAAGCAAAAGCTGATCAAGAATGTATCAGTTGTACAATCTTATAAACCCAGGGAAAAAGGCCAAGCAGGAAGTAAGCAGTTTAATAGAACATGTAGATTGAGTCTCAGCTCATTTACAGAAAACCTGCCTTGGCAAGTTTTCTGGGAACAAAAATGCATTTCCTTACAGAGCTCCAAGTAAACCGTAATTATTAGCCAGAATGCAAATTTAAAGTCAATCTGAAGTCCAACCATCACCTTCCCCTGACATGTAGGTACAACAAATACTGTACGCTCTTAAAACTTTCTAATAGTTCGTATGGGAAGATCATGGGCATTTGAAAGGGCATACATGATCCACGCACACTCATGCTTGGGTGTCCCGTGGGAAACTACACCTTCCTGAGCAGGGCTTCAGATGGAGCCAGGTACCACACTACCTACCCCTGCAAAAGGACAACCTCAGAAACAGGGGCTCCTGAGTTTAGAAGCTGTTAAGTGGCTGGCTTGAATTTTATGCTCCAAGAAAATCACCCTTCACACCTTCTCCTCAAATGCACATTTTCTCCCTTTTTATTTTGCCCTTACAGATGCATCCGAAATTCACCTCAGCAAAAGTCTCTAAAGCAAAACTGGGGCTAGTTCAGGCTGTGAAAGACAGCACAAAAGGGGTAATGAAATGCTACTAGTCCTGTTTTTATCAGCCCCTTCATTTCACACGTTCCTTTCAATTTCTTTTCTTTTGTTGGTACCTTGTTTGCTGGTTTGTGAAGGAGCAAAACTGGAGCTGGAACTGGAGCTGGAACTGGCAGGACTCGGTTGTTCAGACTAAAAAGAAAAAAAAAAAAAGAAAATAAGTAACATTGTAAGAAACATTTCTGCCTTAAACTCTTATTGGTAGTTACCACCTAAGGCATGCTGTCAAGTTAAAATACGATCTACGGAACAGAATAATACACAAAAATATTTATTTCAGGTGTCAGTGAGGCAAACATTGTGAAAATTGCTACGTACTCAACATACGTACACACTATTACATCATGTCTAGTTCTTCAGTAAAGCCAGTATCTTAAAAGATTCCAGCACCTAGTCTGAAAGGCTATAGAGCATGAGAGCCTAAATGAGTTTATGACAGACTTAAGGCTCTGGTGTCCTCATCATACTGCAGTTGCATCATTTTCCAAATTAGTAAGGATGTAGTAGAATCAAGAAACAGAAGACCTGTGCAGACCACATTAAATGCCAAAAAACCTCAGTGTTCTTTCTCCCTTTCAAAACAAGTAAGATGAGGATTCAAATTAAACTTTGCTGCTGCTATTGCATTTCGCATTCCAACACCCTTCATATGTATTAAGGCCCTACAGATTATACTAGAGACTGAACCAGAAAGATTGCCTTCTTACACAGAAAAATTACCTGGAGCCCACAGACTACAAAAGAGAACTACATTTTTAAAACAGAGTTGTTACAACCAGTTTATATTATTTAACAAGCAGTCCTATAAACTGTTTCTCCACTATTGCTTAAAATGTATAAATTTCTCTCCAAAATTCTATAATGTTACTTAGAAAGAACTATTACTTTGTATAAAAAAAAATCCATATAATTTTTCTTATAATAGTGGTTATGGCTTACAGGGGATGTACTGAGAAATCTTGCTTCTTGCTGCCATGTTGCGTTATCTCCAAAACTTTTTTTTCTGTCTCACAGGTTCTCAGGCACAGGGGATGCCAACAGAGAACATAAAGCAAGAAAGAAGTGTCCACACAGAAGGAAAGGTGAAAATCAGGTTAGGAAGTAACACTCTAAAATTCTACGATTGGAAAGAAATCCTGCATACACTTAAAATTCTATGCAAATGTGTTATTGTGACAAGTTATCCAGGCTAACAAAAGTGTTCTGACTCTCCTTGTCTGTACAATACTACCCATGATTAAGTCGGAACCAAGCTGCTCTCAAAAATAAGAGCAGTAATTTCCAGTCACTGTGAAACAGTTTTCAGGCACACAAGCTACCTTAACCTAAGTTGCTCTTCCTCCATAAATCAGTCTATTGTTGCCTTTCATAATGAGCAGACAGTTTTACAGCCTCTTACCGCCTTTCCTCACAATGAGAGATGCCTATCTGGGCAACAGAATGCTTGAGAAAAACACCATTAACATCTGCTCTCCTCAAATCAACACCATCTCCAGCTCTCTCACACACACAGTCAAAATACAAACACTGGACCTGACTATATGGGTATACAGTGAACCAAGCCTGTGCAAGAAAAGACAACCCAACCAACAACAGAACTGATTTCTGAGTACTGAGAGATTCTTAAATGGCCCACAGCATCAGACCTTTTTGGAAGGCATTACAGCAACACTTGACACTGCCTTAAAAATCAAGTTACTCTGAAAAAAAAATTATATATTTTTTTCAAAGCCTGAACTTCGTAAAACTATAAGATTTCTAGCAGCAAAATAATCACGATGATATGAAACAGAATGCACTGATGAATAATAAGAGTCAATGTAAACTTTAAGGACATCACCATTCTGGAAACTAATTTCACTCTTTCAGCTTCAGGTTACTCTTAAAACATCTGGTTTACCTGTCACTTTCTGGTTTTTGCAGAAAAATGATTAGCTGAAAACCATCCCTGCAGATTTCCATTAGCTGTGTTTTTTCTTTTTTAATTGAACCATGAACTTTAACTTCTGTAAAGTCGATTTACTTGAAGTAGCAAACACTAGAAAACTATGATAGTCAGTTCAAAATACTTGAAGAAGTGCTAAAACTGTAGGGGGTGGGTAAATAAACATCACACAGTGCAGAGATATTTGTCACTATCAAAACTTCACTACTTTCTTTTTGAACCGGTTTACTGGAAAAGAAAAAGGCTTGGTCTCATTCACACTACAAGGCATGCAAACATCAGTGGAATTCCTCCATGACAAAATTCTCTCTCAACATTAACTAATTGAGAAAGGATAACAAGAAGGAAGGGATATGAATACACATAAAGTTTTAATGCTTTCTGGAAAAATTTTGCTCTGCTTTAGCAAGATCACTTTGAGAAGCCAAACCATAGAAAGTCCCAGTGAAATACAAATGATCATCTATACTCTTTTCTAAAAAGGTTCTTAATGCTTTTTAAAACAATTTACATTATTTACTTAAACAACCCTCTCTGAAAATCTATTCCAAGAAATACAGATTAGCCTAAGTGTTGAAATTGCTAAGTACTGGAAATTAAACCTAGCTTTTTTGACTATGGTAAATCTGGGGTGAGAGCACATCCAGAGGAAGCAGCTACTTTTAACATAAGCATGAACATCATTAACAGAAGAGACTTGCCTTTTTAGAAGGTACTAAAAATAGGCTTTCCATATATGAATATGGGTTAGTGCCAATAGCATCAACGCTTCTAGTTACCAGAGGCTCTCTTTTGTCACTTAAGCAATGCTTTTTGACAGTTTTACAGGCTGCTATCTCAAGTACTTTGGTATTATGGCTTTATTCACTTGGGCTTTCTGCTCTTACCCACTGATTACTAATCACCAAACAGATTTTTTTTTTAATGGATCTGAAATTAGCTACTGGGTGTCTTTCACAACAATAAAAGTGTAAGACAGTACCAGTGAAGAGTTTCTCTCCTATGTCCTTTTCCTGTTTTACTAGCTTTCTCTTCCTGCAGACAACCAAATGAGATTTGACCCAAGCTGTTCATTAGTGCAACAGAATCAGAATCATTTAGGTTGGAAAAAACCTTTAGGATCATCAAGTCCAATTGTAACACTGACGCTACCAAGCCCATGACCAAGCTATGTTAAGTGCCACATCTACATGCATTTTAAATACCTCCAGGGATGGTCACTCAGCCACTTCCCTGGGCAGCCAATTCCGGTGCTTGACAAGCCTCTCGGTGAGGAAATTTTGGCTAATATCCAATCTGAACCTCCCCTGGTGCAACTTGAGGCCATTTCCTCTTATCACTTGTTACTTGGGAGAAGAGACCCACACTCACCTTACTATAACCCCATTCCAGGTAGCTGTAGAAAGTGATAATGACCCAACATGATTTTCTGAATTCTTAGACAGTCTGAGCAATTTTACTGCTCTCACACAGATGCACTGGAAACACGGACTTCCTGGTTGTAGGAATCTTCGCTTTGAACTGTTTGGCAAGAAAAGCGACTCTTCTTTGGCTCAAGTTTTCCCTGAAAAGAGACTTTTTTCAACAGTTCTAAATCACTTGTCCTCTGTCATTCCCAAACTTGTCTGCTCTTACAAGTAGTACAACTTACTCTTGAGCTGCAAACAACTTTCAGGCAAACTCACCTGTTTATGACACAGAGATATAATAGAGCTAGCTTTGTATATTTCATGATTGGTTCAAACAACTTCTCCTAAAAATAAACCCCATCGTTTCAAGCTCCTGATTCAGATTTGGAAAAAGAAAACATCTGTATGTGGGTGAGAATGTCTTCTCTTGCCTTCTCCTGAACAGTTTTTAAAGGAAGCTCACATACTGTTTCCTGAAATAAAATTTAAATGGTATAGTAATATCCCATTTCATATCAGCCATTTTACATATTCCTTGCCTTTATGCACAATAGTCTTAAAAGATTTATGTTTCCCTGTGCCATACATACGAGAAAGTCTATCCACTTAAAACTGCTTATAGCAATAGCTTTCTCTGAAGTTAGCTTCACATGGAGGAATATTTTTCCCCAGGACAAAACTTCTTCTCCAGCAGAACACCTGTACTCATGACTTCTACAGACTCCTAAGTGCACTGTCAGTGACCACTGCCTCAGCCTTTAGCAAAGTAATCCAACCCATCTGCAGTCCAAAGGACAGAACAGCCCCACCTCATCCACCAAATGCACACATCTGTCACTGCAAAGGGGAGTGACCATGGTACCACGAGGTGCCTGCACCCAGCCGAAATTCTGTATCCCCACATATCTGGTCAAACTGCTACACTAGCAGCTAACTTCCACAGCAGGGTAAAACTTTATTTTAACTACCCACAAAATATAGTGTTTTTCTTTTTTTAGACTGAAGAACAGAGTTATGGGGTGGGAACTAAAATTATTTTCTTGTAGAAATGGAAATATTTATTCATAACAACATTTAAAGAACTAAACAATTATTTAGAGAAGTAATTTAAGATCAAGGAGATGTGAAATTTAAACAAGACATTCCAGATCATTGATTTTTAAGAAGAGGCAGGGACAGTCACCTGGTAGACCTAAGGTACTGATACAGTTAGCTGCCTTTACTATTTATAGTAATTTTAAACAAAAATTTCACACCATTGATGGAGATGAGGTTATTTGTTGATTAAGTGACTCTCCATCTGGCACCTGAGCAAGTCCACTGGCTTTGACGGTGTCCTGGGTTTAGCAGTAGCAGTCATTTTTCTCCTTCTTGGTAGCTGGTGCAGTGCTGTGTTTTGACTTTCGGGATGGGAACAAAGCTTTCTTGGGTGCAGTGGGGTTCTAGAGACTGCACATCCCAAATTACAGTTTGATTGTAAGCCCTCTCTATTATGTGACCCGTAAGAAGAATGATCTTAAATGGGGACCTGAGCAACAAGCCTTTGAGCAAATTAAACGCAAGACAGTTCATGCAGTGGCCCTTGGACCAGTTCGAACTGGGTCAGATGTAAAAAATGTACTCTACACCTCAGCTGGGGAGAATGGCCCCACCTGGAGCCTCTGGCAGAAAGCTCCAGGGGAGACTCGAGGTCGACCCCTTGGCTTTTGGAGTCGGGGATACAAAGGATCCGAGGTAAGCTATACCCCAACTGAGAAAGAGATACTGGCAGCCTATGAAGGGGTTCGAGCTGCTTCGGAAGTGATTGGCACTGAAGCACAGCTCCTCCTGACACCCTGGCTGCCCGTGGTGGGGTGGCTGTTGAAAGGCAGGGTCTCCTCTACGCATCATGCAGCTGATGCTACATGGAGTAAATGGGCTGCACTAATTACACAACGAGCTTGAATAGGAAATCCCAGTCATCCAGGCATTCTAGAAGTCATCATGGACTGGCCAGAGGGCAACGATTTTGGAATGTCACCAGAGGAGGGAGTGATGCGTGCTGAAGAGGCCCCACCATATAATCAGCTGTCAGAAAGTGAAAAGCAGTATGCCTTGTTTACTGATGGGTCCTGCCGTATTGTGGGAAAACATCGGAGATGGAAGGCAGCTGTATGGAATCCTCGACGACAAGTTGCAGAAACTGCTGAAGGAGAGGGTGAATCGAGTCAGTTTGCTGAGGTGAAAGCCATCCAGCTGGCCCTGGACATTGCTGAATGAGAAAAGTGGCCAGTACGTTATCTCTATACTGACTCATGGATGGTGGCAAATGCCCTGTGGGGGTGGTTGCAGCAATGGAAGCAGAGCAACTGGCAACGTAGAGGTAAACCTATCTGGGCTGCTGCACTGTGGAAAGATATTGCTGCCCAGGTGCAGAACCTGGTGGTGAAGGTACGTCATGTAGATGCTCATGTACCCAAGAGTCGGGCCACTGAGGAACACCAGAACAACCAACAAGTGGATAAAGCTGCTAAGATTGAAGTGGCTCAGATGGACTTAGATTGGCAACATAAAAGTGAATTATTTTTGGCCCGGTGGGCCCATGACACTTCAGGCCATCAGGGCAGAGATGCAACATATAGATGGGCCCGTGATCGAGGGGTGGACTTAACAATGGACACTATTGCCCAGGTTATTCATGAGTGTGAAACATGTGCTGCCATTAAACAAGCCAAACGGTTAAAACCTCTTTGGTATGGAGGACGATGGCTGAAGTATAAATATGGGGAGGCCTGGCAGATTGACTATATCACACTGCCACCAACCCGCCAAGGTAAGCGCCATGTGCTTACCATGGTGGAAGCAACCACCGGATGGCTGGAAACGTACGCTGTGCCCCACGCCACTGCCCAGAACACTATCCTGGGCCTTGAGAAACACATTTTGTGGCGACACGGCACCCCAGAGAGAATTGAGTCAGACAATGGGACTCATTTCCGGAATAACCTTATAGACACTTGGGCCAAAGAGCATGGCATTGAGTGGGTATATCACATCCCCTACCATGCACCAGCCTCTGGGAAAATCGAAAGGTACAATGGGCTGTTAAAAACTACACTGAGAGCAATGGGTGGGGGAACTTTCAAGCATTGGGATACACAACTTACCAAAGGCTACCTGGTCGGTCAACACCAGAGGATCTGCCAACAGGCCTGGCCCAGCCCAATCAGAACTTTTACATATTGTAGAGGGGGACAAAGTTCCTGTGGTGCATATGAAGAATTTGCTGGGGAAGACAGTCTGGGTTATTCCTGCTTCAAGTAAAGGCAAACCCACTCGTGGGACTGCTTTTGCTCAGGAACCTGGATACACTTGGGGGGTAATGCGGGACGATGGGGAAGTCCGATGTATACCTCGAGTGGATTTAATTTTAGGGGAAAACAGCCAATTAACTTAATCGTATGTTGTTGCCTGCTGTGTAATACTTTAGTAGCCCATCAACCAGATGTCTTCAGGCCACCAGCGACTAGCTCTGACTTCCCTTCAACCATCATCCCAACAGAGAATGAACTTTGACAGAACCAGACAAGTTCTACAGTAAGGGAATGATCAGCATCAGCAGGCAACGACCCAATACTACACGCAGCCTCTCTGTTCTGAAAGACTGTTACAAGAGATGGAGCCTGACATCATGGACCAGATGGACTCAGCAGCTTTATAGGGACTAGTCCATGCACTAAGATAGAAGTGCACTGAGATCAGAGTGATGGTATATTGAAAATGGGGGATCTGAGCATGACGTGAATGGTATGGAATAAGGGGTGGATAATGTCCTGGGTTTAGCAGTAGCAGTCATTTTTCTTTTTCTTGGTAGCTGGTGCAGTGCTGTTTTGACTTTCGGGCTGGGAACAGAGCTGACAACAATGATGTTTGGTTTGTCCAAGGACTTTTTCAGCCTCATGCTCTGCCAGGGAGGAGGGAAGCCAGGAGGAAGCAGAGACAGGACACCTGACCCAAACTGACCAAAGAGGTATTCCATACCACAGCACGTCATGCCCAGGGGGGAACTGGGAGTTACCCGGAAGGACAGGGGGTCTGCTGGGTTGGACTCATTGTTTGGCGGGTGGTATTGTACTCTTTTCGCTTGCTATTATCTCTTATCATTGTTGTTAGTGGTGGTAGCGGTGGTGATTTGTGTTGTACATTGGTTGCTGGACTGTTCTTATCTCAGCCCATGGGAGTTGCATTCTTTTGATTCTCCTCCCCATCCCTCTGCGAGAGGGGAAAGGGGGGCAGCCCCGGGGGAAGGGACGGGGACATGGGCCTCGATTGCTTCCAGCCCGGCACCACTCACTGGGAGTGAGTGCACAAGCCGTCTGGCTGGGGTTAAACCACGACAGATGGGATCCTGGTAGATGTCATTATGAGGACACTCTCAATAACCTTCAGTTGATTATGGTGACTGGAAAAAGTGCCCAAGCATCCAAGGTAAGGAAATGTCTCTCCTGTCTTCAAGAAGAGCATGAAGGAGGAGGACGAGGGTACTACAGAGTACTTACCTTGATCCCTCAGAAGGTGATGGAGTAGCTAATCCTGGAAATCATTTCCAAGCAATTAAGGATAAGAAAATCATAGGAGTAATAAGCACAGCTTCAGCAAGAGGAAGTTTGCCGATTACACAAAACCGGGAGAAGTGGCAGATATGCCAGAGGGTGTCAATCTGCCACACAGGGAGACCTTGACAGGTCAGCAAAATGGGCCAACAGGAACCGTACGAAGTTTGAAGTCCTATACCTGGGGGAGAACAGCTCCGTGCACCAATGTATTCTGGGTTCCACTCAGCTGGAGAGCAGCTTGGCAGAAACAGACATGCGGGTCCACTCACCATTTACAGCTGACACATCTGTTTGCTGTGATTTTGCCTACATATGTACTTCTACTGATTACTGCAAAAAATAATACTCATTTAAAGCTCCTCATTGCTGCTCCACTGACTCAAGAGATTTTTGATAATGTGATCTCTGCTTTACGTTAGTAAAAAGTTATGCAACTGATTCATAAGGTGTAATAAATTATTTGCACAAGATAAGAACAATTTATTTAAAAAATATCATACTTGTTTATGTTTAAACTACATTTACTCAAACCCTTATAATGTAGCGTAATATATTTGTAATATAATTCACGCAGGTAACTGAAGTTCTTAAAAATATTGGCTAATCATTATTTAAAATACTGGTTAAATTAAGATCTCATGTACTACAACCCTGAACAATCTTGAGTTTTACAGTGTTCAAAGGATCAAAGGGCTGCAAATGGCACAAATAAATTAAGTTGAACCACTGCATCAACAAGATCTTTTACTCAAACTGTAACATTAGGTCACAAAATTTTATCTACTCCTAACGGTCTTCTGCCAAAGAATAATGACCCAGTGAGTTAAACCAAATTCACACCAACACTTCTTAAACTTCAAGTGAAGGACAGTTCTTTTATTGGTGTGCTGACACAGGACCGCCCTCAGCAAACACCAAAATTATCATTAGAATTCATTAGTCATGAGATTTTCCCTAAACAGCAACTGCTGCCTGGAGTCCCCTGATTTTGAAGTGGAGTGGACACTGTTCTTGTGAGGGAACTGACATCCACACAGAGGGAAAGAAAGAGAACCACTAGATTACATCTGCTTTCACTTATTCCTTCTACCAGGGCTATAAGCACATTTCAATACTGGAAGAACAGTGACACACAGACATAAACACCCCTGACTGAGGTAAGCACATGATGTTCATCAGGAGCATCCCTTGAGCATTCCAAAAGGTCCCCCAGGAAGCTCGTGTATTGCAGCAGCAAATAGCAACACCCAGCACAAATCACAGAGCACCACAGCAGGGAGAGCTAAATGGCAGTACCTCATGAGCAGGCAATGAATTGTCATTAGTTCTACACAGGCATGATACAAGATTCACAGTAACAGTGATTTCAAGCAGCCTCAACAAAATCTAAACTTCAGGGGATTACCATTCTTTGAAATGTAAAAATCAAACTCTGAGTTTATGGTGTGTCCTGGAGAATTCACATCAGTCATCAGATCACAAGCTTCCAAATGCTAAGCGTTACAAAAATTACCTAATGAATTTCATGATGAGTTTGGCAGCAAACCTTCAAAGTACACAAGTAAAGCACGCCATTTCTGCCAAAGAAAACAACCATAAACTTTATGGTTCTGCATAAAAAATAAAAAGGGTATAAAAGCCATAGATAGATCTTACTGTTGTAGACAATCAATTTCATCTGGTAACTAACAGGTGTTAGTTTAATTATATGGAGCTATTTCTCTGTATCACAACATAATGTATGTACATAGATAGAGTGACCTCAAAGCAATGAAAGCTGTATCAAGAAGATCTCACCTAATCATAATTAAATACCCTATCTTTAGCATTTTTACTGCAATCATCTTGGTTTTGTGAAACTGTCATGACTTTACTGGGACAGACACAAAGGGTGTTTTTTTCCACAGAAGGAAGAATATCATTAAAATATTGGCACTGCACATACCCAGTTAAAATCCTTTCTTTCTGCAGGCTAACAAGAGAATTTTCTAGGGTTGAAATACAGAAAATATGGCTCCAACCCCAAAATGAAAATATTTATATTGAATAATAAAAATATTTTTATTAATTTATACAAATAATTGAGTTAATCCATGTAAGTAGTGAAATGGATGTAACCAACACTTGTGAATGAAATAAAATACTGCACACTGAACCAGTAGCCTAATGCATTATGTTATTTCTCTGGTCAAAACACGGTATTTCCTACAATTGAAAAAAACAAATCCAAACCAAAAAAACACCTACCAAAATCAAACCGATCTCAAGACCCATGATTTTGCCCCCAAAATGAGAAATGCCCCTAGTCTCACAACATTATATTTGCAAACTGGACACTTAACCACGTAGACACAGTTTGTCTCATTGATTTCCTAACATATCATGGTAACAAAAGTACCTTAGTTTAACATCCAAGCTTGCTGCCACAGAGGAATCACTACCTGTCAATCTTGCTGCTTCCTCATCCAGCAATGGTTCACCTCACCACATACAGACTAACTTAATATGCACCTAAGCTTTTGAGTAAAGCTAAAGCAGTTTCCCCTCCATAGTAACAGCTAATAAAAATAGGTTTAGTATAGCAGCTGGATGGTGACATGCTACCGTAGATGCCAATGGCCACAGACCATACTTGTACCCATGACCATTTCTAAGAAGGTCTGATAATTCTCAGGCCACTACTTCTCTGGACAGTACAGTATTTACATGACCTGCTAACACCCACCTATTTGCGGCTACTGCATTATCTCCTCAACACAGGAGTACAATGGGCACATAATTCCACAAGGGTGGCTGGCAGTGTTTTAGGAGCAGTGTCCACACAGAACTAAAAGTAATCAAATGCAAAACCAATGCATTAAAATAACAAGCAAAAAGTAAAGATTCTAAGAATACAACAGGTTGCAAACCTATGCTGCCCAGCCTGCAATGAAGGACATCATCAATCCTGTCTTGCACCAAGGTCAGTTTCATAAAAAAACAACAACTTAGCTTCCTTTTTTGCTTTCTTCATGGGTAACCAAATGAAAATTCCACACAGAGCACTTTTCCTACTCTTATTTCTAACTTTAAATATTATCTGAAAGAGATCCTGCTTTGGCTCCGAGCCCTGGCAGAAAGTAGGATTTTTCAGCTAACAAGGGCCTCCTGGAGATTTTACAAGACCATGGGGATATTCAAAGTATTCTTCCACTTTAGTGGGGGTCAAATTAATAGATCACATGCCAGACCTAAAGTGGCATTTCATGGATTATTTAAAAAATGTACTTCTACTGTAACTTTAAAGACTGCTTTAAGATACACAAGCAGTTAATGAAGTACAAACCCATAGCCTATGCAATCACTGCTATATTTTCATTGTTCTGTACCGGACTTCCTAAGTAGCTGGCATTTTTAGCAAAGGCAAACGACCAGCTAAAGCACCCTGCTTTTAATAACTGAAACTCTTTATACTCTTGAGCTCTCACAATTTGCCTGCGTGCATTTCAGTTTGTATTTCCATAGGCTTCAACATGCCAAAAGGCTGCTACTATTACTAATGGCAATGCTAATATTGCAGGGAAATATACAGGCAGGAAGGGGAACAAGAACATATATCACATGCAAAATAATAACAGGAGCAAAAATTCATTCAACAGAGCCATATGTGTTCATTTATTGCTGCAACTGGAGTTACACTGAGAATAGTGGCTACACCTAAACAAATAGGTCTGCTTCATCTATTTTGTGCCTTCCTGCTGCAGCAGCTTCAATTAAAGCTATACACCATTTTATGCTCCCTACCCAGACCAGCAAAACTAGCAATAAAACAGAAATTATCAGAGCTGCAGTGGTTCCCTTCTGCAATGGCTCCACAGCTCAGAAAGGGATGCTCCAGCCATGGAAAACACCTCATCCAGATGCAAAACTCTGTTATTTCCCCATCTCACACACACCAGATTGCAGTTCGCACAAACGTGATGAGGACATCATCATGCTTCATGACCAGACAGGCAGTAAAGTCAAGAAGGTTGAGTTTATGGGATTTTTACCATGTTGCTGCACAGTCCCACACAGGAAACAGACAGATGGAGCTTTAATACATCCTGCCATTAAATTCAAAAGCAAAATCTTTGGGGCTGTGCTAGATCTGACACACTTTCACTCCATACCCTACTTTATATGCTTCATACCACAGCCAGTAAATTAATGTCTCAGCCTTTATGTATAATTTCTGACTGAATATACTACATGTCACTCCCAAACAGCTTTGCCAGCTCCTATGACTCTAAAAAGACCTACGCTGCTTTGAACACCCAGTCTATCAGCAACTCGAAAGTGCAACATACTTTAAATCGCAGTTGTATTTGAAAACTGATACTCAACAAAGCAGCTTGAAGAGAAATGGAGACACGTTTCACTTGCCAACAACTCAGTAGAAAAACACAGCTAAAATAAATACAGCAGTGCACCACACCACAGCATATGCCAGAGACCACAGAGAAATGAGCATCCGTGGTCTTATTCTTTAAGTCATAAACAGAAAAGCTATTAAACAAGGGCAAAAAGTTCATCACTAATCACGGATGTGATTTACTTTATTTCCCACTGTAATTTTATAAAGGTATTTGGAACTCAAAAGAGGGACTGACAGCAGGACATCAGAAGACAGCATCTGGCTTTCTGAAATGCACTCAAGGCAACTGTACGCTAACCTGGCTGCACTCCTAAATGCAAATTTTAAGGAACACCTCGGAGGATGGATTAGCCATTGGCAGACACGCTCTACCACATGACAAAGAATCCACCTCACTCAGAGAATGCTAAACCTTTACGTCCTCCACTTCGTGAAGGCAAACACCAATATTTCAAGTCAACGTCTAGAGCTGGGCAGACAGCATTATGCCAATACTGAGAAGGATCGAGCATATCTTGCTTTTCTGTCTGAAGTCCATTCATTGAAAGGATACACCCCATTCCAACTCAGTGAATGGGCTGTATCTGAAGAAATCAGGGGAACAGCAGCACTGCCTTCCTGTGGCACATACCCAGTGAAAAAGCACCTTTGTTTAATGATGCTAGTCTTTGCAGCTATTAATAATTTTATTGCAATTCATACATAATTATGTTTGCCCTATGTCATAAATATAACTTAAACTAGAAAAAAAATGCACATGATTCAAAGACAATATTTTTGTGATATCCTAACAATTTTCTTCTAGATACTGATTTCTAAACTGATTTGTTATATCTAACCCAAATTTGCTGAGTTGGGTTTTGTGGTTTTGGTTTTTTTTAAAGCCACTTTAGGAGTAAATCCTGGATACTTGACTAACATATATATACTCCTAAATAATGATATATTCTTTGTTCATCAATGGTACAATACTTGTCACTGTAACTGTACCACAGCGGTAAACAAAATCTGACTGAATTTTATCATGTATTATCGTGTCAAAATATGCCACTGAAGAAGTGTCTTCCCAGCTTCAAGCAACTATGTTGGTTAGTATCATGAAGCACTAATGAACTGAAACAATAATTCCTGTATAGCAAAATCATTATCATATTTTCTCTCTATGTAACACTGCAACTTTTTTGTCTTTATATTACTATTTATAGGATATACCTTTTATGCATCTGGCTGTAAAATTCATTCCTTCTCCTGAAAGGAGTGCTAAGCATGACAAGCACTCCTTTTCATGCTTAGGAACCCACCAACACATATAAAAAGTTTGAACTACTTTTTCCAACATACAGAATTACCTCTACTGCACTACTCAATCGCCTTTTGTTAGCAGCCCTGGCTCAAAAGCCACTAAAGTGAAGAAGGAACAACTCTCTGAAATTCTGTAGGTACTCATTAACCAGGCTTTCCAGATCTTTTTCACACAGCACTAACACTAGTGTGAATCCATGGGCACCTTAGGAAATTATTCTGGGTTTTCTAGATACCTTTACTAAAAATAAGTCCCACTGAAGATCTATGTGTTTCATGATCTGAGATGTCAATGTTAAAATACACCAGGGCCCAGACCAGCGGGATCTGTTTCTCTTTGAGTGGGCTCCAGTACCTTACCCTCCCAGTAACAGTGGCTCACATAACTGAATCTGCTTTTTTGCTTTAGTACAGAATTAAGGAATTCCTTAGGTCCTGAAGGTCAACTGTAGACAAATGATGAACAGCAGTGCAAGCAGACTTGTGTCATCCTATGAAAAACACAAGGGCATACCATGATACCACTGGTAATGGGCAAGAAGCTACAAGGCAGAGGGAACCCATGTCAGCAATTAAAAGGATCAGTTTTAAGGACCATCCATATCTTTCACACATCAGTTGCTATGCAGCACACGTCTGAGGTAATTTGTAAAATTCCAGTTACGCTGCAGTTGCTCTGCTCAATTATTTTGTCTTTGAAAAAAGATGAAGAATCACTGCTGCCAGTAAATGTACCACTACATGGCACCTATTTGAAAGAACAAGAAATCTGAAAGCAAAATCTATGCCAATTATCTAGCTATACCGAGGATCGGTAGCAAGTCCTAAGGATGCTGCCATAAATTAAAAAGGAATATTCATTATTAATTCACACCAAGGGTGACAAGTGTGAACCTTTTTCAGATTTAAAGACAAATGTCTTAAGTTCTAAGCCAGATGAGAATGTCACCCCAACCACAGTATCAGCAGTGCCATGCTGTAATGAGGCGCCTGCACTGTTCTACACATTCTAAATTTTACAGCCTTTGCATGCCCTAAGGGACCAGTCATTAAAAGGTCACTTGAGAAATAAATTACTTTCTCCCTTGTGGCAAGTTTCTGTGAAATAAAAACCTAATGTTGACACCTCCACACAGCAGCATATTTATTGTCTGTTCCAGAGAGGGCAAGTAGGGCTATGAATCTCATGGCAGTTACAGAGACACACAACAGAAACCAGAAAAATAAGAGAATTGAACAGGCATGGCTGGGAAAATTTCCTCTCTATCATGCACACTGCCTCTAGTCATGAGCACAAATAAAAGCAGCAAACAATCCTTCTCTTCCCATCCCTTTCGTTCTCATCTCTTTTAGAAAGATGCTTCTAAAAACCAAGTGTCCTAGGAGAATTATTAAAATCCAAATCGTCAAGAGCAAATGATGCTTGAAACAGATGAGCAGGCATGGTAGACAAGTATTTTAAGGAAAGCAAACTTCCACAAAAAACTTGTCTTTCTTCTTGGGTAAGAAAGATTCTAGGAACTCTTCTTCCTCCTCCAAAAAAAAAATGTGGCATCATTCACAGAACTGCTATTTTTAGCTGAAAAATAACAAATACAGATTTAATGCAAACCTTTCCTGAATTTACTGAATTCTTGAATACCTGAACACAGACTTAAGGTGTGAAATATAAGCATTTAAATCAATTTCTTCTTAACACAGAAGAGGCATGAAATTCAAAAGAACAAGATCAAAAGAGCAATATTATTTATAGCCTTTTCCCATATGCTCATTTGTCATAATGTTGACAGATGTATAAATTGAGTAGACTTGAATAGGCAATACAATTCAATGAGAGCATGCATAATTCTGAACAGCCAGCAGCCAGCATCCTTGAATTTGAACAATCTGCCAGTAGACAGGAGAAAGGAAGGGGAAAAACAGAATACAGTGCACAATCCCACAGACTGTAACTACACACATATGAAGCAAAACCAAACACCACTTACTTCAGATTTGGAGGATACGTTTTCCTCCACATCAGAATCACTGGCATCTACAATATCATCAAACGGTGGCAGAGTAGGTGTCTTCCTTTCCAGTGTATTGCTTTCAGTTTTGACTCTTCCCACCTTGGGCTGAAATCTGTCCTTTGTCTGTTTTTTGTCAGCTGAACAAGTAAGAATCAGTGGTGGGGTACTAGAGAAACTTTTAAATAACAAATCTGGGACACTTTTTTTTCCTTTTTTTGCTGAATTTTCATTAGAGTCCACAACAGAGTGCCTTTTTGTGAGGGCCTTCTTTTCTTGCTGCTGCCCACCTGTTATGGTAAGGATGGGGGTGTTTTCAGATTTCAGCTCCTTGGGTACAGATTTGGGTTCCTTGAAGGCCATCTTAGAAACTATTTTGTCATCTTTTAATGGTTTGTTTTCTTTGGGTTTCTTAGAGGATTCTTTGGAAGATTTGTTCTGTTCCCTGGAAGGTTCTTTGAAGGCACTTTTATGTTCTTTTGAGTCTTTAGAAGTCTTTTCCTTGTGCTCCTTTGTTAACTTGTGAGTCTTCGAAAAACTGTTACTACTGCTGCTGCTACTTGTGCTCAGAATCTTAGTTGGGTCCTGCAAAAGGGAAATACAAAATCAAACTTACAAAACCTCAAAAAAGAACCCTTTAAGCCCTGAAAGACAAACAAAATATGGATACAAGATTCATATTAAAAACTTGGAACTGCAGGTTGAAAACCAGAAAATGCAAATGCCTATTTAAGAACAGGTCAAACCCCACCATTTTGGGCAACTTATCTGCAATAAAGTGGTGGAACATGAGCAGGTACCATGCTTGTCAATATCTGCAAGACAAGTTATTTTTTTTATCTTAAGAATTAGCTATGATTTTTACGAAACATTGTAAGATGAACATAAAAGACAGTTTAGAAAATTTTAACCATGTCAATTAGCTACGAGAAAAAAAAAAATGTTAGAAAAGATCAAGCTAAGAACCATATACTGCCAACAGAATTACTTCAGGATCAGAGTGAAACGTGCTCCTGTTACACTGCAGGCAAAGTTTGACTTCTCTACTGGGATGCTCTTTCCAGCTTTTGCCAGATCCTTTCCCTTATACAGGTATAACAACTCTGGGTCCAGCCTGGATATGGAAGACTTGATCTGACACAAAACATCTCAGCAGTCAATGTCTTTTAATGGAAAACCTCCTTGATTAAAAAAAGCTTTCCTCTGTATTTATTGCTGCTGTCTCTGCTGAATATTTGATAGCATTTTTTAAAATCAACTAAACATGGATTTCTGAAAGGGTGATGACTCAGAGATCTTAAAGGCAAAAGCAGAAAGCAGAATTCTTCACCCAGCTGAATCTGGAAAGTCAAAGTAGGAAGGAAAGTGGTGACCTGTAGCTAGAGCTGGCAACAAGGGAACTGAACCATATGCTGTGGGTCATATGGGATCCTTTCTTCTGAGAATTAACACCTAGGAATTCTCAGAAGATGAGGACAGCCACAGCACTGCCCACCTTCCACTTTCATCAAAACTATTAACAGTAGGTGCTCAGAACCTCAAAAATACCCAGTAGCCTAACTGCACTGTTATTAAGAGTAATCACTTTAGTACTCTCTCCAGAAACAAGCTTCATTTTTATATGACTTTCCATCTGCAAAGTGACATTTCAATTTACAGGAACCTATGGTCAAGCTGTTCAAGTTTAGGTTGCTTACTTCCAAGCGGATTATAAGCATTTTTAACTGTGTATTTCCTATCATCTAAGAAACTTTTAGAAAGAAACATTTCAACAAATATATTGCATTACAATATTGCACCAGTGTTACACAGATAAGGGTTTTGGCTGGGATAGATTTAACTTTCTCCCTAGTAACTGATGCAGTGCAGTGTTTTGGCTTTAGTCTGAGAACAATGCTGGTAACACACTGATGTTTTAGCTGTTGCTCAGTAGGGCTTACCCTAATAAAGGACTTCTCAGTCTCTCATGCTCTGCCAGTGAGGACGGGCACAAGGAGCTGGGAGGGAGCAGAAACAGAACACCTGACCCACACCACAGCATGTCATGCCCAGTATATAAAACTCAGAGGAGTTGGCAGTGGCATTGGTGTGGGGGTTATCACTACTCAAGACAGGCTGGGTATCAGTCAGGAGGTGGAGAGCATCACTTGTGTTTTCTGAACTTTCATTTTTCCTTGTTCCCATTATATTATCATTATTATTTCAAAATATTAATTTCAACTATTACTCTGTTCTACTTAATTTCAATTATTAAACTGCTCGTCTCAACCCTCATGTTGTGCCTCCCTCCAATTCTCCTCCCCATGCTGCCCTGCATGGGGCAGGGAAGGATGGGAAGTGAGAATACAGCTGTGTGGCACTCAGTTACTAGCTATGCTTAATCTATGATGGCTAGGTAACCAATTTTTTCCCCCTTTTTTTTTTCTTTTCTTTTTCCTTCTCCTAAATGCACAGACTAAGCATTAGAAGTTGTAAGTTATGTAACCTTGACTTGAGCAGTGAACAAATGAATTCACATGATGATTCACCAGTCTGGACAAAGCGGATAGAGCCCTATTTTTTTTTGTGTTTGTTTGTTGTGTTTCTTAATAACCTTGTGAAATAATACTTAAATCACAGAGTACATTGTCCTGTAAATTTGAAACATGCAAACGGACTGTGACAGCTGCTCAACAGATAATACATTTGCAGATTAGAACATTTTAAACTCTTTAACTACAAAGCAAAAAACAGTGTTGAACTTTCTGTGTATCTTGCAGGGTGGGATTCTGACTTCACACCACAAAATATAATTCCCAGGTTGGTTGAAATGTTTTTGAATAAGCAGTATCCTCTGGAAATCATTTCAAACCTATCCAGTTGCTGACAGACATTATGAACCTAATTAGCAAATGAAGCAGTTGGGGGCAAGGAGGGGTGGTTCATTAAATTTTATGAAGTCATTAAACTGAGCACACTGGCATGGCCATGCCAGTCTACTTTACTCTGGGTTTAGTCTACAATTTAGTACAAGTGGTCATAAAAACATGTATTATTTTCATGTGTAATAAATAATGTTATGCCTATTGAAAAGTTTTGTCTATGTCAAGCCAGTGGACTGGAATTAGTCTCAAATATGCCTTCTGCTCTAAAGAGGAAAAGAGAAAGAAAATAAAAAATTGCTCAAGGAAATTCAGGTTACTGTTGAATACAAATGTGTTTACTATTTGGTAAAAACATTGATTAGGGAGGGGAAAAAAAAAAAGGTGAAAAAACCCACAACAAAATCCAAACCACAACACTTTGAAAGCCTCCACAAATACTGTGGCTTGCTAGCTTCATGCTGTAAACAAATTTACCTACTGCTAGTTCTTGCAGATTATTAGTGTCACCCATTTAGAAAGCTTTCCACACTTCAGCTTGTCCAGCCCTTCAAACTACTACGAACAATGACATCAGGAGAATTAGAAGCAGATGGAGAATTACAGGGCTCACTGGTTTGACACAGAAATCCAAAAGGGGGAGCATTAAACAATTTTATTTCTTTTTCCTGGTCACTCACGGGAATAAGATCTTTTGGGTTTTTGTTTATACAGTAAACCTCATTTCACTGCAGCTGACACTACACTCATTCCAAAAGACAATCACACCAACAAAGCTGATCAAACTGCTTCTCTGTATTCTGTGCATGTAGTATTTACATAATACAAACAAGCACAGTAATACCACTGGTTTAAAGCCAACACAAGTTATCACCAGCTAGCCTGCAGCTATTTTTTATATTCTGAGAAAATGCATAAAGTAAGGTTTCATGTATTTCTGCATGTCCTCTGTATTTCCAAGATTAAAGCTTTGTTTCAAAATCACGGTACTGGGGCTCACTAATACCATCTGCATTAAGTTACAACACAAAATCATGGAACTTCAGAAACGCAAGCATCTATGTTTTTTAATACTTATTTCAGAAGAAGGTGTGATAAAAAGTAGATTGACATTTCTCTCCTACTTCATACTGCATTGTACTTTTTTTCATAAGTAAATGCTGAACCAACAATACCACCTGGTTGCACTGGTTTTACTGTCTCGACTGCAATTCTTCTCTAACCAGAAAGTCTGTGTGCTTTGTAATGCGTGTGCATCTGTGATGCTTTGTAACAGCAAATGGATAATCAAACATTCTTAGGTTCTGGTTTTCCATACTCATAGCTTAAAACCTACCTCAAAGCTTACTTTCATATACACAGACACACAAAAAAAATCAAAACCAAGCGAAGCACATCACAGGGCTATTGCTGCAGAAGAAAAATTCCCAAACCATCTAGCACAGACATAGGGACAACATGCACCCACTGTTTCAGTACAGACCACTTAAAACCAAGAGCTACCAAGACCATTCTACAGCTCCTACTGTAGAGGCATATTTAAATTAAATTTAGACATTGAAATTGTTCCATCACTAGGGCTATTCCAAACGACAAAACCAAAATCCTGTTTACACATTGTCTGGAACTCTCCTGATGTCAAACAAAACCAAACAAAAGTCAGACAAAACTCCAAGGCTTCTCAACTCCCAGGATTTGTAATAAGAAACTTGAACTTCTTTGTTATGCTAAACCCAAGGTTACTTTGTGTCTCCACTTCTCAAAAACAATGAATGATCCTAAGTACAGTAGGTATTTTCAACTCTTTTCCAAGTCTACAACTCTCTTAGAAATTACATCTCTCTTACAAATCTATTTACCAAGAGTAGACTTAGGTTAGATACTAGAAAGAAATTCTTCAATATGAGGGTGGTGTGGCACTGGCACAAGTTGCCCAGAGAAGCTGTGGGTGCCCCATCCTTGGGGCCCAGAGCCATTCAGGGCTGGACTGGACAGGGCTGTAAGCAACCTAGTCTAATGGAAGGTGTCCCTGCCCATGGCAGGTGTTTGGAACCAGATGATCTTTAAGGTCCCTTCCAACCCAAACCATTCTATGATTTTATGAGGTAAAAGAACTGTTACTTATTAATATGTGTTTTAAGTTGGACACGAAGAGACAGGTTGTTGGAAGAAGGGGAAAAACTGTGTTCATACTGACTGGCAAGAAACAGTGTATTGATACAACATCTCTTCCCACTGTTAAAAACTCCAGTGATCAGCATAGAAGGTTGAAAAAAAGAGTGATTTCACATAACAGCACTGTTGCTGAACATTCCTACTTTGAAACCACAGTTAAAAAAATACCCAAAACTTGGGTAACAATTTTACAGATATTGAGTGCAATCGTGCAATGTGATGCATGTCTAACCTGCTACTGCTATGGGTCAGACTCTCTGCAGGTGGCTGGCTTGCTTCAGCACAACTGAAAGGTTTCAGACATTTGTTCATAAGGATGAGTGCAGAAAACATGCAATACTCCTTTCACCATGCTTTGCCCCAACCACACTCCACACTTGTCAGGTTTCTACACCGGTCAAAAGTTCATTGTCTGAATATGGTTCAAAAAATGAGCAGCACTTGCTTATGAAAAAATCCACACTGGAGATTCAAGACTTACCATGTACAGCTACTAGTGTATGACTCAGTAGCATGTCTGTACCTCCCAGAAATACTTCTGCAGGTGTTTGGGTTGCTTATTTAGGCCAAACCGGCGTATACCTGCTTTGGCATACAATGCAGGACATGGGTGAATCAACATTACAGCTGAATCTGAAGAAGTGATTGGAAACGGAACTCTAGAGTGCCACCCAACCTCACAAGGCCCTACTATAGATGGTACTGTTGAAGTAACTCATCTTCAGTATCTGAGTAGATGGAGATGTCTCCAAGTCTGAGCACTCAAAAAGTTATCTTCAGCACCTGGTTTAGACACATGCTTTCCTTGTATGTATTAAGCAGTCACTCTAGCATGTCAAAGTAAGCAACGTAAGTCCAATCCTCAGAATTTACATCAGCTCCTCATTAGGAAGGTAACATTCCAAGGTATCCTTACTGTTGTGACACATTCCTATTAATGGACACACTTAGGCATACTCATAGTTCATTATCTGACCATTCTTACAAGATACAAGATTGGCACAGCTATCAAACATGAAAGTTATTGATAAAAAAGTGTACAGTCCCTTGCAGTATGCACACTGCAAGATCTGAAATACTTTTTCTAATGGATAAGATGCTAAGAAAGAAAGCCAAACCCCAAACAATTTAACAGAATGGAGAAAAGATATACATACTAATTCATTTACAAAGCAAGTCATTGTGCTGCATTTCATCTGAATAAATTTCAAGATTCTCTTTATTACTCCACACCATTAACTCATTCTGTCAAAGTGAAAAAATTATCTGCTGTTTGAGAAAGGTCTACTTGTAGTACTCAGAAGGTTCATTGGACTACACCTTTTTACCATGTTGCAGGTTGGGAATTCAATTTCGTTTTCTAGCGACTAATGACACATTGTTGTCTTTGAACTACCTAGCAAAGAACTAACTCCTGAAATCTAAACAAAATTAAAAATTCTAAATAACACATCATCACATTTCACTTTACACAATTATCTTTAAAAGTATTAAAAAAAACTTAGTAAATGAAACAATTATTATGATATTTTATCACATTCTTTACATTTCAGTAGCTCACACTTCCATCACCAGAATCCCCCAATTCTACAACAGACTATTAGAATTTCTCCTGGGAAACGAGGAAAAAATTACATATGTATAGTAACCAGAAAAGCCGTTTTTTCACTGACACCTATTCTGACAGCAAATCTTGTTCGGTATTATTTTAATATGGTAAATTCACAACATAGAACTATCAAGACCTATTATCAACGGGCTACGTCATGAGATTGCAAAAATACCTAGAAATATTAGTAAATTCCCAGGGAAAGCACCACTAATTCAAGTATCTTCCAGCAAAATAATTCTCACCTTTGACCCATAACATAATTTCTTCTTCACTTCAGAAAAAGACATGGGCTTACTGAGAAGGCTGGGGAGACAGAGGCTCTGTCCTGAAGAGAACGATGTGCCATCTGGCATTACCATGATCTGTTATAAGAGGGAAAGCATGTCAGTTGAACATTACCAGAGACAGGGAGAGTTTCACCTGCATAAAAATGAGCAAATCACATTGGTAGGAGAATAAAACGTCTCCAGCAAACAGTACTCATGCATTAATGTAAACACGCTGCCATCTTCTATTTATGAGTAAATCATATCCTTCAATTTCCATGCAGATACAATGCAAACCCCTCACAAAATGGCATAACTTGTTCTATTCCTTACATGCTGTCGTGGTTTAAGCCCAGCCAGTAACTCAAAACGATGCAGCTGCCTGCACACTCTCCCCCAACCCTATCCCCCCCACCCCCCCGCCCTGCTCCTGGAGGGATGGGGAGGAGAACCAAAAGAATGTAATTCCCACGGGTTGAGATAAGAACAGTCCAGTAACCAAAGTGTAACACAAACCACTGCTGCTACCACCAATAATAATAATGATAAGGGAAATAACAAGGGAAGAGAATACAACCGCTCACTACTTGCCAACCAATACCTAGCCCGACCCTAGCAGTGATCTAACCCTTCTGGGTAACTGCCCTCAGTTTACTTACTGGGCATGATGTGCTGTGGTACGGAATACCCCTTTGGCTAGTTTGGGTCAGGTGTCCTGTCTCTGCTTCCTCCCAGGTTCCCCTCCTCCCTCGCAGAGCATGAGACTCAGAAAGTCCTTGGTCAGAGTAAACATTACTGAGCAACAACTGGTGTTATCAGCACTGTTCCCAGGTTGAAAGTCAAAAACACAGCACTGCACCAGCTACTAAGGAGAAAAATGACTGCTGCTGCTGAACCCAGGACACATGCCATGACACCTGAGTCCTCAGCACACTTTCTCTCAAGCCTAGTACACTTGAAAGTTCACCCTACTTGCACTAAACTGTTCTGTGGGCTGCAGACATCCCGTAAATGAGGATGTGCAGCAATCTTCGTTTCCTACTAAAGCAAAGTGAAGGAAGATTTTAATGGGTACAGGTAGGAAGGTTAGGGTGGCAGGGGCAGCCTCTGTGAGGAGAGGCCAGGGAGTCCCTCATGCCGCACACAGCTGGCTTTCACACACCCACCACAGGACATGGCTGAGCCCCTCAGCCAACGTGGCAGCGCCTCACAGAAAATAGTTGTAAGGGCAAAACACCACGCAGGCAGAGGTGTGAACACCAAGAATGAGGGGAAGAGGTGCTCTGGGTGCTGGGAAAGGTATTTCCCTGCAGTCCATGGAAAGCCCATGCTGGAGCATTTCTTGAAGGAATTCAGCTCACAGAAAGGACCCATGCTACAGCAGGGGGAAAGTGTGAGGAGGAGGAGAGGCAGAGAGGAGCTGTTACACACTGACTGCAAACCCCATCCCCTTGTGCTGCTTGTGGAGGTGGAGACAGACAAGTCCTGAACAAAGGGGTGAGGGTGAGCATGGGAAGGTGGTGCTGAGCAGTGGTGGTGTCTTCTTCTTTTGTTTCATGTTACCCAAATCCATTTTAATTTGCAACAAAATTAAATTAACTTTCCCCAAGTTGAGTCTGTTTTGCACATGACAATAACTGGTGAGCAATCTCCCTGTCTTTACCTTAACCCATGAACCTTCTCCTCCTATCTTTACTCCTGCCCTGTTCAGGAGGCAGAGTGACCAAGTGCTTGGGTGCGAGTTCATCACCCAGAAAAGCTTAACTCACCTCAAATATACAGTGTAAGAACAGCCTAAGGTTTTAATGTGAAAGCTGTACACCTCTATCTTCAAGCTTCTGGCTTATCTGGAGTACAGTAAACTGGATGGCTGGTGAGCAAGCAGCATTTTTGCTATAACAAGGCTCTAGCTCCCTTTCTTGAGTTTAAGGACTCTTTAGTATATTTCCATAGATAAGTTCACTGTCACAGAGCAGTTACCAGGTATGTAAAGATTATGCCTTCCATCTGAGAGTAGCTCAACTATCTCCTGTCCTCTACTCCAGTGCTGCTGTGCCTAGCACACTTCCTAGCACAGCTATCCATTTATCTACTGTTTCAAAGCCTAAATGCCAGAGACAGCTTACTTGCCCCCTGACAAGCCCTGCAAAGCTGGCAAGAAGTTGCAGAGCTCTGTACCTACAAGGAAATATCTCTCTCTTTCCACCCATTCCCATGCACAACATTGCACCTGATTTAGTGGATGCCATGTGTGTGGTCACCTCTTCATATGGCCAAAAGACCCTTTGATACTGGGGATGGGGAAAGACTGACCCATCCCATGCCTCAAGCACATTACATCAGAAGGTCAGGAAGAGTAGAATTAGGACATCTGAGGCGTGGCAGACTTGGTAAATCCAATTCCATTCAGTGAAAAAATAAGACAACAAAATCTATGCAGTCCAAACTGTGAGCCCTGGAAAGATCAAATATACTGAATTCTGCCGTCTGTTATTTCACTTTAAACCCTATGAAAAATAGCAATCTTGGATTCAAAATTTTAGCATGATTAATGTATACAATAAGACAGAACTTCAGTTCAAACTGCAGACTTTACTGTCAGTAAAGAAGACAAAAGACTGGGAAAACCTCATGTAAGTTTAACTTTTTGGCCCCTATGATACAAACCGCACCTCTGCCTGCCAAACTTGTTTCTGTCAGAAAAATGATACGATCCTCATTAGAATACTCTATATAAAAGAAAAAAAAGAAATAAAAATCACTAAATCACTTGCCTCCTCCTCCCTCTCACAGAATAAAGTTAATACTAGCATTCAGTAACTCTTCAGAAACTCTTCCAAAACACTTACTTTCTTTGCCAAGTTCATCTGTATAAAAAGTCCCTGCATTAGAAACATTTTATAGAATTGAGGTGCACTTCCCTTTTGGCTAAATTTAGGAAAAAGACAGCTATACATCCAGTTTAAGTTTACTGAAAGAGCTCATCTGACAGAATTATAGCAACTTCTGCAGTGGGTAACTGCCCACTTCTCATTAGTGAAACACATAAACACAGAGCCTGGGAGATGCACTTCAACCAGCTTCTAGAGCAACCCCCACCTTTACATCATCACATGCACAACATTTAGTGCTTAAGTGTGTGTATGCAAGTCTATGTATATGGCTATATTAAGACAAGGCTACCAGAACAGCAAAAGGTGGGAAATGACCACATTTGCAGCAAGCTGCTAATTCTGCAGCAGGACTGCATGCTAATCAGAAGCACAGCAAGAGCTCTCCAGTCCAGCCATGCTATGTGCACTGGTTTTTGGGGTTTTTTTTACTCATTTCCTCCTTTCTGCATTATAAGGCTACAGCTAGCTTGTAGCTGCAAAGAGTACACCCTCATTGGCGCAGGACACTGCCAGAGGCCACGCTGAAGTCAGGCACCCAAGACCACCCACAGCTTGTACTTGTCTTCTCCCACAAGGAATCACTTCAGTGACAAAACCCAGACACATTACTAATTCTTCCCTTCAGCCCCTTCCACAAGTCAACAGTTCAGTGGGATTAGACAAACTGGTGGAGTAAGGCACCAGAGCTGCTGTTAACAAAGCAAGGTGAAACATCTAGTCCCTAAACAAATCAGTTAAAACAGACATGTAATCAGACTGAATTCACCAGTATGTGAAGCATAAAGTTCTGATTACAGTTTTGCTGTTCCCTCAAAAATACAGTTTGACTATATTTAAGCAGAACAGAGGTCTAGCTAATCTCACAGCTAGTCTCTGATGTAGTCAACAGTGACAGTAACAGGCCATGTAAAAGTAAGGAGTAAAAGTAGGGAGCTAGACATGCTTCTTCATAAGCACTAGAGGGCTTTAAAAAACCATCAGTGGATTTGAGTACCTGCTACTGGATAAGCTTTAGAAACATGGCCAAGAGAAAACAGTTTAACACTTTAATACCAGGGTACAAATGATGTAAGAATTCCAAAAAGGCTGTATTAAAAAATGTGTCAAGGGAGGTGACAGTCCTACTCTGTGCTGCCCTGTTGAAACCACCTTAAAGTACTCTGTGCAGTTTTAGGCACCTCAATATAAGGACACCAGATTACTAGAGTGTGTCCAGAAGAGGGTGACCAAGGTGGTGAAAGGTCTTGAGGGCCAGACTTAAAAGGAGCAGCTGAGGTTGTTTGGCTTGTTCAGCTTGGAGAGGAGAAGGCTGGGGGGGGGCATCATGGCAGTCTACAACTGCCCCAAAAGGTACAGTGGAGGGTGAGGTGCTGATCTCCTCTCTCTGGTGATCAGTGGTAGGACATTAGGAAATGGAATGATGCTGCATCAAAGGGAGTTCATACTGGACATTAGGAAAAGGTTCTTCACTGAGGCTGGTCACTGGAACAGGCTCCCCAGGGAAGTGGTTGTGGCACCAAGCCTGTCAGAATTCAAGGATGTCAAGTCAGAGTGTCAAGGATGATGCTCTTAGTCATATGGTTTATTTTCAGGTAGTCCTGGAAGGAACAGGGAGTTGGACTTGATAATCCTTATGGGACCCTTACAAGTAGAGACATTCTACCATTTTATGTAGTCACACTGGGTTGGGTTTTTTTCTTAATAAAAAAAATAAATATACTTTCACCTGTTGGTGGGAACTTTGTAATTTTCATGAACAGAAATTCTTTGCACCTATAGGAAGCAGCTAATATACTATTACAGGACTGACAAGGAAAAAAATGCCTCTAAAACCAGACAGGCCATAAACGGAAGTCTAAAGTAAGTGTGGGCCCACTGCTAAAGGGGCAAGAGACCTCATGACAAAGAACATGGCTTAAGTACTCAGTGTTCTTTTAGCCTCTGTTTACACTGATAACATCTTGTTTCCTCAGGCCTTTGAGTTATCTGAGCATCCTCACAGAGCCTTCAGTGGTGAGTCAGTGCCCACAATAGAGGCAGACTGAGTTCAGGTGAACTTCATCCACAGAGACAAAGGTTCATGAAACAAGACTGGATGGAGGGGTACTGAAGGAGATGGTTAGCTTCATTGCAAGGCAGCTCTCCATCATCTTCAAAATGTTTTGGTGATTAGGAAAGGTTCCTGATGGCTAGGGAAAGGTAAACATCACATTCATCTTCAAGAAAGAATATGCAGGGAACAGGAGTCCCATCAGTCTCACTTCAGTCCCTTGGAAGTACAGAGAAAATCTTCCTGGAAGCTATTTCCAGCCACTGGAGGGACAAAAATGTGACTAAGAGCAGTCAGCACAGGTTTACCAAGAACAATCCTGCCCAACTTACAGCCAGATCCATGAGATACGTACCAGATAGACTGAGATGGGTGGAGAACTGTCTGGAATACTGGACTCAAATTATTACTTTCAGCTGTGTGAGGTCCAGCTAGGCCAGTGACTACCACCGTTCCTCCAGGACAGATCACCGCTTAGTCCAAAACTGTTTAATGTCTTGATTAATAATTCAGTGGGATTGAGTGAACTCTCAGCAAATTCACAGATGACACACAGGTAACTCCTTTTCAGAGATACCCCGTGCTGGCCAGCACAATCTCCACCATACAAACATGACTGTTGAGTTAGAGTACGTTCCAGGAAGAGAAGAAAAACGGTTAGATCAGCTGTTCCGTAAGGAATACTCAGTCAGCAGGTGAGGTGAACTCCCCAGAAGGCCAGCCTGTAGTCTAGTGAAAATGGAGATGAACTTCAGTGTTGGGCAGCTACTCAATATAAAACACTCAAGTTGGACAAGAGAAAGCTACCTTTCTCCTACTTTCTTCTGGTTTACATTGTAACTGGGAGGTTTCCTACACCACCACTAATAAGCTATTTCGTGAAAGTTTTAACTCAACGTAGGTAAGAGATTATAACATCCAAGTTAAGTTTTAACAAGATCTCATCCTAATAATGCATATAAGAAAATTCTATTAAAAAAATGCAAGACTAAATCATATTGGAGCACATAAATACCGTATCAATATCATGCTGTATTTCTATTACGGTAAACAACTCCTACCACAGAGCAAAAGCACAAACGATTTTGACTTTCACTGCTGTTATGGACAGCTGTATAACATATCTCCTTTCCTCCTTTCCCACACCCTCCCCCTCCCCCCGTACTGTTCTTGACAGAGTATGATTTTTCTTTTTGTCACGCATGCCAATAAGGCATCATGCATACAAGAAGTGGTAGTGGTATTCTTGCCTCTAGTTCACCAAACACCCACTTCATTAGCTTGCAGCTATTGAGCTTGTATTTAAAACCTTTACCTACCAGATGCATTAAATAAGAGACAGCTTCCTGAGCAAAGGCAAAGGAAAACTTATTTCCCTTTCCCATACACTGGGTGGAGGAAATACACTGGTCTTCACATTACTGGGTAGAAGTCAATCTGCTTGATCAATCTGAATAACCAGCCTCCATAGTACCTGAATCGCAGATACCTGCTAAGGGCATTCCATCTGCTAATCAAGACTATGAGTAGGGACTGGGACTAGAGTGCTATGGAATGAAAAAGTTGCATGTATTTAATTTATGTAGTTCCACACACTGCTGAGCAAAGAAAGGGATAAGTGAACAACAACTGTGAACTACCAATTATCTTAATGTAATTGGAAACCCTTTTCTACTACCTCTTTTCCAGTAATTTGGGAATTATGAAATTATAATACATGTACATAAACCTACTAACAACCGATTCAGAAGTCTCCTTACAAAAAATTCTCCTGTCAAAGATAACATTTATCTGGCCACATGTGTTTGGCAGCTTAGAGCACTCAGGTACCCAGTAAGAACCACACACTTTCAAAACGCAAAGCTTTGCTCTTAAGATCCCTGCAGAGAAAGAACGGGAACAGCCTCACCAAGTTCCATAGTCTTCTCTTATTGCAAATTTCTACAAAGTCACATCATGATATCCCTGATGCATGGGAGTTAAAGATCTGCCACACCACATACATGCTTACATAGTGAGAAACTGCACAAGCTGTCACAATGCTCCAGATCAACATAATCTTGTTATTAAGGCAGGTTAGAGATTCTGAGAGTAATGAACCACTACCAAAAAGCTGTAGTCTGTCTCCTACTTTCGCATATTCCTGAACGAAATGAGGCTATCAAGAAAGCTGAAACAGTCCTGCTTCAAATAGAACCACACCAAGTTAACTGTTGTGGCTTTGTTTACTGAGCTGGTAATCCAAGAACAACCTCATACAACATAACAGGTTGGTAAGGTTCCCCACAATATGCTGAAAAAAAATTTCAAACAGCACTTTCAGTAAGACATAAGAAATATGTTAGAATTCTGGGAAAAGCAAACCATTTCTACAATGTTTCTGCAACACTGCAGATGAAATATATTCCTCATGCATCAGCAGGGACTTCCCTGTGTGGTCCTGGGCTGCTACACACCACACAGAATCATAGAATATTTAGGGTTGGAAAGGACCTTAAGATCATCAAGTTCCAACAACCTGCCATGTGCAGGGACACATCACACTGAATCATGTCACCCAAGGCCTCGTCCAACCTGGCCTTGAACACTGCCAGGGTTGGAGCATTCACAACCTCCTTGGGGAACCTATTCCAGTGCCTCACCACCCTCAGAGGAAAGAATTTCCTCCTTATATCCAATCTAAACTTCCCCTGTTTAAGTTTTAACTCATTACCCCTTGTCCTGTCACTGCAGTCCCTAATGAAGAGTCCCTCCTCAACATCCCTATATGCCCACTTCAGATACTGGAAGGCTGATATGAGGTCTCCATGCAGCCTTCTCTTCTCCAGGCTGAACAGCCCCAACTTTCTCTGCTTATCCTCATACAGGAGGTGCTCCAGTCCCCTGATCATCCTCGTGGCCCTCCTCTGGACTTGTTCCAACAGATCCATGTCCTTTTTATGTTGCGGACAGAACAGCACACAATATTCCAGGTGACGTCTCACAAGAGCAGAATAAAGGGGCAGGATCACCTCCTTCGACCTGCTGGTCACGCTCCTTTTGATGCAGCCCAGGATACGGTTGGCTTTCTGGGCTGCAAGCGCACACTGAAGCCGGCTCATGTTCATTTTCTCATCCACCAGCACCCCCAAGTCCTTCTCCACAGGGCTGCTCTGAATCTCTTCTCTGCCCAGCCTGTAGCTGTGTCTGGGATTGCTCCGACCCAGGTGTAGGACTTCGCACTTGGCATGGTTAAACTTCATGAGGTTGGCATCAGCCCACCTCACAAGCGGTCAAGGTCCCTCTGGATGGCATTCCTTCCCTCCAGCGTATCAACCGAACCACACAGCTTGGTGTCATCGGCAAACTTGCTGAGGGCGCACTCAATCCCACTGTCCATGTCACCAACAAAGATGTTGAGCAAGACCAGTCCCAACACCGATCCCTGAGGGACACCACTCGTTACTGGTCTCCAGCTGGATAGTGAGCCATTGACCACAACTCTTTGTGTGCAGCCATCCAGACAGTTCTTTATCCACTGAGTGATCCACCTATCAAATTGATGTCTCTCCAATTTAGAGACAAGGATGTTGTGTGGGACAGTGTCGAATGCTTTACACAAGTCCAGGTAGATGACATCAAATGCTCTACCGCTGTCCATCCGTTCCGTAGCCCCATCATAGAAGGCCACCGAATTGGTCAGGCAGGATTTCTCCTTGGTGAAACCATGCTGGCTGTTCACCAGCCACCTTGTTGGTTTTCATGTGCCTTAGCATGCCTTCCAGGAGAATCTGATCCAAGATTTTGCCAGGCACAGAGGTGAGACTGACTGGTCTGTAATTCCCCGGGTCATCCATTTTCCCCTTCTCAAAAATGGGGGTTCTATTTCCCTTTTTCCAGTCATCGGGAACTTCACCTGACTGCCATGATTTTTCAAATATGATGGCCAGTGGCTTAGCAACTTCATTTGCCAGCTCCTTCAGGACCTGTGGATGGATTTCATCAGGACCCATGGACTTGTACACATTCAGGTTCTTAAGATGGTCTCGAACCAGTTCCTCTCCTACAGTGGGCCTGGCGTCTTCATTCTCACAGTCCCTGCATCTGCCTTCCAAGACTTGGGCGGTGCAGTCAGAGCCTTTGCCAGTGAAGACTGAGGCAAAGAAGTCATTCAGAACCTCAGCCTTCTCCAAATCCTGTGTAGCTAGTTCTCCTGATAGCTTCCTGAGCGGGCCTGCATTCTTCCTAGTCTGTTTTTTAATTGCTATGTACCTGTAGAATCCCGTCCTCTTATCTTTGACATCCCTAGCCAACTGGGCCTTAGCTTTCCTAACCTGGTCCATTGCTTCCCAGACAACATCCCTGTATTCTTCCCACACTGCCTGTCCTTGCTTCCATCTTTTATAAGCCTCTTTTCTCCCTGTAAGTTTCCTCAGCAGCTCCTTATCCATCCAAGGAGGTCTCCTGGCCCTCCTGCTGCACTTCCTTCTAGTTGGGATGCAACACTCCTGAGCTTGTAGCAGGTGGTCCCTGAATATCAACCAAGAGTCTTGGGCCCCACTGCCCTCTAGGGCTATATCCCATGGAGCCTTATCAAACAGGCTCCTGAAGAGGCCAAAGTCTGCTCTCTTGAAGTCCAGGGCAGTGAGCTTGGTACACGCTCTGTCCCACGTCATTTTACAGTGAAGAATGAGTTCATTCATCACTGAAAGCATCAAGAGTAACAAAAATCCAGCTGTCCTGAAAAACCATTATTTGTACTTAAACAAAAAAAAACCCCACCAATTAAAAAACAACAAAAACAAACAACAAAAAACACCCCCCCCAAAAAAACCAACAAAAAAAACCCAAAACAAAACAAAAAAAAAATCCACGTAAGGAAATAGAAAGCATTTTAGAATTCTTTTAAGTTGTTTTCTTGAAAGTAAAGTGACATACAGTTTAAGAAAACTCAATTACTTCATTATGAAAAGCACAAGATTAAAGATAATCCCTTCCCTAGAGCGGCATTATATCCAAGGTAGGCTCTGGGTAGAAGCCAACTATTCCAATTGACACAAAGGAATTGTAAGCAGAGAGGTAGGGTAGAGAAATAAAAAAGGGAAATCCCTATGATTTCATGTTTGTTACATGACCAGAGACATAGGTTTTAGAACACGCATTATGCAGGCATCTCAAGTAACTGAAAAGATATTTCTCAACTGTAAAACAGCAAAAACAAATATTTTGGAAAAAAAACCCCCTCCCCAACAAAACAAACAACAAACCATGACCAAACAACCCTCAAACAACAGAACACAATGGGTTTTAGCAAAGCATGTATTTTTACCTTGGTATATAGAATCAGCTACAGCAGACCTCGACGAACAAGACGGCATTTATATTCGATATCGTACCGATGGTAGCCTATTCAATCTAAGGCAACTGAAGGCCCACACTAAGACCCTAAACCATCTTGTCCGTGAACTGCTCTTTGCTGATGATGCCGCCCTTGTTGCCCACACAGAAGCAGCTCTGCAGCGTTTAACATCTTGCTTTGCGGAGGCGGCTGAGGTTTTTGGGCTGGAAGTCAGCTTGAATAAGACAGTAGTCCTCTACCAACCTGCACCCCAAGAAGATCATCACCATCCCCATATTACCATCGGCGAGTCAGACCTTAAGACAGTTCAGCAGTTCAGCTATCTGGGAAGCATCATTTCCTCGGATGCCACGATCGACAAAGAGATAGACAACAGAATAGCAAAGGCATATAGAGCCTTCGGAAAACTCCATAAAAGAGTCTGGTGTAATAAACACCTGAAGAAAAGTACAAAGGTCAGTGTCTACAGAGCCATTGTATTGTCTACTCTTTTATATGGGTCTGAATCATGGGTCATCTACCGTCATCACCTGCGACTCCTGGAACGCTTTCATCAGCGCTGCCTCCGTACAATTCTAAACATCCATTGGACTGACTATGTGTCTAATGTCACTGTCCTCGAACAGGCAGGGGTCACCAGCATCGAGGCCATATTGCTGAAATTGCAGCTGCGCTGGGCAGGGCACATCTCTAGGATGAAGGATCATCGCCTCCCCAAGATCGTGTTTTACGGTGAACTTGCCACCGGTAGCCGCAAGAGAGGTGCCCCAAAGAAGAGATACAAGGACTCCCTGAAACAATACCTTAGCCTTGGCCATACTGACTCCCATCAGTGGTCCACCTTGGCCTCCAATCGGGAGACTTGGAGGCACACCATACATAATGCCGCTGACTCCTTTGAGAGTTCACGAAGAACTAGTCTCGAGGAGAAAAGACAACACAGGAAGAATCGGGCCCCACCTGTTCCACCCAAGGAGACCTTCTGCTGTGCTTTTTGTAGCCGGATTTGCCTATCCCACATTGGCCTTCTTAGTCATCAGCGCGCTTGTAGTAAGCGTGGGTAAAAGCCCTTCCCAAATCTTCGTTCGCGAAGTCAAGCCATGATGATGATATAGAATCATAGAATCATAGAACAGTTAGGGTTGGAAAGGACCTTAAGATCATCAAGTTCCAACCCCCCTGCCATGGGCAGGGACACCTTGCTCTAAACCGTATCACCCAAGGCCTCGTCCAACCTGGCCTTGAACACTGCCAGGGTTGGAGCATTCACAACCTCCTTGGGGAACCTATTCCAGTGCCTCACCACCCTCAGAGGAAAGAATTTCCTCCTTATATCCAATCTAAACTTCCCCTGTTTAAGTTTTAACTCATTACCCCTTGTCCTGTCACTGCAGTCCCTAATGAAGAGTCCCTCCTCAACATCCCTATATGCCCACTTCAGATACTGGAAGGCTGATATGAGGTCTCCATGCAGCCTTCTCTTCTCCAGGCTGAACAGCCCCAACTTTCTCAGCCTGTCTTCATATGGGAGGCGTTCCAGTCCCCTGATCATTCTCTTGGCCCTCCTCTGGACGTGTTCCAACAGATACATGTCCTTTTTATGTTGAGGACACCAGAACTGCACACAGTACTCCAAGGGAGGTCTCACAAGAGCAGAATAAAGGGGCAGGATCACCTCCTTCAACCTGCTGGTCACACTCCTTTTGATGCAGCCCAGGATACGGTTGGCTTTCTGGGCTGCAAGCGCACACTGAAGCCGGCTCATGTTCATTTTCTCATCGACCAACACCCCCAAGTCCTTCTCTGCAGGGCTGCTCTGAATCTCTTCTCTGCCCAACCTGTAGCTGTGCCTGGGATTGCTCCCACCCAGGTGTAGGACCTTGCACTTGGCATGGTTAAACTTCATGAGGTTGGCATCAGCCCACCTCACAAGCGTGTCAAGGTCCCTCTGGATGGCATTCCTTCCCTCCAGCGTATCAACCGAACCACACAGCTTGGTGTCATCGGCAAACTTGCTGAGGGCGCACTCAATCCCACTGTCCATGTCAGCGATGAATATGTTGAACAAGACCAGTCCCAACACCGATCCCTGAGGGACACCACTCGTTACTGGTCTCCAGCTGGATAGTGAGCCATTGACCACAACTCTTTGTGTGCGGCCCTCCAGCCAGTTCTTTATCCACCGAGTGGTCCATTCATCAAATTGATGTCTCTCCAATTTAGAGACAGGATGTTGTGTGGGACAGTGTCGAACGCTTTACACAAATCCAGGTAGATAACATCAACTGCTTTACCGCTGTCCATCAGTTCTGTAGCCCCATCATAAAAGGCCACCAAATAATTGCATCCCTCTCAGTATGATTCTCTCTCTGACTCATTAGTAGATAACTGCCTTCAAGGAGTTCCTATGCTACACAAGCTGCTTGTATGTCCCATCTAATTTCACAGAAAGCAGAAAAGAGAAATCTTTCGATAAAAAGAATCAATGCTACTTTAAAAGTGAACTTATACCTTGCATTCTTTAAATCTGAAAACTCCTGCTTATCATAAATAAGCCATGTGCACTTGTAATGATGTTACAAATGTTACTATTTTTGTCCACTGAGGTAACTGCTCTCTTAAGTGGCATCCGTAAGTCTTTTATGAAAGAAAATTCACCTGTTAAATGCTGCCTGGGTACTCCTGGATTAAACAAAGAATTATGGGTCTCCTTCCAAAAAGGTGGGACTGTTACACAGTTACAAGCATTTTTTCTTTATATATTTGCAGCTACAGACTGAAATTATTTTCACTATTCTTTCTTTCTGCAAGAATAAAGTTAGTCATAATATCATATTCAACATTTACTTGATGAAAACTTCAATCCTAATCATGCACTATTTCATGCTGTGCCTCAAGGATGAGCTCTGCAGGAGACTACATCTACATAGGCCTGTCACTACAAGTTAGCTTGACAATTTGCTTGGTAAAAAATGGAATAATCAAAAATCATCATTTGTATACAGACTGTCCTTGGGCATTTCAAGCCATAGATTGGATTATGGTATACACTGCTAATTCACATGAGTCATATCTTATTATTCAAGAGTCATATGTTAGCTTCACATCATTAGTACTATACTGTGTAAACAGTGCAAAAATTCTCAGTGACATGATTCCCACAAACTTTTCTAAAAGCAATTTCGTTTAGAATATATATGCAAAGAAATGGAACATAAACAATTACACTGAACAGTTTGATTGAATTTGCCCAGCATACTCTTGAAAATATTTCCTCTGTAAACATTTACTTTTACAAGAATAAGGTCAACTGAAAGTAGGTAAATGGTTGAGGTGGGACTTGAGAGTAACTAAAGCCCTTCAAGGAGTGAAGGGAACTTCAGTGTAGAAAGTTGTTTCTGAAAGTGGAGAATGCTGACAACGAACTTTGCAAACTGGATAGGGCCTTTGTAAGTTAGAACCGCAGGTTCCTATTTACTTTCATGACCACAGAAATAGAGTCTCTGAAGCCAAAACAAATTCTTCTTGCGTGGGCTTAAAAAATAATTCTCAGATTGGAAGACAAATCAGCAAGCTGGTGAGCTTCTATTAATGATAGTGACTGCACATTTATGCTTCAATTCTGGTGATACCAAATAAAATGCTAAGACAGAGGTAGTCCACAGAGTTAATCAGATCAGCACCACCCTAAGTGTCCTCTTTGCCTTAACTAAAGTGACTGCAGCAGCACTGCAAATCCCTGCCACGGCTGTGTTCTCACTTGCTTAATTACTCAGGATGTCCAAATGTTACTCTTATTCTCTCCCAGTGAACTTCAAGATAACCAGCCTGACCTTTGGCCACATGAAGGATGGGAAAGGGTAACTATGAGAGTGCACTGGCAGACTACTAGTACTTAATTTTAAAACAACAAAAAAAGGTTCTTAGCCTGAAAGACAAAAGAACATCGGCTGTACCAAGTAACCCTGACTAGTCTGCACTTGGGATGCCACATGTGTGAGGGAAAAGAGGAGTTGTGAGCACCCAAGTGATAATTTAAGGAATCTGCATCAAGAGACAAACACATAGACAAGTCTATAGTGAATATGGCAGCATGCAGGTGCCAGGTGAGTCTGCACTCTTCCCTTCAGGAGGACACACGATTTGTAATACACACGTTTATGCAAATAAGAAATGAAGAATAAATGTTTAGTAATTTGCACCAGCGGAACACCACATCCCAGGATTTCTGCTTGGAGAAAAACTAATCGGACATCTGGGTTTCAAGGTGTACAAAATCAAGCAATTTACACTATTCCTTGAAAGCATGTAAGCAACAGTCCATCACCTTAGAGTGCTTTTTCTCAAAGCTGCCACTCAGCTTTCTTTATTAATAAGCTAACTCATTTTGATGGACATGAACTTCACTTTGCCTGCCATGTTGCCTGTCAAGGAAATTCAGTTGTTACTTTCACTTTTTCTTGGGTATTGTTTTGACCTTCTAAGTAAGTGCTAACCCGTCACATACTGTAAACACCTTTCTCAGCCTGAAGCATTAAAGTTCCAAGTGAGTTAATGTTGGTGAATTCATTCAGTTGTCTATTCTACTTACACTTGAAAGCAAGAGCCAGCTTTCCATGGCTTCTACAACAGTCAAAGAAAAGCCTGTGTACACCATTTCATGAAAGTATAACAGGCCTTCAATCCTGGGAGACATAAACCTTCAACACAGGCTTTTAGTAACAAGCCAGAATGCTATTACATCATCTCTGCCAAGTTGATCAGACAAATTCCTATGTCAAAAAGCCTATACAGGGAAGAAGAAAACACCAATAGTTTCAAAAAAAGGAAACTATTTCTTGAAAGGGCACTGGAAAACTTGAGAAATAAAAAAAAGGGGAAAAAAAAAAAAAACAAACAAAAAACAACCAAACAAGCTGTTTGTAGTCTCCAGAAGACATCAGCCACTGACACAAAGCATTTTAAAAATGACCATACTTCCATATTCAGGGAAAGAATTCGATCAACCCACACACACATTCCATTGTTTTTAATTAGACAACCTTTCTGCTTTTGTGAGCTTTGTGCTTGTGAGAAACCTATAATTAGAAGGCACAGAAAACAAACAATTAAAAAGCAATACAAAGGATGCTTCATCTTTTTACCTTTTTAACCACACCCCCCTGCCCAAAGTCCCTGCTGGGATAATTTGGATTTATTACAAGCCGTGGGTAAAGCTTGTCATTGACAACTGACCTGATACAACTAGCATTAAGGCAGTTGCCAATGAAGTTTTTCTGAGTACAATCTTGATGAATTATTTGCAAACACACTAAAAAGCTAATACATTGTGCAGACATCAATACCTTCCTGTACATAGTAATAACAAACAGAAAACACAGCTTCTATTTCAGTACAGCTATAGTTGTCTTCTCCAGGAGGATAACAAGGTCTGTCAGACTATACCTGCTACTTATTTTTGCTTTATTTTCAAAGATCCTCTTCAACAGACTGAATATTTTCACATTAACTCTCTCTTACCTCCAACTCAGAACCTACTGTTGCCTAACTGTGCCAAATAGGGATGCCAGTCAGGCTCTTCACAGTAGTATGTTGCAGGACAGCAAGACACAGCAGCTCAAACTGACATGAGAGGCCGAGGCCAAAGAGAAGCCTCTGCCCCACAAAGACAGGCCAGCCGTGGAGGCAGAGCCCAGGCCAGGGAAGGCTTTTCAGAGCTTGGCAAGGAGGGGTCAAGTTCTGAGCAGACCCCATGGCTGAGCCCCTAGTGGTCCCTACCAGCATGAATTATCCTGTCATTGTCTGAAACACAGTAGAATGGGTTCCACTAACAAAATGTAAACCTAAGTGTTTTACTGTCTCCTCCCTCCAAATGGTCAAACTTCCTTTGGGCTTTTTCACATCAATTAATTTTACCAACATGTAAACAAGTCTTGGTAAATTTTCTGGTTCAGACTGTGTAACATGTTAAGTTTAAGTAGCTTTATTTAAACTTACAGTTTCTAACTTGATCTACATTCTAACTAATGCTTTTATTATGTTTAATAGAAAACTGTTCCTTTTTGAATCAGGGGTGTTTATTTTCTTATTACTTCCTCCCACCAGAGTAGCTCTGTTGTATTTATCTCTGAAAAGTCAAGCAAGCAATGTTTTATGTATAAGGTCTAAGTTCTGCTTTTGCAGAAGGAAATGCAAATAGCTTGGTTCTGAAGACATAGCTATCTAATCATGTATTTAAGGTAGGAACATGCTCATCTGCTCACCAATTTCACTTTAAAGATGACAAGCATTGAGCTCTTATACAAAGTTAATCACAGAAGCACTTCATTTTGTTTCACTGTCAGGACAATCTTTTTTATACTAATCATGCACCAGCAGTAAGCAGTAACATCTTTATTGTGATGGCTTTTGACATGGGTGCAGCACTCACCCCTCCTGCCTTTAGCAGCTTTCTTCTGAATTCCTCTGTCGGGTTGTTGAATGTGAGCTTTTCACAGCGGAGGTGATTTACAGGTGGATGGCCTTCAAGGTGCAGGAATAAGTCATAGTCAAATCGAACTTTCTTAGGTTCTTCCTGAGGGTTGAAAATAACCAGATAGAAACATCTAGCACCAAACCTAAGTTGCAAACAAAAGCTATGTAAAGACTGTCAATTAAAATGAAAATTATGTCATTTTTAACCATTCTCTGTGTTCTCAGGTACATGACGGAATTTACCAAGTGTCAGCTGAGCTACAGTAATTCAGAGAAACTCGTATCAGCCCATGGTAACATACAGTAAAACGCATGAACTTCAGTGAACTTCAAGTTGTCCTGACAAGGCTTAATTTAAAGCGTTATGTCATGTCTGGCTCAGGCTACAGACATACACATAGGCAGGTATCATGATTCAGCTGACACAAGGTAACTGTCACCAACACAATCACATTTCTGATCCCTAGATAGTACTGAAGACACTGTAGTAGGGTTTGCAAATTCGTCCGTCAAAGCCAAACACTATTGTTTTCTTCACGAGCTGTAGGAAAGAAGAATGTAACTGTTGCTGCACTATATTAGATCTCCTACAAGGGGGCTCATTAAATAATTAAACATCATTGCCTTGAATGAGTGTGGCCAGCTGGATTTCAAGTGTTCCACTATAGCTTCCAAGTGATTAAAATTCTCTGCCACTGCTGTGAAAAAAAATGAATGTTCCCTGTACCAATATGGAGAGAGAAAGAACAGGAAAGGCAAATTTATCTTGGAAAACATCATTAATGCTCTACTGCCCTGAGAATGCCTTAGCTGAAAAAGGCCATTAGTGGTATTGAACAGACTTCAGTTTATAATACCAGAGAAAAAGATATTAAGTACATTTCATGTTACACATTTACACAGTTCCTTCTAGAAGCTGAATACAAATTAAGAGTTCTTTTAAGACAATATTAAGTAGCCCTTTCTCCTGTGCAGCAGGAGCCACTAAACCAATGTTGGTCTTACGGCAGAACATAGTAAAAGGTCAAATTTAGAAAAAGCTTTAGTAAAGAGGGAACTATAAGGGAAGAGGAGGAAAAGATACGGCAAAATTTTAACACAAACACTGCATGTAATCAAAATGTGTGCTCTGTTCAGTGACAGATGTTTTAAAAATTCACATTAAAAAATGTTTAGCTTCGATTCAGGATTCCAAGGATGTGAAGAACCAAACGTGTAGAAATCGTGGTTATTCTAAAAGTAAAATCAGAGGTTTCAAACACAGCCAAGGGACATCCGTCTCATCCCATCTCTAGACTCAGAGCAGAGACAACAGAAGAGGACCCAAAATAAAAAGCCTGCAGTATTCTTCTGTTCCTGAAGACAGAAGAGAGTAGTTCGCTTAGATGAATATTTTTCCTGAAGGACCATTTTCAAAAGCAACCATGGATGAAGATATTTCTTACTGTTAGAAAGATTAACACAGGATTTCTTGCAGAAAAAATACAGAAGATTTATACCCCAGTGTGCTTAGAAAAAGTGTGATGTTGCTACAGGCAAAGGGTTGGTACCAGCAGCTTTGCCATAAAAGCAAAGTTGTAAGAGTTTACGAAAGTGAGTCTTCAAAGAATTCTGTGGAAAATGATTTCAAAGAAGACTTTCACTACACAAACAACTCCCAGTACCACTACCATTATTTCAAAATGTTGTGACAGTGAAGGCAGAATATACTACAGTTTATGAGCCTTACCCTAAATGGACTACATTTTCCAGAGTAGTAGCCTTTTGACTAAAAGCATTTTTCAAGGACTTTGTCTCAATGCCTAACAACTACAGTCTGTTGATGATGAATTTGGGAGGATGTATGTGTGTGTTTATAATTTCTCTTATTCTTTAAAGCTTGGATATTTTCTGTCAGGATGAAATGCCAATCAGATTTTCTACCAGTTTCTGCCTAGTCCTAGGAATAGCCACCCTGTAATTCTCCACGGTCCAGGTAGCTTCCTGTACCCTTGCTTCTCTATTCACTAGGGTACTTTCTGAATCAGAAATTGAAAAGTTGTCTACCTTGAGTAAGTGATGATGGTCTGTCTCCTCTTCCTCCTTCTGTCTATCTCCTCTGTACTGGAAAACCTGTGAAGTGGCTTAGGGGAGGAAGAGTAGCTGAGCCAGGAGAAAGCAGCAGTTTGCCTCAGGAATGCCAGCTCAGTTTTTGTGCCACTTTTCCTTTGTATTGTACCGACCCCAGTGAAGTGCATGCTGCTGCAGCTGTGTGAAGAGCTAGCTGACTCACAGTCCAACTGCTGCTTGTCGTATTCCATGACACCAAAATAGGGGTGAGGGATGTTTGCAAACTTTCTAATTCCACATGCTGCTTGAGGGTGAGGTGAGTTGTAATCACTGCTGCCCTCTTGATCTCAGTCTAAGCCACAACTCCTGCTGGTCGCCACAAGTCTGAGTGAAAAACAAAAGAAGAAATATCGGGCAGGAAGCCTTCTCTAGAGATGCTTCAGCGACTGACTCACTATCTTCTGACTTTGTCTGCCGAGTTCTGGGATGAACTCTTAACAGAGGACTTAAAAGAGAATGGGCTGCTTTTCATTAGATTTCCTGAATGAAGCAAAACTGCTTCCCTAATGGAGACAGACCTAAAAAGCACACCAAAAAAGCCAGTCAACTCACTGAAGCAGTTATGTTTTTCTTTTCCAACTGCAAACAGGGTAGACTAAGCCCTGCTCTTCACAGATTGATACAGGGAACATTTCAGGATTACCTGTCTGAAACCTACAACTCAGAAAGTGCCTGAGCAGAATTATTCACACCGTGCATGCACCTTGACAGAGTTTTCTGTGAAAGACAAAGAAGACTGGAGTATCTACTTGAAGGTACACACAGCTAACAGTTGTACTCCAATATGAATTTTAACTGATCACGGTCCCAGCAAACGTGTATTTCTATTTTACTTCAGTTTTAGTTTTTCACCAAGCATTCAACACATTAAAGATGCAACAATGACGATTAAAATAATTGGATTAAACTACATCTTGGCAATATAAAACAAACACACAGGTTCTCTTAGAAGCACATGTGAAGTTTAACAGCAGCTCCACCAAGGCACATGACAAACCTAAAAATACTGCAGTTAACATACTGTACCTTAAACCTTGCAAGCTTTCTGCTATTTAATTCCACCCAAATTAGAATCTTTTCATCTGAACAAGTTAATAGTAATACAGACCCTGTTATGTGCATTAAAGGCAATCTCTGTATTTGCTCTCAAAGAGACCCATAGTAAGTGCAGCATTTATTTAAGACTGACTCAATTTGAGATACGACAATAACGTAAGCTTTGTAGAATGACACTGTGGTTTTTTTTAACTGTGCCCCTGGTAATGTTGAGTAGAGTCAATATTCCCATGAAGTCTAAAATAATGGATTTTCAGACTGAAGACACAGGACTAAAAAAAAAAAAACAAACAACAAAACCAAAACTGTTTTGAAAGATAAAATCCTGAACAAACTAAAAAGACCAGCAATACTAAAATAGAACACTGAGTTCACTATGAAACTGACATAATCAAGACCAGTATCCTTTCTTAAGAGTTTAAGTGGTTCATGAACTTCCTTAAAGAAGGACTTCCTTAAGGAATTATTTAAAGTCTGTCCACTTCTGAGGTGGGCTACTAGTTCTGAATAATTACATTCAACATGTTTATTTTATCAGGTAATCCTAATTTCATAGTTACCCGCTAAATACAGTTACACATTTCTAGAAGTTACAGTGACTCTGAATTGAGGAACAGCACTGATGAAGATAACTAAACCTAATTTTTAACTGAGTTTATGAATTAAACTGTAAATCTTTAAAAAAAACCCTAACTTTGACATAATTTTTCTTTCAAATGCAAAGTATATGATTCTATACCTTGTTTTTGAAGTAAACCTCAATTGGCAAAATGAAACCAGCATACCCAGATTCTTCAACTTTGTAGGGTGGATCTTTGCACACTGAAACAGAGAGAAAAAACTGTATTTAACACACACACACAAAAATGTTTTAAATGCACAAACAAAACATATGAGTAAATAATCCGCAACAATAGTTCAGCACCATTACAAAACTGCACACACACACAGAGTAGGACATATGTGTGCACAACACAACATGAATTTTACAAGCAAACTGTTCCTGCCTACATACAACCTATAGTTTACTCATAGCAATTTCCCCCACCACTCCTTATTTTCCTAATCCTTTTAGACTGCTAAAGCAGAACCCCAGGGACTTCAACACCAGGTGGACCCACTCAGTACCCACAACAGCTACATACACACTGCAGCCAAGGCTTGTTTTAGGAATGGAAAGTACATAGGATTCCATCCTGTGAAAGCTGAACACGTGGAGGGCAGAATTGCCATTCATGTATTCATGACATAATACTAATATGACCCTTATTCTATGTAATGTAATTTTTAATAAATTAATTGAATTAGAACTAATGCAAATAAAACTGAAATCTCTACTACTAAGGGAAGGCTGATGATACAACATAACACTCCAGTATATAGCGCAGAACCTCAGGAAGATTATGTACTGTACGATGTTAAAACAGTAACCAAGTTTACTCTATAGGATTCAGCCTTCTTTAACACTACAGTAAGCATTACTGGCTGCAATATACAATCTTTTCCTTGAAGTTTTCAGTTTAATGCAAGGGCTTCTACTTAAATGAAATCCCTATAGTGCTGAACATAAGCTCTGTGAATGAAGTGGCATGAGCCCATCAACTTCAGCCAGTGACAAAAAGCAGGTTGTTATAGAAATTAGAACAGAAGCCACCCTTCCCTTCTCCCATTTGGCTGCATGACAACCTCATTACAGAATTCATGCCCATGTAACACATAAGCACAAAGGTAGCCTGAGCTTGAGAAAACATCCTTCCAATTGCTGCATTGATATGTGTGACAATTCATGTCATTTGGACTACCATCTCAATATCATACTAACAGGTTCTCTGTTGTAGACTGGTAAAATGATGCAATTTGTACATAAAGGCTTGACTTCTTCAGAAAATTCTGCTACAGCTACCTCAATTTTTGATGAATAAAAAAAACATTTCAGACTCACAGATGGATCATAATTTCTTAAGATACACACTCTATTTAGAATTGCCTGGTAGCTGCACTACATTGGGTGCAACTGAAACTATACTTTAGAAAAAGCATGTTTTGCAACCAGCTGTGCAAGGGTCTGAATACCAAACTTTTGCTTTTGTGCCAAACAGGCACTTACCACCCTCTATCATCCCAAAAACATCACAAGGCCCATCAGACACATCCAGGAATACAACTGCTGCCACATTCTTAATTGTATGATCAATACGATAAATGACTTGGGACCAGGTTAGGAAAGCTAAGGCGCAGTTAGAATTAAACTTGGCTAGGGATGTCAAAGATGACAGGAAGGGATTCTACAGGTACACTGCGAATAAAAGACAGACTAGGGACAGCATAGGCCACCTCCAGAGGCTACCAGGACAACTAGCTACACAGGATTTGGAGAAGGCTGAGGTTCTGAATGACTTCTTTGCCTCAGTCTACACTGGCAAAGGCTCTGACCGCACCACCCAAGTATTGGAAGGCAGACGCAGGGACTGTGAGAATGAAGACCCCAGGCCTACTGTAGGAAGGGAACTGGTTTGAGACCGTCTTAAGAACCTGAATGTGTACAAATCCATGGGTCCTGATGAAATCCATCCGCGGGCCCTGAAGGAGCTGGCAAATGAAGTTGCTAAGCCACTGGCCATCATATTTGAAAAATCATGGCAGTCAGGTGAAGTTCCCGATGACTGGGAAAAGGGAATTATAACCCCCATTTTCAAGAAAGGGAAAACGGATGACCCGGGGAACTACCGACCAGCCAGTCTCACCTCTGTGCCTGGCAAAATCTTCGATCAGATTCTCCTGGAAGGCATGCAAAGGCACATGAAAAACAACAAGGTGCTTGGAGACAGCCAGCATGGCTTCACTAGGGGGAAACCCTGCCTGACCTATTTATTGGCCCTCTATGATGGGGCTACGGAACCGATGGACAGGGGTAGAGCAGCTGCCATCATCAACCTGGACTTGTGCAAAGTGTTCGACACTGTCCCACACAACGTACTTTGGAGAGACACCAATTTGATAGGTGGACCACTCGGCGGATAAAGAACTGGCTGGATGGCCACACACAAAGAGTTGTGGTCAGTGGCTCAATGTCCAGCTGGAGACCAGTAATGAGTGGTGTCCCTCAGGGATTGGTGTTGGGATCGGTCTTGTTCAACATCTTCCTCACTGACATGGACAGTGGGATTGAGTGTGCCCTCAGCAAGCTTGCCGATGACACCAAGCTGTGTGGTTCGGTTGATACGCTGGAGGGAAGGAATGCCATCCAGAGGGACCTTGACACACTTGTGAGGTGGGCTGATGCCAACCTCATGAAGTTTAACCATGCCAAGTGCAAGGTCCTACACCTGGGTCGGAGCAATCCCAGGCACAGCTACAGGCTGGGCAGAGAAGAGATTCAGAGCAGCCCTGCAGAGAAGGACTTGGGGGTGTTGGTCGATGAGAAAATGAACATGAGCCGGCTTCAGTGTGCACTCGCAGCCCAGAAAGCCAACCGTATCCTGGGCTGCATCAAAAGGAGTGTGACCAGCAGGTTGAAGGAGGTGATCCTGCCCCTCTACTCTGCTCTTGTGAGACCTCACCTGGAGTATTGCGTGCAGTTCTGGTGTCCTCAACATAAGAAAGACATGGAACTGTTGGAACAAGTCCAGAGGAGGGCCACAAGGATGATCAGGGGACTGGAGCACCTCCTGTATAGGTTGAGAAGATAGGCTGAGAAAGTTGGGGCTCTTCAGCCTGGAGAAGGCTGCATGGAATCCTCATAAGCAACCCTCCAGTATCTGAAGGGGGCCTACAAAGATGCTGGGGAGCGACTCTTCATTAGGTACTGCAGTGACAGGACAAGGGGTAATGGGTTAAAACTTAACAGGGGAAGTTTAGATTGAATATAAGGAAGAATTTCTTTACTGTAAGGGTGGTGAGGCACTGGAATAGGTTGCCCATGGAAGTTGTGAATGCTCCATCTCTGGCGGTGTTCAAGGCCAGGTTGGACAGAACCTTGGGTGACATGATTTAGTGTGAAGTATCTGGCAGGGGAGTTGGAACTAGGTAATCTTAAGGTCCCTTCCAACCCCAACTGTTCTGTGATCCTATAACAGTAGAGGTGGTTTAAGACATACAAAACTTTGAACTTGAACAGTGACCATTTTGTGTTAAGCCTCCCAGAAGTAATGTTTCACTTTATCCTGACACATCTTCCCTTAATAGGGGACTCATCAGCTCTCTGAGAACATACAAACCTGGTTAATCCCCAAGTAAATGCACAGAGCAGAATTTCCTCCTGCTACCTTGCCATTCTCCTCCTCTGTTAGCACCAAATCCACACAGTGACTTCAAGAAGCATGGCAAGTCCTTGGTCACCTATTGCAGTTGAGTATTACTACACAGTTCACTTTATGCAATCAACAGAAAAGAATGACAAAGTGGAAAAAAGAATAATCACTTTTCCAAACTCTTCTGCAATGCCATCCTCTTACAGCTATAGAATTTAGTTTGGTTTTCTTGACAAGAAAAATGAGAGCATTTACAGTTTATAAAGTGGAATTTGAAAGATTCTGAAGAAAAACTTTATCATGATTGGTCAAATCTGAGAGGTGGTTTCAGACATAGAAAGCTCTGACCTTGGACAGTGACCATTCTGTGTTAAACCTCCCTGAAGTAGTATTTCACCTTATTCTGACTTGCCTTCCCTTAATAGGGCACTTGAACTTTAAGTATTATAGTTCTAGTAAGCACATAATACATACTGACAACTTTTTCAAAGACGGAGAAGCCCTCCTGCTCCTCCTCTGCCTCAGAAGAAAACCTGAGAAGACAGCCTTCCCAGTATTAATTGAATGGCCATGCAGGGCTCAGAAGACTGAAATCCACTTATATAAAACCAGGGAATGATTATATAGCAAGTATTTATCCATATGGAAACACTGAAATTTTAGAAACTGTAATAATACATTAACTGTTACAGAGATTTCAGGCTCCATTACTTGACAAATCACAAATCACTTTTTTCCTTTTTTCTTTTTTCTTTTTAATAAATATCAGGTCAACTTCTTCCTGAGCACTTAATTGGTGCAGAAAACATTGTCAGCATAAATATTTTTTGTTCTCCCCCTCAAACACCCCTTCTTTAAGATTTACACAGCTGTTAGCCGTACTGAATAGTACCTTGTCAAAGTTTCTCATTACAGTTCTGAAAACAAAGTCTTTTATACTTGCAGACTCTGTTGAAACTTGAGTGATGGGATACAGAACACTTAATCACAACAAAACTACTTTGGGTACCTTCCCAAGCTGAAAGATGGCTTTTACTAGAAGAAAAAGACTACAATCTTGTGAATGAAACTGTGTCCTGAAGTGACTCAGGCAAGCTCCCTGCTCTTGCATACTTGTAGACTGCAACAAAAGTGAAAGCCTCACCTTTCTGATGGAATCCTCTACTATACATACTGGCAGAAACATCACCTCTGTGCACTCTTAACCAACATTCACTAGCATAAGCTCTTTGTTCTGTTAACTGTCACAAGCAGTAACCAGAGCTGCAATGACATGTGTGGTTTAGCCAAGCCAACAGGCAATCATCCTAGCAAGGTTTGTCAACTGGAGAAGTTGCAAGAGTCAAGTAAACCACAGAACAGGTAGGAAGAAAAAAATAGATGCAGTAGGAAAAGGAAAGACAGACAAAAGCAAATTGCAAACACAAATCAACAGATCAAAACCAGCAACAGAAACCCAAAGCAGTAACAGCAACGTTCACACCGAAGTACAATGAAACACTGCTTTCTGTTGGACACTGACCGTTTCGTGTTAAACCTCCCAGAAGTAGTATTTCACCTTATTCTGACACGTCTTCCCTTAATAGGGCACTTGGAAACTTTAAGTATAATAATTCTAGTAAGCACAAAATAAATACTGACAACTTTTTCAAATACAGAAAAGCCTTCCTGCTCCTCCTGAGCCTTCTTGCCCTAGCTTCTACACCTTCCCTTCTTTCCTCCATCATTTGACAGTTTGTGTAGTCTTTTAGTTTCTTATTATTTCAAGCTTCTATTCAGTATTGAACACCTCTGCCACAGAAGCAAAGTTTGATCTGACAGAACTCAACAGCAAAGGTGTAGAAGCTAGGGCAAGGCGGCTCAGGCTCTAGCATAAGAAGTAGTTCTCGTGAGTGGAATACCATTTTTCTATAATGCTGGAGTAGCATATACACACAAATACTGACTTCCAGTACTGTGCACATTCTCAGGTACTCAACCACAATATATTGCCCTTGACAGAGGACTATTTAGGCACTCAGCTGCAACCCTTGCTGAGTGAATAGTTAGAAGCACATTGGCTATGCTGATACAATCATTTTGACCAGCCATCCCATACATGAAAGCACAGTAATTCACAGCTAATTATTTAAATGTGCCTTCAAAGAGGCACAAATTTAAATGTGCCTTCTCAAACAAAATATGCCTTCCAGAGACCAAATGCAAGATATCAGTGTGTATCTTCAAATGAAGCTTAGTAACATTATCATTACTAGTGCACAATTTTATTCACAGGGATTTTTTTTTCTCCATAAGATCTCAGTATCTGTGTCAGCACAATTGCCTATTATTCTACATATAAGGAAGAGATGCGAGTGCTCCATTCTCATTCAATGCACTCTACAGCTGAATTCTTTTGATAATGCCAGCATAACGAGTTACCCAAGATCACTGCAAGCTAGGACAGGAATTTATGAGGAGCAGATTATTTGTCCACTATTCTTCAGGGGAATATGCTTTCTCTACAGCTCATGTTAAGTGGCTTAAATCATTTATCTCAAACACTTTGCTTCTTTAATACACAGGTGAAGCACTGCTTTTTCTTTTGTGTTGACACAAAAATTCCCATGCGCTGCATCAGACATTAACTGGCACCTAAGGAACAGACACAAATCAAGCCATGAGAATGCATTTAACTAACAGTGACCACACTGAGGCCTTCAGAGATAACAATAACAAAATTCTAATAAGAGATACGCTTTTTAAAAGCTTTAATATAAGATTCATTTGCTGCTCCATTAAATATTTCATTGTGAAAAGACTTTTCCTTTTTTTCAAATTGCAGTAAGAATGAGTAAGGAAAGGCAGATTTTTTTATGCAGATGTTGACACAACATAAGGACGATGCAGAATAATGACCAACAATTCACATATATTTTGTGTACCCTGCAGGAAACACCGGTGGCTGCTGTGAGGAAGAAAAGCCTTTTGAGAGAGAACTGGCTTAATTGTAACTCTCTGCACTGGTATTTTATAGATTCTTTCCTGCAATTTGCTCAGATTGGTCACCCTTCAATCAACTTTTCTCTCTATTCATCACCATCTTCATTAAAAGAAGTCTTGGAATAAAGGGGTGGCATTCACTTTCAGAGAAAGGCAGACTGTCATCCCAAGTCCCTCCTGCAGCAAGAAGGCAGCTTTAAGTGTTCAGCTCTGATTTCTATAAAAGCTCTTTAACTCAGTAGCTCACCTTGACAGCTGGTGAGCTGCTCTACTTGCACTCTATACAACAGCCTGGAAGAGCATGGGTCCACAATGTGCTGCCTTCAAGGTACACCTCAGCCATTAATTCCAATGAATTGCCAGGCAGGTTCAAACAAAAGCTGGCAAAAATTACTAAATTAAATGTGGGTTATAAAGTACCTCCTACATTAGGAGCAAGGAATTCTCATTTGCTGAACTCCTTACACGGACAAGTATGTGATGAGAAAAATACAACCCTGAAGTGAAAACACAGAAGGCACCAAGACAGAACTAAGGCTTAGGTTTTAGCAATGCATTTGCATAAGTTCCCTGCCCCATATCCCAAAAGCCCGTAATTTCTAACATCTGAGAGAACAGTGAACACCCACTCACAAATTTCTTTCCAGTCAGAACAAAAAATATAAAAACAGACTAAGGAAGATAAGGTTTGGGTTTTTTGTTGGTGGTTGGGTATGGGGGTTTTGTTTGTTTGCTGGGGGCTTTTTGGTGCCTTGTGTTTTGTTCCGTTTATTTTGCTTGGGGGTTTGTTTTGGGGGTTTTGTTTTGTTGGGTTTGTTTGTTTGTTTGTTTGGGTTTGCTGTTTGGGGAGGGGGGTGGGATGGTGTTTGCCTTTTTGTTTGGTTGAGCGTTTTATACAGTTAAAAGGCCACATACACCCTCCTAACTCTTCCTCTTAGCACATGAAGACAGCAGCAAGCCCTCAACACACAATTTTGAGTTTCCGAAATACAGCAGTGAGCTTCCTACATCTACTGATTCAAGTGGCATAACCTGCAGCTTCACATTTACAATGCCGTTAATTTAGGTAAATTCAAAAGTTTTCTGTGATTTACTGGTTTCTCTTACTAATTTGCAGTGCACATATACTATGTGTCTGTAGATCCTAGAAGCGATTGAGAACATGAAACTGTAAACTGAACAGACGGAAGAGTTCCTAGTATTGATTTTTTTTTTTCTCTGTAGCACATACAGAGTATTTCCTGGGCTTTTAAAGTACAGCCTCTAAATGTTCTGACATAAGCTGTTTGGGATTAGAAGGGGAACCTATCCTGATTTCATAAAGCTATGCAGGCCCATTTGAGGTACATATGCTGCAGATGGGAAAGAATGTACCTTCACTCATTAACAATAAAGAAGAAAGCAGTCTGTACTGCCAGACAACAGGCAATGGCTACCTAACTTGGAAATTCACTATTGTGTAAAGTTATACGGTTCAAACCCACACAACTTATTTGTCTAGTATCTTCCTGCTTTGCTAAAATGCAATGTAGCAGGAAAGGATTTTAAAGCTCCACGTCACTTGCTAGAAGCTGGCTGGTAGCGAAATACCCACCAGACCTTGAAATGCCGTTTTAAACGGCGTTTTTCCACCCTTTCCAGAACTTCCAGCAGGCGGAGCACTTCTCTTGACCGCCCTACGACAGACACCAAAAGATCCTCAGGCATCTGCAAGCTTTCAGACTTCACTGCAAGTGGCGTATGATGCTGAAGTCCTCCCCTTGACTTACAAACACCTAAAGCTGTTCAGCTATATTCTGCACTGCACACACAAACAACAATCCTTAATGAGACACATGGAAGTTACTGGAGATGTCTACGACTATTTATAATTCATGTCTCCTATCCCATCTGTCTGCTCCCTCAGGTTTCCTCCAGATAAGATAGGAACAAGAGCCAAGTGGTGGGGGGTGGGGTGTCTCTATTTTAAGTTCAATATGCTATGCAAAATTAAACTGGCAACAAATATTTTCAGAGCTACTGAAATTACTCTCTATTCCAGTGATACCATATTTGTGTTAAACCATTTCTGTTGAACTGCAAGCCAAGGCTAAAAATTTTTCCATCATTCTCAGTTCTTAACAATCATTTTACTTCATTAATGATCAAGTAAATATAGCTTCTTTTATTTGTAAAGGTTTTCATTCTATGGAGCACATACAATAACTTAAAAAACCATCAGAACACTTTTCCTGTAAAGAACACATGCAATCTGTGTTTGCATCAGCCCTGGAAGGGTACATCTTCCCTATCTGGGAATGCTTAAAAACAGAGAAAGTGGCTGCTGCCTAAAGCTCTAAGTTGGTAGTAATTTTTCCACTGCATTAAGACAAGAGATGAGAACCTGTGTCTGTAACACAGCTGGTAGAACTTCTCTGAAAATAACAGTAGTAAAGAACAAAATCTGCTACTGCACGCACCATTCATTATTATGTCTTATCTTCATAAATGTAGTTGATTTTTTACATGACATTTAAGAAGAAACTCATAAGTATTTCCAGTAGTAAAAGTGAGTGTATTTCTGAATGGCTAAGTCAGCTTCTGGACTACATCAGCACTCTCCAGCAAAAGGCAAGTGATGACAGAGAACTTCACAGAACATGAAATGAAGTATTTAAAACTATGAAACTGAGATAGCAGACACAGGAACATCCCCATGAAATTACTATAACTCAGTTACTGTTTATACTGAATACAGAGTTTGTATTTGAAATAATATTAACTAGTATCTAAAAGCAACACAGTAATTCAATGGTGCTAGCACATCCCCATTATACCTCTACTGCAACAGCATTTTTGACTTAAAGGAACAATACACATCATGTACCTTTACTGCCCTTGTAAGCCTTTAGCCTGCAGTGTATTTTAAATTAGGACATCAGGAAACTGCTTCTTACAGAAGTATTTCAACATTAATGGCAGTTTCTTCATATCTAATAAATTCGGAAAGACAGCTGATTTTGCTTCCATTGCCTACCTGATGACATTCAGAGCAGCTACGCATAGGATCACAAGCACTAGACTGCATGTCAGGGTTACTTTAGCAATGGGAGAGACTAAGAGAAGGAAAAGAAAAATATCTCCTCAAGCACATTTTATTAATACCACTTATCAGCAATTGGGAAAATATAATAAAGCATGCTATCTTAATTTAAGCAAAACATTGACATTAACATGGCATGAGCTTAAAACTCCAGAAGAGTATACCACTAAGGCTGAAACACTTACATGGTATGTTTACATTAATCCGCCTGCTTTTTCAGGCTTTTACTTAGCATTAACTGTGTGCCAGATCAATACAATTCTCTACAACAAAAAAATACCCTCAAGTACAGAGATTTGAAGTCTGTGTGCAAACACAATTATAATGAATATGATACAAATGTATGCTCCAGGCATAAACACAGCCAAAGAGCTCTGTTTGCATGCAGGTAATGCAGATGTTCTATCTGTTGGCATGCAGGTAATGATCATAGCAATTATACTATTCAGCTGTTTGACATTCTGAGGAAAGAGAACAGGAGAACAGGTAGCCACATGAGACTAATGATGAGTGATTTATAACAAACGAGCACAGAAATTAAGATTTTCTTCAAAGTGAAATAATGAAAATTGCAATGCTGTTTCTGACCATTACAGCATACCTACAGCTTTATTTTTCTGGCTAAGAAGATGGAATAAACTATTTCAGTTGGAAGAGACCTACAAGTATCCTCCAGTCCAGCTGCCTGAAAAAAAGTTAAAACATACTATTAAGGGCATTGTCCAAGTGCCTCTTAAACAGGCTTGGGGCACTGATAACCTCTCCAGGAAGCCTGTTGCAGTCTGACCACCCTCTTGGTGAAGAAATGCTTCCGTATGCCCAACCAAAACCTCCCCAGGACAGTTTTGAGCCATTCCCACACATTCTGTTCCTGGATCGCAGGGAGAAAAGGTGAGCACCCCCCTCTCCACTTCCCCTCCTCAGGAAGCTGTAGGGAGCAATGAGCTCATCCCTCAGACTCCTTTTCTCCAACCCAGACAAGGCTGGAGCCCTCGGCCGCTCCTCACAGGACGCACCTTTCAGCCCTTCCAACCAGCTTTGTTGCCTTCCTCTGGGTGCATCCAAGGACCTTCACATCCTTCTTAAACTGTGGGCCCAGAGCTGCACACAGGGCTCAAGGTGAGGCTGCACAATGCTAAATGCAGCAGGATAATCATCTCCTTTGACCAGCTCTTTCTGCTGTGTTTGATGCACCTAGGCTGAAAAACCACATGAAATGCCTCTGATTTTCCTACATTCCTATTAGTCAGAAGCCCACTTTCAAGTATCAGTCCAGTGATTTCTTTAGACTTCTTTTTGTTATTGACATACTTTAAAAAAGCTGTCCTTATTATCTGATTCAGCTCTAAGCTTTGTCCTTTGGTGCCTTCTCCCTGCATAAATGAACTCTTCCTGTGAAGCCTGAGCTCACTTACAGATACCACACAATTTCTTCTTCCTCTGAAGCTCCACTGTTGAGCCAATCTGGTCTTCTCCCCACTTGCTTGACTTTCAGCACAATGCTATTACCTTTTCCTGTGCTTCTAAAAAGTCATTCTTAAAAACTGACTAGCTCTCATAGATCCCCCAAACCTTCAAAAACAGATTCCCAAGTGACACAGCTAACAAGCTCCCTGAACAGCTCAGATTGCTCTCTTGAAATTTAGGGAAATAACCCTGCTGCCCTTCCTTCTTACTACACTGAAAATGTTAAAACTTAACCACTTCATAACCACTGTGGCCAAGACAGAGACCTACCATCACATCTCACACAAGTTCTTCTCTATCCACAAACAGGTATAGGAGAAAACCTTTTCTAGTTGGCTTACTGCATACCTGTGACAAGAAATTATCTTCAGCATACTTCTGGAATTTCCCAGACTTGCTTGTCACAGTGGTCTGGTATTCCCAGCTGATGTCTGGGAATTTTAAATCTCCCAGAAGGGCAAGGACTACCAATCCAGATATTTCTCTTAAGTTTCTATAGAAGAAACCATCAGTGCTATCATTATGGCTGAGTGACACACACAACATCTCCTTTGTTTTCCACCCCCCTCATCCTCACCAGAGGCTCCCAACCACATTACCCGTAACTGTAAGGGCTGTACAGTCAAAGCTCTCCCTTACAGACAGCGCACCTCCTCCATCTCACCTGCACTGCTCATCCTTCCTGAACAGCTGCAGCCCTGATCCCAGGATTCCAGTCATGGGACTCATCCCACCAAGTCTCACCAGTGACACCACAGCTCTGGGAACTGATCAACACTTCCAGTTCATGCTGTTTCTCATATTCTGTGCATTGGTGTATGAGCATCTGAGATATACTGAACGACATATATACTCTGAAAGGCACAAGATATTAATTCCAGCCAACCACATATATGCTTCTTCACAAACTCTGCAGCTCTGCATACTACTGGTAAATGCGCCTTTGTACACCGAACAGAAAGGGATGGGTAAGATATGTAGATCGGGCTTAAAAGCAGAAAACCCTCAGAGTGGTAACATGGTCTAATCCTGAATAAATGATTTTGTTCTAGGCCAATTAGATCATGAAGGGAACAATAAATTTTAAAAATTCCTCATCTTAAAAAACGCTACATTTGTGAGATTGTATCGGCACTACTAATATGGTGGTAATATGGAAAGAGTAAAAATAAAGGGACCATAATGTCCAAACACACATTTGATAGATCACGGCTAGGATTCAAAGGCATCTGTTTGCAATCTTTCGATTTTTTAAAAGTCAGGGAAAAAAAAGAGGACAAAATAGGATTTGCAAGTTGTTATTTTTTGGTTTGTTGTTTGCTTTTTTTTAATAAAAAAACAAAATCAGAAAACCATTAACTGAAAAATTAGCAATGTTTTACTTGTTTATAGGTTACTGAATAAAGACATTTCATCTGCAATCCCTAGCCTCTAATTGCTCCTGAAAGAACAGACATACAGCATTTTTTTCCAGTTTTCCTGTCAGTGATATCTTTATCATTCCACTGTTGAGTTGCAAGCACCAGGTAATAAATAAATAATTTTGTTGATAATTCTGCAGAACATTTCAGGGCTCTTAACTGCTTTAGTTGTGCAGATCTGAAAAAAAAGAGTGAGGTGCTTCCTAACAGACCTTAACACATGCAAACTGCTAACAGTAATTTTTGTACCAAACACTCTAAACTTTGCTTCAGTGTTTAGACAGCATTTTCATATGAAAAATATTTCAGAATCACTAGCAAACACAAGTTTGGTTTTGTGAAAAACTGTAACATACTCCTAACATATAACATGTTCTGCTTCTACAAAACTATTTTAGAAGAACGTCAAAGAATATGTCAATGAAACAGAGAAGTGTTTCCAAAGTGTTTCAGATTGACTAAAATGTCATTACAAAGTTATCCTGTGGAAAAATGTGTTTGCAAAGCTGAAAACTGAAGTGTACATAAGCCACATAACAGATGGACTTTGTATGGCTACACAGTATGCTACGCATAAAGCCATATACAGACAAATGAGCTGTATCAATAAAAACATTTCAGTTCATATCTGTTTTTCATACCTCATTCCTCAAAACTGTTTCTCATCTCTTTTCCTGTCAGCATTCATGAACAAGGTATTGAATGTTTGTTGCTGTTTAATTTTTTCAACTGAATGATCTTCCTTTACCTTGTCAATCTTTCCAACATAAGTAATTTAAATTTTGGTTGTCATTCCAGATTTAAGTTGATGAAACAGGAATTCAGTCACACTGTATGAGCCTCAAAGAACTGCTGAGTATCTCTGAAGCTTGGTGGTATTTTTGAAGACCAAACTCTATGCCTTTGGACTTTTTTGAGGACAGTATCTATACAGCAGGTACTTAAAATGTTTCCAGAAGAAAACTCATGCCCGCATATCTTCAACAACTTTCTAAATCTTCATTAAATGATGCACCAATTGGAAATAAGAGAATGGCCAAATGTGAGGTGGTTGCTTGGACATAATATGCTAAAATGTCAATTAAAATTACCCTTGGCAGATTTTCCACATCAGATTTTGTTCCTTCAAAACAAGTCAAGCCTTGTTTACTTTATTAGGGTTGCACTAAGTGTAGCTAAATTGTGATCCTTAAGTCTAAATAACCAGGCGTTGAGCAAAACATGAATTATTTTTTCCCTTTCAATCACACATTATTCCTTGCAGATTTACAGTGAAATTAACATAAGGAAACACTGAATTAATGAGATACTGGTCTGCACCAAACTTTGTGCTCTTATTCAGTCCAACTGGAGTAGAAACCTACTCGGCAATGTGATTACATGTTCAAACAGAACCTAACCAAAGAACATATCAACACAGTGAACAGCTCAGGAAAAGGACTCAAAGACGTCTTGCAATTCATCATTTGACCTTCTGAATCTGAGCTATCAATCACTTCAACTGTAATCTTTTCCTTTACTCACTGCAATGTGTTTCTCTTTTCTTGGTATTCCTGTTTTCTTCATGGATTTTGATTATTAACAGCTTGAAAAACAGAGAAATTCAGTGTAAACATCTTGAATAAAAATTAAAGTGCATGACATCAGCCAGACATGCAGGAAACAAGTAATATTATACCGCTATTGTTTCATTAGTGGTCACGATTCAAGAAGACTTCAGAGGAACAGAGAACTTGACACTTTTCTTCAGTTCTGAAGAAAGGACTGCAATAGTTTACTTTGGGTGAAGATATCCAAACCTTCAAAATCATGCATGCCTAACAATAATTTGCTTCAATATAACAAGATATCCCCCAGTTAACAATCATTTATAATTCTTTCTGGAATCAGAGTACACATTCCCTAGAAAACATGAAATTAAGTCAAAATGGAAAAAGGCATTTCATATTAGCATATCAGGTGCTTTCAAAGGAGTCATGCTCTTAACTCTTCTGTATCAAAGCAGACGTCCTTGCTTCAGCGTAACACCCAAAACTTTGTTTGCTATAGTAGACTTGACTGACAATACATAGCTGCACAAAAAGGGCTTTCAATATCTGGCATGTTTAACTCTGGAAGTTCCTCACCTTTCTTATTTTCTGTTGGAGTTCTTTTGGATCTGGATGGGGATTTTTTTTGTTTGTTTGTGGTTGTTTTGTTGTTTTTTGTTTCTGTGGTTTTGGTTTGGTTTGGGTATTTTTGTTGTTTTGGTTTTAGGATTTGGGGTCTTTTTCTTTGGTTTGGTTTTTTTAAACTAGCAAGTGCCCAAGGAAACTGACTAGACAGATCTTAGATTTTAATCCCTGTCTGATCTTCACAGGTTTGAAAAAAGAACACCTCCAAGGACAGTGTGCATGCAATGCACTGTTGAATTGAAAAAAAGAGAAAGGGAAGCACCTGTAGAAACAAAGCAAAATCAGAGCAAAACTTATTTAAGCAAGCTTCCCCACTCATTCTTTCCAGATGTTTTCAGAAAGTCTTTCCACCAACCAGATGTTTTAGAAGTACCATGATATATCAAAGACAGGTGAAGTTTGTTTTTAAATTTAAAATGGTCCTACTAATTTCAAACAAGTAAGCATGAAACAGGGCCTAAAAGCAGGCACAAGTTTGACTTCCTCATTTTTACAGCATCTGCTTCTCTTTGCCCTTCTTTAAAATTGTCTTTCAACCTCAGCTAGAAATCCCAAGCTAGACAATGTACTGGGAACACTGCTTCCTAAAACACCTCCCTTCCCCACACCCCCACCACAACCCTTTTTTTTTTTTTTTTTGTTTTCTTTTTTTTTTTTTTTTGCTCTTCTTCTAACATGGTGTTCAGCTGTCACTTACCACAGCTCCACTGCAGGTAGGTTACACAGGAGACTTTTGGGCTCTTTTGGAGATGTATAATGGATGGGAACCACCAGTGAACACAGACCCAAGGATGGCAACCCATAAGTACAGCTGTCAAGTTAAGACTTCTGCCTCTTAATGTGAATGGTAAGGAAGCTACAACTTGTGGCCAAGAAGTACATGTCTTTATCTGGGGCAAACAGAAGAGGAAGATAGAACAGACTATAACAGGAAAATCTCATCTGACCCAAAAGTTGGCCAAGCAGCTGCACAGGTTGCAGGCTCTGGGTTTCGAGGTGCAGGTGCTTGAAGGAGGCTCCCCCATGCAGGGGGAAACCCAGTCTGGGCCCAGACTCAAGACTACCTTCTTGCTCCACACCACTCGAAGCACTCATGAGCTCCCCATCACTTCCCTGCTGCCAGCTATATTACGGGCTATTTCCAATTACAGCCATCTGAGAGAAATGAACAGTAACAAAAAAAAGCCGTTTTCTTCAGTAACAAGGTCACAGTGTCAGAAACATGCCTACCCATGGCCTCATGCTGAGCAAGAACTGAAGAACCCTCCCCACATGCATAATCCAATATGCTACAAAGAAAATGCTACCAACAATAAAATTTGAACTGTGAAGACTCACAGCATTTGCAAGTACAAAAACCTGAAGCAAAGCCAGTAATGCATGGCAGTATAAGCCCTGCAGCTGAAAGGTTCAGAGAACCACAAAGCAGACTGGGGTGAGCAGAAGGCTTTCGTTCCAGTCCCCAGCTTCCACCTCTGCCTTCAGGAATTTATTTGCTGTCTGTAGTGAAACTTCAGCCACATGGCTTCAGAAACTGAACACGTTTCCATGGCTGCTTGCCAGGATACCACATGCCAATATGTAGTGCCATTTAGACAGACTGAGATTACAGGAAATGCTGAAGGAGACAGAACACAGTTGTCACCTGTAGGAATGGATAAAAGGGCTTTCTGCAGATTCTGAGATATGACACACACAGCTAAACCTCTGCAAATCTCTGCTATTTAATAATGATTCTCTTAAAGACTCCTCCAAGCAAAACCTTGGACATTACTAAAAGAAGGACCTGACGTAACTAAAAGGAGGACTAAGGGAAGCAATGAAAGGACAAATACTGAAAACATATATAACAAAAAACCCTATTTTTAGAACTCATTTAGACATTTAAAACTACGACCTTCCAAAATGTCCTGAAGTTACTTTATAAAGAATATTTACTTATGCATGCAAAAAACATAATGATAGAAAACAATTAAGCTATATTTAAGCTCCACATAAGAGTAGAAACTGTACATTCTTTATTCTCCCCAACTGTTTACATTCCTCTTAGGACAGCACAAAAGATCAAACTGTTTCCTGCTCCAGGGCAGACTCTGAGAAAGGAGAAATTAACAACATCTTTTCCTTGCAGGAAACATTCTGCTTTAGTTAAGAGCAAAAGTAAAGATAGACTGAAAATAACACTTTGAATAAAGAGTGCCCTATGCAATCCAGTTTCTTTCAAGGACAATCAGAAGCACCACACACTCTTAAGCCTTCCCAGACATAGTAAATTTAAATATTTACGACACCAGAGACAAGAGTGAAAGACAGTAGGGATGCCCAGTTTACAGGCAGAGAATTGAGGTACACACAGAAAGGGAACTGTCGTGTAACAGCAAAGGCAGTCTAAAAAACAAGCCTAGAAGTCAAATGCAGAGTCATGATGGACAACCTATTCTTACTTGAACACTTCAGAACCATGAGAAGTATTAGGATGGGTTGGGGAAGTAGCACAAACAGCTATAATGCACTACAAGAAAATAAACAACCATGAATCTGAATAAATATGGAACACTCACACCAGAAAGCAACCTGTTTTTCTTTTTTTTTTATTAAACAGGCAGGTTGTTAAAACTTCCATGATTCTTAATGAAATATTTTTTCAATACAGGACTGCTATTCACAACATTTATTAATGACTGAATGCAAGACAGGTAGCCTTACTGGGAAGAAAACATCTTGATGAAAGAAAATCAGGTTAACCTCCAACTGAGCATAATGAAGAAAATGAGGTGACTTAACATAACTTGCTACACTTAATGAGGCAATAACAAATGGTAACCAATGTATAGAGAAACGTATAAGACACATTTTAAAAGGACACCATTTAAACTACAAGTCCATTTTAAGTACTTACCACTTAGTATCCCTATAACCTACTTATGAACAATAAGAAGTCAATGCAATCTCAGTATGAATCCAGTAAACTGGATGATTGACTATTTCATCTAAACTGCTCTTCTGCAATGTAACAATTACTCTGGGTAACTGAATTTCTCTACTACTCATGAGGTTTTGATCTTCTCCTTCCCATCCCTTAAAACACAGAACAGAAAATCAGGAAAAGCTGAAAAACCTAAAGGGAGTATTAAAATCCAAGAACTGCAACACCACCAAGAAGAGTTAAAACTGTGACACACTTCATTCTAGTAACATGAACAGGGTGCTTGATCATGTGCTCCTAAAATGCCCTTGACACAACTTCAACATAATTGCAAAACTAGCCATTTAAGACAACTCCAACCACGCATGCCCTTCCACAAAGCCCTGGATGAAGCCTTACCTCAACAGAGGAAAGTAATTTTCTCAGTTTACAGTCTGAGCTCTTTCTTACCAAAGCATTCTCACAACAATGTCCAATATTAAGTACCAATTACTGTGACTTCAGAACACAGCAGTTACCTTAACAGGACACTGAGCAGTACATGCTGGTAAACACTGCCTTGCAACTGTCAATCCTTTAAGCCACCTAACGTATTTAAGCTCTAAGGCCAGTACCAAGCTCTGTGTTGCCTGTCCTTCACTTGTGATGCTAATTTGAGTACACGCTCCCCTCCACAAGGTACTAATTATTATAAAATAACTTATCATCCTCAAGACTCTCCCTTGTTCGTCAAGTTTGGCTGCAACTGGCTGACTTTCATGGGGATATGCAAAAATGAGAATAAAAGCCTTCATCCTCAAAGAACAGTAAAGCTTACATGTTTCTTCTAGCCAGCCATAATGGTTAAGATTCACTTATCCACTGTTTGAAGTATAACCTAAATTTTAATTCATCTGTTCCCACTGAATTTGATCCCCTGCTTGTCTGCTCTTTGTTACAGTAAAAATATCCTTTAACAAAGCACTTGTATTTTGATAATCTTGTGAATTATACTGTTTTCTCCTTCACATTCTATAAAATACAATTGTCCCACATGAGGTCCTAATATGTACCATGTGTATCAGGATGAAATACCCAGAGGCTAGTAGCTTATTCAACTTGTGAATTTCCTTGGCACCTCCACATTCTTCCTTGGTTGAATCAGCTGTTGCAGTAAAGTATTAAGAATACATTTAACCCCTTGGATCTTGAAGTTAGGCCACAGCTAGAAACATGCCCCTCAAGAAAGGCCTGTAGGCACTGATTATTTTTGTTACTGAAATATCCTCCGGTCACTGGCTAATGTCTTGTGCTGCTACTCTGCATAAGCAGCTGCAGAAACAAAAGTGGTATTAAGCCATTACATGAAAGAAGTTACATACCTTATTCAGTGTATTTTCCTAGACCACAGTCATTCTGATATTTTTAAAAGCTGACTCATTCATCCTCTTATTAACATGACTAATGGCAGAAAGACAGCTTCCTTCCAACTCAAGCTAATAGAAGCTTGGCTTAGGAAGCTACTATCTAGAAGAGATTAACAAACTCCTTTCAGGAAACTTTATGAAACTATTTTCTCCCCTGGTGAAAATATGGAGTATGCTGCTTTATTAATATAAATATACTGAATTACTGTGTTTTGTTTTCTCTAACACAGTACCTTAAGTCTACAGTACCTAAGAACAAAGAAGAATACAGTACCTCCAATACTTATTTTTGTGGGTTTGGATCATGAACAAACTACAGGCTCTGTGCAGCTTGGAGACTTTCCATGACAGTATTTGCTGTTCTCTTTATTACCCTTCTATATAATACACACATGCCAATCAGTTCTTCTTATCTGCAGATATCCCACTGAGTTCAGAATCATCACTGTCCAATTTTATAGGATCCTGAGTACAGCATAGCCTCTCTATACCCATGAGTTTATCAGGATAGAGAGATCTTAGTTTTGGTAAGCCACAGATACAAGTTATTTGCATAAGGAACCTTACTGTGAAATACTGTAGCTGGAGATGTCCGCTGTAAAAGTCGATGAAATAAAACTAAGTAGTAGGGAGTAACTAAGTTTGGTTTTCTCAAGGAGCATAATTCCCTGAGCCTACTTCATACTAAAGGCAAGACACCAAACTTAATGCCAGAGTTTAACAGCACAACTCTGCCTTTACATGTTTACACAGCACCACTTATTAAAAACAGCTTTACAGGACAACCTACAGCTGGTGCTTATATGAGCATCTTCGTATCATGGAGAAAAGTATGAGAAGATAATGAAAAAATCAAGCTAATAATAAGAAAAAACTCCTTGAAAACGCTGCTGAACTTGGGGTCTAAAACACATGAGAAAGTGCCTTAAAAAAAAAAAAAAAGACGGCATAAAAAAAGTCATAAGAAATCCCATCCTTACAACTGAACTAAAACTGAGGAAAACCTAAGAGCCGCAAAGAAACACATTAGATTTCACTTAGTTTTCGTCCCATCAGTACAACAGTAGAAATCATTAGCATATTTTAATGCCTTAAGGCAAGCACAGTCCAGCCTTCCCATTTTCTTTTACACGAACTATCAAATGTTAATTAATTATTGTTTGATAATTAGTCCAGTGACTGGTTTGTAAAATCCTATTTTACTTACTGCATGCTGGGCACATTTTAGTACCCACAATACTTCAACTCACCTAAAAAAAATAAATTCCAGAAGTGGTTTGCAGGTCACTGGGACATTGTTTTAGACAGAGAAAACTACACCAATTAAAAAAAAAAAAAAAAAAAAGAAAGAAAGAAAAAAAAAAGAACACCTATTTTAAAAAGAACAGAGAAGCATCAATTTGGGGGAAAAAAACCCCAAACATACAGAGGCAGCATTTCACCATAAGGATAACATTAATGTGGAATCTGATCACATTTGTATTCAGCTGAACAGGAAATGAGAGCCCATTTTAAACCACTTCAAGACTAATACAGTAATAATTCAAGTTTACCTCAAAGTGTTTGACCAAGGAAGCTAGTATTATTGGCACCAACTTAAAGACGATTCATGGGGGGTGAAACACCTTGTAATAAGTCATCAAACATATCAGTGGCAGAGCCAAGAACAGATGCAACGGCTGCTGACTACCATTAACACATGGCTCTATTCGTGTAAAACTTCCATTTTGCTAGACTTCATGATGTTGAACCTCAGCCTGGCCTCACATTCAACATTCCCAAAAGGCACAAAGTAAATAAACAAAAGCAAACATTTTAGGCACATCTGCCCCTAAGCTGCTTTGAACATAACATGCCTTCTAAGCAGCATTTTTCTGACATTTTCTAACCACAACTTTCAAAGCAAGCTTAAAATTCTGAGCTAACAATTGAGCATATATTATACAACCACATGTATACATTTTGCTAGTTTTACCACTATTAAGTGAAAACTGCAATAGTTCTGGACACAGCTGATTCATATGAGACATCTTCTTTGACTAAAAACTAACAAACCTATTCGGCCAGTAAGATATGGATTATGGTTTTAAATCCAAAAAGGCAAGTACTTTAAAACTAGCAACAAAATATTAGAGAAGGAATTCTCTGAACAGCACAGGATTTGTCTTAAATGAATGACAATGAAGCATTCAGAGGTAGACCACAACAAATCCAACATGTGCTTAAATCACAGCACAAGACCTGTAATTATCACCAGACAATCAGCAACAGTGGAATAAACTCCTACTCAGTGGAGGTATTAGGTATGTATACACACACACTGCACAGGGTTAGGTTAAAGGGTAGGGAGCACCTAGCTTTCTCCAAAATGTGACAGCACTGGAAATAACTAACAGATTTCCTACCTGGTTGGTTTGAGGAATGTGTCAAATAGTGACAATTTTGTTTCTAAGTAAAACTTACTTGCAAGTCTTACTCTAGTAAACTGTTTTCCTAAAAAAACCTATTTGCTCAAATATTCTTATACGGTAAAGTATGTCTTCCTAAAAGTAATGAAATTTTCAAGATTCTCATACAAGTGCTAAAGGGGAAGACAGAATCCTAATCAATGACAGTAGGTATTTATGCTCTTTCCTATTAAACACTTCAATACAAAAAAAATGGGATTCAGCTCAGTGCAGAAGAAAAAGCTTGCTTTTCTCAAATCCACTGAAATTCAAGAAGCTATGGTACTGCTGGGCTGACACTGATGGGAGCTTGAGGTTTTCAAGGGAGAAAAAGGATTTTGCGTAGTTCTCTCTGCTGACGTGAACTGCATTTGCAATGCTAAAGTCATCCTGACTCAACTTCGCTCTACATTGATTCTTACTAACAGATGGTAAGAAGATGTGGAAGGAGAAAGTATTGGGAAGCAGTCTGTAATCAGGATCTGCAAGTACAAAGCTGATAAGTAAAAGTTGAAGATAGTAATTTTCTATTATCCTTGCTTGTTTTATAAAGAGAGGAGTCATTCACACTCAAGAAGCCACTTTCTTTCTATTCTATACACAAATTGCAGAAATATTTTCTGTTTTATACTGTGAGGGGCTTAAAACATATCAAGAAAGTAATAATTTGTCTCAAGGGCAGATCAGACAAGTGAGAAGTTTTGCATTTTGCCATCAATATCCACATATTGCACCCAACACGAAAGTAAGCAGGTCACAGAATCATAGAATAGTTAGGGTCGCAAAGGACCTTAAAATCACCTAGCTCCAACCTCCCTGCCATGGGCAGGGACACCTCACACTAAACCATATCACCCAAGGCCTCGTCCAACCTGGCCTTGAACATTGCCAGGGATGGAGCATTCACAACCTCCCTGGGCAACCTATTCCAGTGCCCCACCACCCTCACAGGAAAGAATTTCCTCCTTATATCCAATCTAAACTTCCCCTGTTTAAGTTTTAACCCATTACCCCTTGTCCTACCTCTACAGTCCCTAATGAAGAGTCCCTCCCCAGCATCCCTATAGGCCCCCTTCAGATACTGAGTCGTGGTTTAACTCCAGCCAGAAAACTTGTGCACTTACTCCCAGTGAGTGGTGCCAGGCTGGAAGCAATCGAGGCCCACGTTAGTCCCCTCCCTTCCCCAGGGGCTGCCCCCCCTTCCCCTGCTCCCAGAGGGATGGGGAGGAGAATCGAAAGAATGCAACTCCCACGGGCTGAGATAAGAACCGTCTAGCAACTAATGTACAATACAAATCACCACCGCTACCACCAACGACAACAATAAGAGAAAATAGCAAGGGAAAGGAGTACAATACCACGCGCCGAACAACGAGTCCGATCCGGCAGACCCCCTGTCCTTCCGGGTAACTCCCAGTTCCCCCCTGGACATGACGTGCTGTGGTATGGGATACCTCTTTGGTCAGTTTGGATCAGGTGTCCTGTCTCTGCTTCCTCCCGGCTTCCCTCCTCCCTGGCAGAGCATGAGGCTCACAAAGTCCTTGGCCAAACCAAAACATAATTTTTATCAACTTTGTTCCCAGCCCGAAAGTCAAAACACAGCACTGCACCAGCTACCAAGAAGAAGAAAAAATGACTGCTACTGCTAAACGAAGGACATACTGGAAGGAAGCTATGAGGATTCCACACGGGCTTCTCTTCTCCAGGCTGAACAGCCCCAACTTTCTCAGCCTATCTTCATGCGGGAGGTGCTTCAGTCCCCTCATCATCCTCGTGGACCTCCTCTGGACTTGCTCCAACAGTTCCATGTCCTTTTTATGTTGAGGACACCAGAACTGCACACAATACTCCAAGTGAGGTTTCACGAGAGCAGAGTAGAGAGGCAGGATCACCTCCTTCGACCTGCTGGTCATGCTCCTTTTGATGCAGCCCAGGATACGGTTGGCTTCCTGGGCTGTGAGCATACACTGAAGCCGGCTCATGTTCATTTTCTCATCCACCAGCACCCCCAAGTCCTTCTCCACAGGGCTGTCTGAGTCTCTTCTCTGCCTAACCTGTAGCTGTGTCTGGGATTGCTCCCACCCAGGTGTAGGACCTTGCACTTGGCATGGTTAAACTTCATGAGGTTGGCATAAGCCCACCTCACAAGCATGTCAAGGTCCCTCTGGATGGCATTCCTTCCCTCCAGCGTATCAACCGAACCACACAGCTTGGTGTCACTGGGAAAACTGTTGAGGGCACACTCAATCCCACTGTCCATCTCACCAAAAGAGATGCTGAGCAAGACCGCTCCCAACACCAAGTCCTGAGGGGCACCACTCATTACTGGTCTCCAGCTGGAGACTGAGCCATGGACCACAACTCTTTATGTGTAGCCATCCAGCCAGTACTTTATCCACCAAGTGGTCCATTCATCAAATTGATGTCTCTCCAATTTAGAGACAAGGATGTCGTGTGGGACAGTGTCAAACGCTTTACACAAGTCCAGGTAGATGACATCAACTGCTTTACCCCTGTCCATCAGTTCCGTAGCCCCATCATAGAAGGTCACCGAATTGGTCAGGCAGGATTCCCCCTTAGTGAAGCCATGCTGGCTGTCACCAAGCAATTGTTGGTTTTCATGTGCCTTAGCATGCCTTCCAGGAGAATCTGATCGAAGATTTTGCCAGGCACAGAGGTGAGACTGACTGGTCTGTAATTCCCCGGTCGTACATTTTCCCCTTCTTGAAAATGGGGGTTATATTTCCCCTTTTCCAGTCATCGGGAACTTCACCTGACTGCCATGATTTTTCAAATAAGATGGCCAGCAGCTTAGCAACTTCATTTGCCAGCTCCTTCAGGACCCGTGGATGGATTTTATCAGGACCCACGGACTGGTGCATGTTCAAGTTCTTAAGAAGGTCTCGAACCAGATCCTCTGCTACAGTGGGCCCAAGGTCTTCACTCTCACAGTCCCTGCATCTGCCTTCCAATACTTGGGTGGTGCGGTCAGAGCCTCTGCCAGTGAAGACCGAGGCAAAGAAGTCATTCAGAACCTCAGCCTTCTCCACATCCTGTGTAGCTAGTTCTCTCGATTGCTTCCTGAGGGGGCCTACGTTGTCCCTAATCTGTTTTTTATTCGCTACGTACCTATAGAATCCCTTCCTGTTATCCTTAACATCCCTATCCAAGTTTAATTCTAACTGGGCCTTAGCTTTCCTAACCTGGTCCCTAGCTTCCCAGACAACATCCCTGTATTCTTCCCAGGCCGCCTGTCCTTGCTTCCATCTTTTATAAGCCTTTTTTTCATTTGAATTTTCCTCAGGAGCTTCTTATCCATCCAAGGAGGTCTCCTGGCCCTCCTGCTGCACTTCCTTCTGGTTGGGATGCAACACTCCTGAGCTTGCAGCAGGTGGTCCCTAAATATCAACCAAGAGTCTTGAGCCCCCCTGCCCTCTAGGGCTATATCCCATGGAACCTTACTAAGCAGGTTCCTGAAGAGGCTGCAGTCTGCTCTTTTGAAGTCTAGGGCAGTGAGCTCGCTGCACACACTTCTCACTGTCCTGAGGATCTCAAATTCAACCATCTCGTGATCGCTGCATCCAAGGCTGCCCTGCAGCGTCACATTTCCAATGAGCCCTTCCCTGCTGGTGAGCACAAGGTCAAGCATGGCACCTCTCCTTGTTCATTCCTCTATTACTTGCAGAAGGAAGCTGTCTTCCACACAATCGAGGAATCTCCTGGATTGCTTGTGCTGGGCTGTACCATCATTCCAACAGATGTCAGGGTGGTTGAAGTCACCCATGAGAACAAGGGCCTGTGAGCGTGAGGCTTTTCCTATCTGTCTATGGAGTGCTTCATCCGCAGGTTCTTCTTGATCAGGCGGTCTGTAACAGATCCCCACAGTAGTGTCTCCCATCACTGTTTTCCCTTTAACCCTGACCCACAAACTCTCTGTTAACTGATCACCAGTCCCCAGACAGAGTTCCATACTCTCCAGCCTAACCTTAACATAAACTGCAATTCCCCCTCCCCGCCTGCCGGGCCTGTCTTTTCTAAAGAGCCTATAACCTCCCATTCCAACACTCCAGTCATAGGAGCCACCCCACCATGTTTCTGTGATGCCTATTACATCATACCCCCGTGGATGTGGACATATCTCTAATTCCTCTTGTAAGTGTAACTGCTTTTAATAGCATGTACAACAAGGAAAATGATACTGCAGAAGATACTGCGGAAGATACCGCGGAAGAAGATACTACAACTGAGCAATGTTCTTGGAAGAAAGCAGTCACAAACTGAAAAGCACCTCTTTTAGGAAAGGACCACACACTTGGTCTTATCTAAAGCTAGGATTACAGCTGAATTCATAGTTTAGGTGATTATAACATACTTGCAGAAATTATCTGGTTTTTTATTAAGAAACCAGTATTGCTAAAGTGATCAAATAAGCTGCAGCAAAGCACAATAAGGCCAAGATATGGTGTTTCTTTCTCCCAGGTACAGCATGGAGTAGAAGGTGGTAAAAAAACAGAAGTAGTTTCCTCCCCACTTTCCATCCTACAGCTTTGCGTATGTAATGCTAATTCTTCAGGTTTACTGTTGGAAGCTGCAAAGTCTTTATGAGCCATAAATATTGAGGCAAATTCACTGCTGGCTCACTTGCAAAAACATGATTCTGCTAAAGAATTCCTGGCCCTTCCTTTCGTCACTCACTTCCATAATTACCCCAAACTTTCATCGCAAGCTTCTATGCAAAACCCATGTTCAAATGTTGGTTTGTTTGAGGATTCCCTCTGCCCTCCACAGATTTTTGCAATCATACCTTTATGTGCTACTGTCTGCACAAAGAAGGAAGGTGTCTGCCTCTTCATGGCTGTGGAAGCAAAGGTTCTCTCATAAAACTTAAGAAGTGCTGGCATGTGAATAGCATACTTATGATGGAGTAGAAAGTGGATAAAAATTTTATTTTATTTCACGATTGTGCTAGTCTAACTTTTAAAACTAAAAGCAAGGAGAAAAAAAAATAATCACTGACAGCTTGTGGTTATCTCAATACAAGAGTTGGTTTTGCCTACCCAAAAGCTTTCAACTATGGCTTTTCAATTTTTCTTCCACCTTGTAAAGGTCATGCTTGCTATGCAATGTAATTCTTGTCTCCTGCATAGAGGTGCTAATGACAGCAATCTTTACATGCATTAAAAGCATACCATTTTCTATTTCTAGGGAAGACTGCAGAAGGCAGACTTTCAGGGTCATCATTTGCACCTCGCACATTCTTTCACAGGATATTTAACAGAAAATGACAAACATAACTCAGTCATGTTCTTCAGCACTAATGCTGACAGAGAAAGTTCCTCTTTTTCACCTCCTTCCCCCACCACCTCACAGCTTATCCCTGAAGATGGCATGATAGTTATTGGTGAGGATGATTTAATTGGTCCCCCACTTGTTTTGGCAACCTGAATTCATTCCAAGCTCTCTATTGTTTCTACATCTCTCTGGCATGATGCTTCATTTCCACATTCTCCTGACGAGATTTAAGCTGAAAAGTCAAAAACACAGCATTGCACCAGCTACTAAGGAGAAAAATTACTACTACTATTGAATCCCAGGACATCTCCTTACTGACAAACTTTCTGAAGCTACTTCTCAATACATTCTAGTTCACAGCATCCTACAATATCAAGCAAAAATAATAAATTAACAAAAGTACAGGATAAAAGTCATTTTATAGAACTGTCTGAGCTTATGTGCTTTTACAATTGTAACTAGCTACCTTACTTTCATGTGCAATAAACAAAATATTCTAATGATAGGGATTTTCTACCAAAGGGTATCAGCATCTCCCAGTTCAGGTTCAGAAGGTAAACCAGGAACACTGGACCAGCTAGAATCCACCTTTGTCTTTGAGAAAAATCAAATATAAACTGCTTTATATTCTAACACAAACATTGCTCAACCTACAGCATCTAGCAGAAGGTGATTAAACATTTAGAGAATAAAAGGCAACTTTTCTAATAGTCTTCTCCAAGTCATTATCTGATTATGTCAGAAGACACTGCAAAACTTGAATGTGAGAACATAACATAAGGTAAACTTACATTAGCTATTAAAAAAATTTATTTACTGGGAGGGTGGTGAGGCACTGGCACCAGTTTCCCATAGAAGCTGTGGTTGCCCCATCCCTGGCAGTGCTCAAGGCCAGGCTGCGTTGGGCTTTAAGCAACCTGGTCTAGTGGAAGGTGTCCCTGCCTATGACAGGTGTTGAAAAATACAAGCTTTAACATCCCATCTGCCCAAGCTATTCTATGATTCTATAATAGACAGTCTAAGCCTATTGAGTGGAGGTTGCTAGGAAACATGTAAGACAACCAAACCCTCTCACAAATTTATTGTTTCAACTCAAATAAGCTGTTTCTTTCCTCTCCATTGCCCATACCACGACACAGATCCTCACTCGCTCCTTTCACGACTAGGTATTTTCTACTAACTGTAAAGAGCTGTTTCTAGCAATGAGGTGAATGAGCTACGAACAGTTATTGGATGGTGAGCAAGCACAGGAGCTCTTAGCACCTTTACCACACCAGCTGTCTTTGGCTGAGAAGCTGAGAGAATCCAAACACCAGTGGACAGAAAGGAAAAGAGATTCACAACCAAGACTGAGAGCTCAGCCTGTAGGAAAGCTCCACTCCAAATGGAAGAGAGGAAACAAGTAGAAATGAAGGAGAAAGCTTGTTCTATTTGTACCTTTCTTAAAACTACATCACAGCACATAAGAGATAAGCATGTGTAGAAGCCAGAAACAATAGAAAATGAAACAACTTATTCAAAGTCATGTGACAAATAATCAACAGAGCCAAAATCTGAAGAACCCTATTCCCTGCTCAGCCAAGCATATACACTGCACGCTGGTTGCTGAAATGCCTAAATACATTGTTCTGCAGTGCTGGTTTCTTCGAGGTTTTAATAATACTGAGGTCTACATAAACTGATAAACAAATCCAAAGAAAAATACCATTCCTCAATACTCACTACACAGACAGTCTTATTCTCCTGCCTCTCCTACTTCCTTTATGGGGTATTCAGTTTATTATGAAAAGCTTACGAGCACAGTCATATAAATTATTTTAGATTAAAATAAACTAACAAAAGAGAAAAACCTCTACAAGGATACCAACATAGAGATAGGGCACACTGTATATCCAGCTGTTCTCTCACTTCCACAGGTATTTCAGATGCTTAAAAGCACATTTGTCACTGAATAGGAGAATAACTTTGGCAAAATAAACGACAATCACTATTTCTGTAGTTAAAAAAAAAATGCAGAGAACGTTAAAATAACAGCTAAAGTTCTGCTTCCCATTCCAGCCATCAAATGTAACTGTATACTTACTACACATGTTTTTTATTTCTCTGATCTCCAAACCATTCCTGTCTAATCTCCAAAGCAAGTGTTCAGTCCCAAGGTCACTACAAACACATACTTCTCCCTTCTCCCCTCTCTGTAAATTAGTTTTGGTACATTTTTGAGGATTTTCAGTCTTTTTTACAGCAACAACAATATTTCTCACCTTGTTGAATTGTTAATTTTAAATCCCTTACCAGCTTTTAGGAAAGGCTCACAAGCCTTTGTTACTGCAATTACCACTGTCTTCCAAAACTGCAATTTGAAAAATATTGTTCACAGCCACTTAGAAAAACTAAGCAGAGAAAACTGCTACCATATTTTGAAAAGCACAAAGCACTAGTACATGCTTCTAACCAGACCTGTGTAAGAGATGGGCTGACAGAGCATAACTAGCTTCTCATGTCTTTGTTGCTACTTTTGACTGAAAAGAGGAAAACCACAACATACAGCCAAATCACTATAGAAACTTGTGCCCTGACTACCCCTTTTCCATGCACCAGATCTCATATGGAGAGACATTCGGCCTTTCAGGTAGCTACTTACAAGCCTCTTGCACCATCTCTCCTTCCAGTCCAACACCAGACAAGTAGTAATGCTTTACAGAGGTAGTTACTTTCCTTGATTTCAGATTACCTCTACTTCTCAATGAACTGCATTTCTAGTCCTGTTCTTATTCCTCCCTTCTCCTATTTAATAATGATTTTTCTCTCCACTTACTCAATGCAAGTAAGGCCCCATTTTTCTTTCAATACCACTTCCCTAGCACCTGTAGCAAAGATGATGTGTCCTCCGTTGCCCACACATAAAGGAACAGAAAGGAAACAAAATTGCATTTAAAATGTGAATTAAAAAAATTACAAGAATTCTCTGGCAAGAAAGAAAGCCTCTGTTCTGTTGCTGTTAACACACACCACCAGGAAGACTTCTCATATAAACATGCACCTAGGAAAGATGGTGGGAATGTCTACTTGCTGTGGGAAGTCCCTTACCTCCAAATGAAATTGTAAATCATCTTTTTTTGCTAAAGTAGTAGTAGTAATAGCACTGAATTTTGAACTCAGTACACCCTTTCCCCCTTTATTACTTTCCTGGAGTGATATAACATGGAAACATAATTTATTGTTTCAGAATCCACTCTGGCTGATGTTCATCTTGATTTCTAAGGATTTTAACTTCACTTCAGTTTACCTGGGTTTAACCAATCTGATTTATACTTGCCCTGCTCTACACTTCCTAACCATTTTGGTGTTGGTGGGAGATAAAACTTACTACTCATGACATATTCGAATCAATAGAGGTAATACTGTCTAGCAAGGGTTCCTAAAGCTCAGCAGACTGGCCAATCAGCAATTTTCTTTGAGCTATTCTTTTCTGCAGCAATGACTTCCCCACAGCTTTTTGTTTTAAGCTCTCCACCTAGTAATTGAATTTATTGTATGTCTGATAGGGTTAACAATAAACTGATCTGTCAATCAAGCAAAAGACAGCTAGAAAAGAGACCTTTCCAAACCCTGCATATACATGTCCCCCTCACGCAAAAAAAGGCTTACCACTTAAATGTTCTGCAACTCTTGTTCTGGGTTCAGCAGTAGCAGTCATTTTTCTCCTTCTTAGTAGCAGGTGCAGTGCTGTGGTTTTGACTCTCAGCCTGGGAACAATGCTGACAACACCGATGTTTTTAGTTGTTGCTCAGTAATGTTTACTCTGACTAAGGACCTTTTGAGTCTCATGATCTGCCAGGGAGAAGGGGAAGCTGGGAAAAAGCAGAGACAGGACACCTGACCCAAACTAGCCAAAGAGGTATTCCATACCACAGCATGTCATGTCCAATATGTAAACTGGGGCAGTTACCTGGAAGGGCTAGTGCACTGCTTGGTCAGGCTGGGTATCAGTTGGCAGGTGGTGAGCGGTTGTATTCTCTTCCCTTGTTATTTCCCTTATCATTATTATAATTCTTGGTGGTAGCAGTAGTGGTTTGGATTATACCTTAGTTATTGGGCTGCTCTTACTTCAACCCGTGGGAGTTACATCCCTTCGATTCTCCTCCCCACCCTCCAGAAGCAGGGGGAGGAATGGGGGGAGTGAGAGAGAAGCTGAGTGTCGGGGTTTAAATCACGTCACTGTTCTAGTGTTTACGGGCTTACATGAAGTGTGCTGCCATCTTGGTCGTACCAGAGAGGGACAAATCGTGGTAACATGCTGGGGCTTGGCCTATGTGCTTACAGAGACCTGTTCAACACTATCCAGCATCTTCAAAGGAAAAAGGATGTCTCTGGATCTGATGACAAAGCAGACAACACAGCTACTCCAACTCCAAATACAGCAGCTACACCAACCCCAGTGACAAGTACAGCAGCTGCTCAAACCCTGACAGCAAGACAGCACAGCTGCTGGTGTTACTCAAGAACCAAGCACAGCAGCTGCACCAACGCTGACAACAGATACCACAGCCACTCCAACCACAATCACTGCAGCTAAACCAAATGACCAATTCATGCCAATATTGGTTGCCTCTGTATGCAAGGGGAAAAGCAAACGAGACACAAAAAGCAACTTGTACAGCAAAGAAAGATGAAGAACCAATGCACTTACTACACAGGACAACATCTGAACAAGAGCTATTATTATGTACATCAGAGGAAGAGGAAGAAGAGCTGACTCCTCAACCCTGGACCTCAGTCAAACTACGGAATAGCCAAAAAGATTTTACCCATCAACCAAGGGAGCACATCATCACTGGTTGCTCCAATGCTGGGACAACAGGGACAACGGTCAGAAAATACAAGGTAGGGAAACCAAGCAGCTGGGATCACTTGCGAGAGAAGGGGGAACTGACACAGCAATTTCAAAAGAGAAACTGTCCCTCAGCCTTTGGAGGCAGCACTTGGCAGCTGTGAAAGAAAGGTTTTTGTACAAGGACAATGTTATGAGTCATTCAGCCAACTGGACCATGACAGAGAAAGGCAACCTGTCTCTGAGGGAATCAGCCATTGTAGAGATGACCTATCACAGGCTGGATGCTGGAAATGAACAGTAGATCCAGATGAAGTCCAATGTACATGACCCATATGGTGGAAATTTACATGGAGTGCATCATCATCATATGCTGACTCATTGGCAGCAATAACCCGGAATAACATAGTACCAGCAACAGTGGATGAACTGATTTGTCAACTGTGAGAGTTTGATGACAATCTCACCCCTTCCATCATTTCAGCTGTGGAAAAACTGTCTCAGGAGTTCAAACAACTGAGAGACCCTCTATCCAACCTATCCAGTTCCCAATGTGTACCAACTCATATCTCAGCTATTAACAAAAGGCGTCCTACTGCTCAAGAGAAAAGATACAGGAGGTACATGCCCCATTCCACCCTACGGTTTTACCTGTGGCATCACAGAGGAGACATGAGAAAGCAGGACGGAAAACCTATCTCAGCTCTGGAGGAACAGGTGCCTGAATTGGAGAACAAAGGTCAAGAATGATCATCCCATGAAAGCTGTGGCTTCAGTCTCTGGTGAGCAGGTTCCAGACAGAGTGGAAGAGCTGATTTTATTCCAGCTCCTGTGATAAAGAAGACCAATCTCTTTCTACAAGATTTAAGTGGCCAATATTGTGATCACTATTAGAAGGGCCCTGCCTCCAGCCAGGTGAAAGTAGGGGACAGTTGGATTTACTGGACTGTGTGGATCAGATGGCCTGGCACATCTGAACAGATAAAAATCATAGTGTGCCCCATGGCATGTACCTCCTGTATCTTCTATCTTTTCTCTCAAGCAGTAGGACGCCTTTTGTTAATAGCCTATATGTGGGTTCGTACATGTGGGGAGCTGGACAGATCGGATAGATCATACTAATGAAGTCCTGTTGTGGTACCATCACTGTTCCTCTTTTCATATTCTACGTTACATTACTGTTTTGCATCTCTAATAAACCTTTTCATTTTACAACCAATAAAACATATAAAACTAAGGGTCAGAGAAGCTTAACTAGAGTACATTTTCCCAGCCAACACTGAAACTGGTAGCAATTCTAACAGTAAAATCTGCAGGTTTGGATTAACTCTAATGAAAACCTCCATATTCTGTAATTCAAGATAATTCATACTGCCAGGTCTCAAAGGCCTTACTCCTATTTTTGCACCAGTTGTTTTATTCTATGAGAAACCCCTATATGATAATGTAAATGTTGAGACTAATTTGGCCAGACTGTTTCACAACAATAGATGATTTTACAGCAGTATTTATTAGAATACCTTTTTTCCGATTTTATTTTACAGACATGAAATTCAGGTTAACTGGATCAAATGGCAGAAATACAAGGTATTCAAACACAACTCCCCTTTTGCCTCACTACGCTCTTGTGGGCATGCCTGTCCTGCTGACTCTTACAAAAGGAGGACTTAACAGTTCTTTCACTCCACCCTAAGAAAGACCACCTGTGTATCTGCTAAGGTCTATGTGTGTAGTGGAAGCACCTGCTGTCTCCCCATGCACATCTTAAGTATGGTATGTAACTGATAGAGCTAGCAATAGCACAGAGAATCATCCACATGAACTCTGACAGGAAAAAAGCAGAATCTAGAGGAAAAGTTAACGTCTGCCAGGATGTTCTGTGATCCTTAAAGTGTGTATTTGGAAGCTATTACGTTAGTACTTGGCTTGCTTTTTGCAGATCCAAACATAGCTTCTGAAGGAGGAGCAGCAGCAAGGAGCCTTCCAAGTGGAGCTTATAGAAAGAACTAGTATACCAAGTGAGCTTGTTACATGTTTGATGCCATGTCTGCTTAATATATTTTATGTACTGTCTGGTACAAAGTACTGCTTAGCACTTTCTCCAAAATAAACATATGAAACATGTACCTCTGAAAAAGGTATGGCATACCCACAGCTTCAGAAGTTCACACTTTACTTCGTGACTGTGACCTCACAGCTGTGAAATAAGCTTGGTGTTTCCTACGCAATATTTGAAAATATTTTCTAAGCATACAACTAAACAAGAAAGGGAGCACCACACAAAGACTAGTCTAACTGTGAGCAATACAAGAAAAATTGGTCAGTCAGTGCTTAACACACCCTACGTCCAATCTCTCACTTTAAAGGGAAGAATGAGAGGCACTAACATCTCTTGTTCAGATTCCAGAAGTACAGCATACACCTAACTTAATTCATGGTGTTGGCACCATTTTCTCTGGCCTCCTTACAAGCCTTCCACATCTCACTATGTTGTTAAATCACAATCTTGCAAAAACTGTTTCAAGAGAAAAAGCTAAATGAAGATGAAAACCAGATAGTGACAGACATTCAGCTCACCATGATGTTCCAGCCAACCTCTTAGAGACACATTTATTGAAAAGGAGCAATGCCCATTTTCAAGACATAAAGGAACAGGGTTCTATGCAAATCTTCATTTAAACAGATGTGGAGTGAGCTGTAGCAATGATGGTCAAAGCACCTAAAAAGTTGTGTGGTAAGACTCATCTGACAGACGCAGAAAACAGGCAAGTTTAGAACACTGCCTATTCTTATAAATCACATCAAAATAAGAGGATGTACCTGAAGCTCTTCATCTTTTCCCCCAATTCTAATAGCAGATGCCAAGCAACACATTTTCACTGAGAGCAAAGGAGGAAACACAGAACTGCAAAACAACAAGGAATGTCTCAGTCTTAAACCACAACAAACACTAACTGTGATTATGGGTACGGGCTGAGTTTCATGCACAAAAGAAACATACTGTTCTCTCCAGGAAATCAGCAAGATTTGCAAATCCTGTGATTACGAATTTTTATGCTTCCTGTTTTAACAATTCAACCCCTTCCCTTAAAAAATTTCAAAGCAACACCACAAAATTACCCTGCAGCAGCATGTAACTGAAATGGGGAATAGGGTAAAGGTCTTCCATCCATCTGGTCTGGTAGGGGGAACCATGGACTCAGTGCCCAGTAGAGCTGGACTCTTCCTGGTTCTGCCACTGGTCTTTCCAGGACAATTTTCCACTGTGTCTCAGGATCTCCATATCTGTAACTTGATGTACATCATCTTTTCCAAAATGCTTTGACTTACAGCGTTAAAATTCATGAACCAAATACTATCATGGCTGAACCCCAGAGAATCATAGCTGAAAAGAGAGATAACTACCAACACTTCAACTACCCTGTACTGTGCTCAGATAAATTAATAAAAAAAATATTCTTGCTCCTGAACTTCCAAGCAAACTTTACTGCAACCTCCTCTCCAGAATACCAGTCAGAAACATTCAGAACCATGAAGACCATGAATGAGAAAGAACAGGTATATGCCAAGACACCACTATACCACTATTCCGCTTCTTCCCTCCCAAGAGCCAGCAACAACTAGCATTAATCATCTGCCAGCCCTGTAGCTGTATCCACCATGCTAAGCATACTGAATACTGGCTAAGAACTGCCTGGCAAAGCTGGCAGTCTTTTCTAAACCATGTGCTGGCTTAGAAAAGAGGACAGTTGTGCAAGCAATCGCACATAAATCTGGAAAGCAGTATTCTGGTGTTTTAGTAACCACCCAGCACAAGCATTTGAGTCTTCTTTGCTATGAGAACGAGAAGGGCTGTAAAGGCAGCATAAATTTGAACACAAAGCAACCCACGTGTAACTGACTTCAGACACATGAATGGGGAAAGGAAACACAATAAACAGAAACAGAATACTCTGTTAGGTAGTAAGAAGATTATATGAATGGTCTCATGAATGATTATGTGGAAATGGGTGCTATATTGAAATGCCCCATCTTAAATTTGTCTGACAGCTGGCAAACTTGTGTATTTGTAAGGATATAAAATGGTTGTGTGTGGCAGAGCTTATATATGCATTAGCTTCAGTGCTACACACTACAGATCTCTGCATGTGTGCACTGAGTAAAGCAATCACAAAATCACTGGATTTTCAGTCCTTGGAGAAGTCAGGAAGAAGGTCAGCAAAACCTCCACCTTAGCCTTCCGGAGGGCTGACCTGGGCCTGTTAGGATGCTGGCTGGCAGAGTTCATTGGGGAGCCAGGAAGGCTGGACGCTCTTCAAGAATGAACATCCTCAACGTCCAGGAGGAGGTGGTCCCAATGTGCAAGAAAAGTCAAGCAGGGAAGAGCAGCCTGACTGAGCAGGAAGATACTGCTTGAACTCAGGGATAAAATGATAATTTATCACCTGTGGAAGAAGGGACAGTCAGCCCACAAACATACAAGGATGTTGTTAGGATATCCAGAGAGAAAGTCAGAAAGACGAAGGCACAGATGGAACTAAATCTGGCCACTGCCATAAATAAAATGTACTTTTACAAATACATTTAACAATAAAAGGAGGGCCAAGGAGAGCCTCCACCCTATACTACATACTAGGGGAAACCTAGTGACTGAGGATGAGGAAAAGGCTGAGATATTTAATTGCTGCCTCTGACTCAGTCTTTAATAGTCACAGCAGCTATCCTCAGGGTACTCAGTTGCCTTGAGCTGGATGGCAGGGATGGGGAGTTGATTGGAGTCCTCATTATTCAGGAAGAAATTGTTAGTGACCTCCAGCTCCACTTAGACATATGCAGGTCTATGGGGCTGGACAGGTTCAACCCAGGAGTGCTGAAGGAGCTGGCAGAAGAGCTTAACTTGCTAAGCCATTATCGATCATCCATCAGCACTTCTGGTCTAGTGGACAGGTCCCAAAGGATTGGAGGTTGGCCAACATAAAACTCTACAAAAAGGGGAGGAAGGAGTATTCCAAAAACTACAGGTCTGTAAGCCTGACCCCAGTGGCAGGGAAGGTTATGGAGCAAATGATCCTATGTGAGACCATAAAAGCCCATGTGGGACAATGAAGGGCAGGTCCTGCTTCATCAAACTGATCTTCTACGATAAGGTGACCCGCCTGGCTAGCGATGGAAAGGCTGTGGACATTGTGTATTTGGACTTAAGTAAAGCCTTTGGCGCTGTGCTATGCTTGAGAAATTGGCTGTTCATGGCCTGGACAAGTGTGCTCTTCACTGGGTTGGAAACTGGCTGATTGCTGACCCCAAAGAGTGGCAGTAAATGGGTCACATCTAGTTGGTGACTGGTCACTAGTGGCGTCCCTCAGGGCTTGGTATTAGGGCCAGTTCCGATTACTATCTTCACTGATTATCTGGATGAGGAGATTGAGTGCACCCTCAGTATATTTGTGGATGACACCAAGTTGGCTGGGAGTGTTGATCTGCTGGAGGGTAGGAAGGCTCTGCAGAGGGATCTGGACAGGCTGGATCAATGGGCTGTGGCCAATGGTATGAGGTTCAAGAATGCAAAGTGTCAGGTCCTGCACCTGGACCACAATAACCCCATGCAATGCTACAGGCTTGGGGAAGAGTGGGTGGAAAGCTGCTCAGTGGAAAAAGACCTGGGGATGCTGACTGACGGAGCTTAACATGAGCCAGCTTGTGCCCAGACAGCCAAGAAGGACAATGGCATCCTAGCCTGTATCACAAATAGTGTGGCCAGCAGGGACAGAGCAGTGATCATCTCCCTGTGCTGAGCACTGGTGAGGATGCACCTCAAATCCTGTGTTCAGTTCTGGGGCCTTCACTGCAACAGAGGCATTGAGGTACTGGAGCAGGTCCAGAGAAGACAATAAATCTGGTGAAGGGTTTGAAGCACAACTGTTAAGAGAAGCAGCTGAGGAAACTGGGGGTGTTTAGTCTGGAGAAGTCTCAGGGGAAACCTTATCACTCCCTACAACTACCTGAAAGGAGGTTACAGGTGAAGCTGGTGTTGGTCTCTTCTTCCAGGTAACAAGTGATACAACAAAAGGTAACTGCCTCAAGCTGCACCAGGGGAGGTTTAGAGGGGCTATTAGGAAAAATGTCTTTACAGAGAGGGTGGTCAGGCATTGGAAAAGGCTGCTCAGGGAAGTGGTGGAATCACCATCCCTGGAAGTGTTCACAAACCATGTAGATGAGTTCACCACTGACAAGGTTTAGTGGTGGTCTTGGCAGTCCCACTGCCTATGCTGAGACTAAGACTGATAACTTATTGCCGAAAACATGAAATGCCCTCTGGAGTTGATTTTTAAACTTAACTGGGTAAAGGTTATTTGTAGTAAGAGTAGTGCTCTACCTGGCTTTTCTATCAAGAGAAACACAGACTTAAAAACTCTCTCCTTTTATACTCCAAGATAACACATCAACTCTTTTTCATCCAAAATTTCAAACTGTTTCAGATGAACAAAGAAAAATTTTATGAACCTAAGTTTTTAGGTAGAAAAAATAAAAAAAAATAAAATATCACAGAACAGTTTGGGTTGGAAAGGACCCTGTAAGGTCATCCAGTCTAATCCCCCTACAGAGACATCAACTAGATCAGGGTGCTCAAAGCCCCACCCAACCTGGCCCTGAATGTTTCCACGGATGGGAGCACCCACCACCTCTCTGGGCAACCCGTTCCTCATTGTAAAAACAGCCAAAAAAATCTTCCCTACATCTGGTCTGAATCTCCTTCCTTAGTTTAAAACCACTATCCTTTGTCCTGTCACTAAAGGCTCTACTAAAAAAATCTGTCCCCATCTTTCCTATAAGCCCTTTTTAAGTACTGAAAGGCCTCAATGATGTCTTCCCAAAGCCTTCTTTACTCCAGGCTGAACAAATCCAACTCTCAGCCTTACCTCACAGGAGATGTGCTCCAGCCCTTGGAACATCTTCACAGTCCTCATCTGGACTTGCTCAAGCAGGTCCATGCACCCCTTGTGCTGGGGGCCCAAGAGCTGGATGCAGCACTGCAGATGGGGTCCCATGAGAGCCGAGTAGAGGGGGGAGAATCACCTCCCTCGACCTGCTAGTCAACGCAGTCCAGGGTATCCATTTACAGCACGAAAGCCACATAGCAGGACTGACTGCAATGGACGTAGAACAATTTTCTCCATGCTCTAAATTTAAAAGAGGAATTGCCAAGAAGAGGCCAGTCTCTTCGAATCTTCATGTTAATAACAAAGCAACCTGGCCTACATCTCCGCTTCTGTTTCTGTAAGTTCCATGCTTTATCATTTACTTAATGCAGTCTAAGAGAGCAACACAAATATTCCTACATTTTCAACACACCTGGAAGCTCAAAGGAGGATACATACAGACCACAAAGCATGCCTGCATGCAGCAGCCCTGTTAATAAACTCTCATCTGAACTCAGGTTTCCTCTGGATTGATTCCCCAAGTCTGTAGTTCTCTGTTTTGAATACTTCCCTCTGTCTCCAAGCTTCTGCCAGGGCAAAAAGCCTAGTGGTTTTACCTCCCCTCCAGCTAGGGCCCTGCTTACATCTCCAGTCTGCTGAGGCAAAGAACTGACACCAGCAAGGATTAACAGATTTTGTGCTTGACTGTTACTATGTAACGACAGTGACATCTGTAACACCAGTACCAAGTAGTAAGTATTGCAGAACACTCTTCAGAAAGAAAATGTTGTACTCTACTCCACTGTAGATAATCTGTTCCTAACCTCTCTTAGTTGATTCTTCTAGCTTTCCAGACAAAACTTTGCACACTCCAAATTCCTCCCATTTTGCTCAACCTCAGCAACTGTACACAAAAGTTACCACAAAAATATTATACTGGCTCACAAAACCCATACTTCCTCTAAATGCCCCAAATATATTTTCCCTACCAAATGTAAAAAGGACTAGATTTCCTCTACAATTAAATAAATTCCAGTATATAGACCAAACCAGAAAAGGGAAGTTTTTGAACTCTTGAGCTATGCTTATGCTAGTCAATGTACTACTAATCACTAAGCACAAAATGGACCACTGCCATTTTCTTAGATACATAATGCTGAAGCACACTTGTACATATACACACGTATATATCACATTAACTCAAGTTTTCAATACTATATTTATCCAAGTTCTACACTATTTGCTTTTTTGTTTTCTCAGTCTCTCTTGCATAAATTTAATCTCATCCTCAGAATTTAAAGAAAAAGGATTTCTTATACGAAGTCAATAAAGCGTGATTTAACCTTCTGACAATTTAAGCAAATATAAAGATTCTGCTTACATATATAGCATCGAGGTACTCACTTGAAATTCAGCAGTACTCTGCTCCCAGCTTTCCTCCCCCTAAAGCTCATTTCAACAAGAAACTGAGTGAACCAGGTGAAATGCAAGAGGAAAAAAAAAAAAAGAGAGAAAAAGCCCTCTCCAACAGACAATTCTTGATCTATTGAAAGAAACACAAAATACATAGAAACACAAAATAATTTGTGCACATTTATCTTCACCCACAAATGCACATAATCACACCTTACAAGCACAAATTTGTATTCCTATACAACTCCATGTTAATCCCCTTCAGTTCTGTGATCTTCCTTTAACGTAAAGGGACTCTCAACATTTAGTATCATTTGCCTTCTTCAGGGATCAATCCATCAAATATCTGCAAATCTCAACAGCAGCTTTTCAACCACTGTTAACCACCATTTTTGACAGGCAGGAAGAAAAAACACAAGAATGTAAGAAAAGAGGATAAGAAGGATTTGGATTTGAGGAGGGTTTTTTTTAAATAGTTGCAGAACTCCTTTTTTAGGCAGGAAATGCTTTCATTTTCTAAAAAGTGAATTTCAGCATCAAGTACAGGACAGACACAATCCAAGGCTGGAATCAATTCAGCTATAAGAAGGAAAAAAAGGAAGAAAGAAAAATGGAAATTTATCTTGAATATTACTAAGACTTTGTCATATCTGCATTATTTAAGAATATTCTGGGTCAGCAGTGCCTCTTAATTCATATCTTACAGATGTGGTATCTCAGCACATTCCAGTTTCTCTGCCTTCTTATTTAACTTCTTACTATCTTTCTTTTTTCTTTTCCTAGGAAACCTTCCAAAAAAACTAAGTTTTCTAGCAACAGATTTATCCTCTGTTTCTTTTACAGACCCCAGATTTCTCTGTGCCATGTGTGAGTGTCTCTTTTGGAAGTTGTAATAGGAAATGCCAATACTTAAGATTCGGAGCCACAACCCGTAAGTGTTGCGAGGCTTGTTAACTCAAAATAGCCTGAACAAATCTGGAAAATAAGTACGAAGGAAAAGTGAGGCTTCCCTTGTGATCTCTGTTGATGCAGTGGAACACCCAGTATGAAAATCCAATAGCTGGTGAAATCAAGTGGTCACAGGACACATTATCCCTTCTGTGGCAGTAGCCAAAAATGAATGTCAGAAGAAAACCAGAACAAAGCACAAAGCTTCACACATTTTAATCAATATGAAATCAAGCAGCACTGAAAATTACAACAGAATTTAAACAGGCAAACTTTAAACATTTAATAATTTATCATAAACAGTAACTGCTATGCTATAACCCCTTGGTCACCTTTCCTGGTGTCAATTTCTTTCATCCCTTTCTGAAAAAGTGCAAGCCTGTGACATTCGTAGCATACTGTAGCTGTCAATTTCATACTACAGGTTCTGACAGGGTGCAAAACTGGGAAAATGGCTTTGGATTGCATGGATCATTTTCACACGAATGTCAGGCCTCCATCTACATTTGCTACTTCACAGAATCACAGAGCAGTTGAGGTTGGAGGGTACCTCTAGATCTCCTTCTTTGCCCTGAATTCTGGTCAGCCTCATTATCCCTTCCCATAATCATGCCCAACAAAAGCAGGTTCCTCCAGGAGTTTGGCAGTTAAACTTTGAGTACCTCAAAGGATGAAGACTCCACAACCTCTCTGAGCAACCTAGTCCACTATTTGTCTATCTGCACAGTTTAAGGATACGAAAAACAAAAAGCACTGTCTGAACAGCACTACTTATATTCTGATGTGTGCCCACTGCCTCTTGTTCCAGGGCACTACTGAGCACCTATTTTGTTGTTACCTACCAAAACTGGAAAATTCATCAATATCAACGTTGAGCTTACCATTAAAATTAGAAACCATTCAGAAATATTTTTCTCTGTTAACGATGTGTTACATTCCCTTACTTTGATTATATTTTCTGTGATTAAATTTAAAATACATTGAATACTGGATGGTGTTAAGTTACAATACATGCATCTGTAGGACAACAACTGTTCTAAACACATTAAGGCTAATGCCAACACCTCCAGCTATCAAGACCACAAAAGTAAACTTAATATACAGATACTTTCAACTTTCTGGGCAGAGTTGCCTCCCATGAACTTCGGTTATTTGACAGACATATAAAAACATACCCATAACATAATAACACAGATTTTTCCTTCCTGTTAAAGTTCTATAATGGCAAAGCCTAAATCATCATCTTAAGTATTGCATAGTAAATAAATGGCCTGAACAGACGAACACAACATGAACTACATCAACAATGTAAATTCTAAATATTTCAGCAATAAAAATTATCTTTATATCATAATCATTCCCTAACAACTTCCAGGAAATGAGGCAATTCAAAGATGCCTGGTAAGTATGAAATATGATGCAGAGTTCTCCCTCTGTGAAAATTCAGCAATAATACATTATTTTTCTCCTGTCAACATCAGACTATTGTGAGGGGAAGACAAGTGAGAAACAGAATAACCTCAAAAATAACAGGTTTCAGAAAGAGGGTAAAGAGAGGGGTTTGGTACTGGAAGAGGGCTAAGAAAAAAACCTAAGCTATTTCTAGGTATTCCACTAAGAGCAAGCTGCTTAAAATCACAGTAATCAACAGCATTTTACATATTTTATAGAAATTAAACAGAGTAAATTCCCAAATAGTGCATTGTGAGAATAAACTTAAGTGCCTTTATCGGTAGAATCTCTTTTCTACCGCAAGGCCAGAGGAACTCATGTCAATTTCTAAAACAAAAGCTTTAGGCCTGCAAATACTTAATCAAGTATGCAGCTTCAAGCAAGCACCTTGAAGGGGTTTACTGCTGTGTTCAAGAATATGTAATTTCAGGACCTAAGGTGTTGGGATTTTTGTTGGTTTTGAGTTAAAAAAAACCTGATATTTCGAAGCAGATGATGTGAATAAAGACACACAAGTCTTCAGTAAGTTAGTAACATTAAAAAAAAGAAACCAAAACCAAACCCCACAACATTTTTGACAAATTTCTCAAAAGAAGTAAAAAGTATGAACTCACTGTGTGAGCCTCTTAGGATTGCTGGGGGTAGGGGGGGAGGGAAGGCAGAAGGGAGGAGGGGCTGTTGATTTTTCAAAATAGCATCCAAGAATCAAAGTACCATTCTCACCGAGCTCAAGCTGCTGCTCACAACAGCCCATAACCTCAGAAAAGGCAATTCAGACTCCCATTTTACAGAAGCTTCACCATCAGAAAACAGGATTAGTCACGTACATAGCATGAACAACCTGCCTGGCAATTCTATGTAGGAGACAGTGTTGCCGCTGATACCACAGATGTTAACAGTTTTGATCTTTTCCAAAGCAGATAGAAAGCCAAAATAAAGATTAAGGTTTCCTTTTGGGGGGGGTTGTTGTTGGGATTTTCTTGGGGGGTGAGGAGAGCAAACAAAAACACAACCAAGAAATCCCCTCCCCTCACTAAAAACATGAAATTATAGCATCTATTTAGAACAAAGCAAGTGGAAGAAGAATCCGTTTGAAGTACTCACATCATATAAAATGACAAACAAAATTTTGTTCAACCATTTCTTTGCAAGAGGATTTCCTCATGACACTCAAATCTGCTTAAGAAGTGTGAATTTGCACCATTCAATTTTGCTGTGGAACTGCTTTTCTCCCTCCATCCTAGGACCAGGTTCTCATCATTATGCCAGGTATTTTCACTTATAGAAGGTAAAGGTTTGGGGCAAGGATCAATCAGTTGGATCTAACCAAGGAAATCTCCATTCCAGCCTTTCATCATTCTGTCTTCTACACTCTTACTCTTCAATGTTTCAAATTTCTAAAATTTTGCAGAAATTTCTTTCTCCCCATCAAACTGGAATATTCATCACAGAAGAACAAAGTTCACAACCACAGCAATGCTTGTAGACAGCCACAGCAGTTTCTGCTTCTAACAGCAGTTAATCCAGAGCTGCACCTGCAGCCATGTAAATCGAAGGATACCCACCACTCCTTAAACTACTCAGTAAGACTGCTTCACCTAACACTGAAGAAAAAGTGCCAACCCTGAAGCTCCCAGTCTCCCTGCTCTACTGATCAGTCTGTGCTCACTACTTTTCCCCACACACTTCACCTGGCATTCAGCTCTTGACAAACATCCACAGTACACCTTCCCTCCAGAGATGAAGAAGGAAATAGAGAAGGTCCAAGCATTTACTATACACACTTCCATAAAAATGCCCATCACTTCCCTTACCTTATCTAAGCCAATTCTAAAAGCCAGCAAATGGGGTTTTTTGGTTGCTTTTCTTTTCCAGACATTTAAAATCTGAGAAGTAGAAGATCAACACTAGCTAGCCACTGCAGACCACCCATGCTTTGGACAACCAAGTCCTCCTCCACCTCTTTTTGTATGCACTCTTGCCTATTCCAAGGCCATGCCTTCTCAAGTAAACCCATTCAAGAGCCTGGTAAGGGGGTTTGGTTATATTGACACTCCACGTATTTAGTTTCTGAACAGTCCTATCTATTTGTTTCCAACTATCTGCTATGCTGAAAAGGAATAAATGCAGTTCCATGGCTTATGGACAGGTTGATTCCAACAGCTTGTATGATGGAAGCTTAAAACTTCAAATTATTGTGCTGTAAACTGAGAAGGATTACATGAGTTCAACTGTTCTTTGAATAAAAACACTTGAAACAGATCCTTTGAAAAATTGTCAGAATTTTTGCATCTGGCCTTATTCATACCACTAGATGCAAAATAAGCAAATTTACCATTCTGACAAATTTTTAGACATGAGACTTGAAATGCTTTCTTCTCCTCCACCTTCCTTTAAATGAAGCACCTCTGCATCCATATTTGCACATTAACCCTATCCCGATGTCACCAGAAATCTCCATTCTTCAGCTTTGGACACATTGCAGTCTTTTGAACACTGATTAGCTGAGAGCAAGCAAAAGGAGAAGGAGGCAGGCTATTCTACCTATTCAAACACTTACTGAAGATAAAAACTGCCCACACTAAATAGAAAACAGTCCCAGCACTTGAGCCTACCCTCAGCAATAGAAGTCAAGACTCTTCTTCTGTTGCTAGCGAGGAAACAAAAATCCTAATCTAAAAGATCACAGCAACTAAACTAAGAGAAGGCCACCTATTTTCTCAAAAAATTATTTTACTGGAGCATCAAGTCATGCATTCTGAGGCAGGCATAAACATGGCAGAGGCCTCTGGACTTGTAAACACAGAAGCAAGCGTAGTGAACAGCTGCTGCTCTGCCATTTGGCAAGAGCATTTAGTTTTTGCCAACCACCTGGCACAAGTTCTCAGGTTTACATGAAGGAACAGTGAAGGAACTCTAGTCCATCCAAGTCCTACCATTGCCAGCAACGTGAAAAACACCCCCGGATTCCTGACAAAGCTGCTCCATGGGTGGAATACCATGGAAGGGTCATTAGATGTCTCTGACATAGTGCCACAAGTGCCAGGAGCAGCACTGGAAGCACTACACCTGTATGTTCTCCAGATTAAAGACCAAAAATTTGTTTTACTTACTTGTATCTGGAAGAGACTCTTCTGCAAAAGAAGCAAGCAAGCAATTTTTTACTTTTGAAGTCCTGACAGCAATTAAGAACCTGTCAACTTTAGATTTGAACCAAACTCAGGCCTATTCTATGAGTCAAAGTGGTAAGTTGTCAATAAAAATACTGTTAGCTATAAAGAAGTCTGTACTGCTTTTATGAAATCAGAACTGTTTCCAAGTTATGAATTTCTGTAGGAAAATGAAAAGTTAGTTCTGTATGGATCAGTTCCTCCATAGGAGGTCTACAGTTTTGTTACACAACTGTCAAGATCATGAGAAGTAGCCTGAGTCAATGCTGACCTCTTCTGTTTACTCTTAGAGACCAACATCTAAAGAAAAATTTTATAGTTTGCATCCAGTTAAATACAATCACAGACATACCAAATCAGTAGAGCTGTCATATTTTAATTACATATCCACCTTCAACCAAAACACAGTAAAAGCCTGGTATTTTAGGTAAAAGCCTACAGGCCTGCAGCAAAAAGAATTCTTGGAGCTGGGCAGGAAGATCACTTTCTATGACTACTAAGCCATTCAGCTGGTGAACATTGTTATGACTACCACTGCTCCAAGCAGGTCTTAGAACAGCATATCAAAGTAAGCAGCATATCTCCGAGTCTCACTGCAGTAAACCACCTCTGGCATCAGAGAGTTTTGCCTCTGGGGACACAAGATAAAAAGACTTGCTTATTTTGGTTAAATACTGTAGAAGAAAAGACTGTCAGGTCCTTTCCCCTCTTCCCTGCAAACACCAAACCCAAACAGTGGTCTGATTAATTTATTTGGTTTTTCAAGATTACCAGTCAAGAAACCAATTAGTTCAAATGTTACCATTAAAAAAAAAAAACAAAAAACCACCCCCAAAAAACCCCAAAATTCAAGGATGTACTTAGAACTTAACAAACCAGAACAGAGTTGCACAGATAACACATACATACGGATTATGGAAGGAGGAGCTGGACACTTGGAAGGAATATAGGACAGTTGTTAGAGGATGTAGGGAGGCAATTAGGATAGCTAAGGCCTCTTTGGAACTTAATCTTGCAAGTCGGGTTAAGGACAATAGAAAGGGTTTCTTCAAATACATAGGGGATAAAACTAACACAAGAGGCAATACAGGCCCACTGTTGAACGAGGTGGGTGCCCTAGAGACAGAGGATATAAAGAAGGCAGAGGTGCTGAATGCCTTCTTTGCCTCTGCTCTGTCTTTAGTCCTGCAGACTCTCCTTGGGGGACCTAGATTCCTATAGCCCCACAAGGAGTCAGGATAAAGGAAGAGTTTGCTTTGGTAGATGAGGATTGGGTTAGGGATCAGTTAAGCAATCTGGACATCTATAAATTGATGGATCAAGATAGAAAGCACCCGCGGGTGCTGATGGAGCTGGCGGAGGTCATTACTCAGGCACTCTCCATCATCTTTGGTATGTCGTGGGAAACAGGAGAGGTGTCTGAGGATTGGAGGATGGCAAGTGTCACGCCAGTCTATAAGAAGGGTAAGAAGGAGGACGTGGGTAATTATAGACCAGTCAGCCTTACCTCCATCCCTGGAAAGGTGATGGAACAACTTATTCTTGACATCATCTCTAGACGTATTAAGGATGAGGGGGTTATTAAGAGCAGCCAACATGGTTTTACCAAGGGGAAGTAATGTTTGACCAACCTTACAGCCTTCTATGAGGAAATAACTGGGTGGATGGATGATGGTAGAGTGGTAGATGTGTTTTTTCTTGATTTCAGTAAGGCATTTGATACTGTCTCCCACAGCATCCTCATAGATAAGCTAAGGAAGTGTGGGCTTGATGATCAGGCAGTGAGATGGATCAAGAACTGGTTGAACAGAAGAAGGCAGAGAGTTGTGGTCAATGGGGCAGAATCTAGCTGGAGGCCTGTGACTAGTGGAGTGCCTCAGGGGTCGGTGCTGGGACCAGTGCTGTTTAATATTTTCATCAACGACCTGGATGAGGGAACTGAGTTTACCCTCAGCAAGTTCGCTGATGATGCTAAACTGGGGGGAGTGGCTGACACACCAGAAGGCTGTGTTGCCATTCAGCAAGACCTGGATAGTCTGGAGAGTTGGGCGGGGAGAAATTTGATGAAATCCAGCAAGGGCAAGTGTAGAGTCTTGCATATGGGGAAGAACAACCCCATGTACCAGTACAGGTTGGGGGTTGACCCGCTGGATAGTAGTGAAGGGAAAGAAACCTGGGGGTCCTGGTGGATAGGAGGATGACCATGAGCCAGCAATGTGCCCCTGTGGCCAAGAAAATCAATGGCATCCTAGGGTGTATTAGAAAGGGTGTGGTTAGTAGGTCAAGAGAGGTTCTCCTCCCCCTCTACTCTGTCTTGGTGAGGCCACATCTAGAGTATTGTGTTCAGTTCTGGGCCCCTCAGCTCAAGAAGGACAGGGAATTGCTTGAAAGGGTCCAGCACAAAGTCACAAAGATGATTAAGGGAGTGGAACATCTCCCTTATGAGGAGAGGCTGAGGGAGCTGGGTCTCCTTAACTTGGAGGAGACTGAGGGGTGACCTCATCAATGTTTACAAATACATAAAGGGTGAGTGTCAGGGTGATGGAGCTAGGTCTTTTTCAGTGATGTCCAGTGATAGGACAAGGTGTAAACTGGCGCATAGGAGGTTCCATGTGAGTATCAGGAAAAAAAATTTTACTGTGAGAGTGACAGAGCACTGGAACAGGTTGCCCAGGGGGGTTGTGAAGTCTCCTACATTGGAGATGTTGGATATTCAAGGCTCGCCTGGACAAGTTCCTGTGTGATGTACTCTAGGTTACCCTGCTCTTGCAGGGGGGTTGGACTAGGTGATCTTCTGAGGTCCCCTCCAACCCTTGGGATTCTGTGTCTGTGTCAATATATAGGAAGGAGTAAGCTTAGCTTACTTAGACTGTTTCTCTCTAAACCCCTCGCTTAGTTGGACAGTTTTCTGGAGTACCACTGCATGCCTTGCATACAGGTAACCTTCCAAGCATTCAAAAAACCAAACAAAACCCCAAGATGGAATTCATTGGCCTTCAGAACTGCACAAACTGTAGAGATAAAAGACTAACAAGATGTATTACTGGAGGAAAAAAAAGTTTTTAAAAATAATGGTTTTTTTCCTTTTAGAGTGAAAAGTAAAGCATTCTATTATATCCTTTCCTTATTACACATATGCATGCTTCCCAGTTGGTTCCTTCTATCAGACAGAACGCAAACTTCTCCTCAAGCTCTGCAATTTCCATTTGATCTTAAGAAATAATACTGAAGTGCAAAGTCCACAGCACTTACAAATAAGTGAAATTTACCAAGAGTACTGCTCAACGGTGAGTTAAAGGTTTTTGTCCAAAGGCACAAGTGTCGAAGCAAAGACCATAACATATTAACCGCAGTGTCAAAGCAATACTTACGTATTCAACAACTCTTAAGGATGTGTTTTGTCGTAACGCAGCATCTCACCTTATGCGACTGCAAGCTGCTACTGAAAGTCTTACTTTTCCTTCCACTCTTTGCCATGCACTGCCAACTCTCCTACCTGAACTGGATGACATGGTAGCTCTAGAGTGAGTCAGTTCAGTCCACGGATCCAACAGAAAATTAACTTTTCAGAGTTGAGAGTCAGAATAGGTAAGGGAGGCTTGGAAGCTGTCCTCTGCTGAATCAGGGTGCTGGCCCAGCTCACACCAATATCACACTGAAAACTGCAGCAGCATGCAAATAAGAGATGAGTTGCCCTTTTTGGCATCAGGCTGCACCCAGATCTATTAAGACATACCATGTAACTTCACTCTAGTAAGTTTTTGTTTTCTGTATGGATCTAAATGTATTCACCAGAGCTCCAAGAATAAAAATAACAACTGGGGCAGTGGTCCTTTAGAAAAAGGAAGCGGAGAACAAACTACTTAAGTGAGGTGCTGAGCAACTCTGAAAAAGTTTACCTTCAGCCTTAATTAAGGCACAGCAAGACTAGCCATACAGAGCAAGTTCAGCTTGGTAGACAAGCTCACAAGCTGCAAATCCTCTTTCTACAGCTAGACATCTTGTTTTATAGATGTTTTAAAGGGATCATGTTCCTTTTTCTATAAACTTTACACAGGAAATAACAACACAGCAGCAGCATGGTAAAAGGAGTGGTACAAATAATACCTCCTGTAAGGAGGACCTATTATCATTTAAAGCTTCTCCGGCACTCTTAGAGCTCCAGTAGGAACTGATGTACTTCAGAGTCTTCCCTAAAAACTATACTACTTGTGCACAACCGGATAACACATACTAGCAAATGGAAAGCAAACTTCTCTCATGCTTCAGTAAGTGCACATATACCAAGATAAAAAGAAATGCCACATTATTGCTGGTTTAGAAGCCGAGAATAGGGAGGCTATAGAACAGCAAACTCACAAAGGCACTTCACCTACCACATGCTGTGTAGAGTTCCTTGGCCACTCTCCGCACAAAGCGGAAAGAGAAAGAGACCACATGAGATCATGCAAGTACATACAGCAGAAAATGCTCAACAGATGCACCTCCTCTTCTCCAATGGACTTGCTACAAGTCAGAGATGCCCACAAATTGCAATGAACTCCATCACCTTTTAAATAAATGCTATTTCATGACCCAAATAAGATATCAAACATATCTGTTGCCAGAAACTTGTTCAACGTCAAACGGCTATGGCTGTGCTGTTAGAGCAGACAGCTGCAGAGTCTCCATTCATATGCCAGTTGACTTTAGTGTGCCACAAGTCTCTTGTCCAAAGTCTCCACTTTGTCACTGCTCCACACCTGAAAGACTTCTTAGCAACTTATAATGTAAATGAGATGAGAAACAAAAACATCTTAAGGTATACAATGCTCAACCACCCACATTCCAAGTTGCAACCAAGTCACTTGAAGTGCTAACCCTCTGAAAACACAGCTTGAAAGGCAATCACATTACAAATCAAACTGCAGTAAGTTTTGCCGTTGCTCACATCTCATTGCATAGAAGTCACTAGCCATTTGGCGGCCATTTCAGATCAACTGTATGGTTTTAATTTCTGGCAAAACTTTTCAAAAAGGAAATAAGATAAACATTCAGTGCCATACAGAGTTCACAGAATCCAAACTCTCACCAGCTACTGTTGAGTAATCCCATCCTATCAAGGACATAGGTAGCTCAGTCACAAACCCAAGAACTGAAACTTGAGCACTGCTTGTTAAACAATATTAGCATACTGATGGACATTAGCACTTTTCAACAATCGGAGATCAGGAACAAAGAAATCAGATGTGGACTGATCTACGAAAATAGCTTGGGTGCCAGCAGGCTCACCTAGATCAACAAGAGGAAGACTGCTGTAACAGAACTGCTAACCTCTGCAGTTCTAACCTCTGCTGAACCCAGGACATATGCCCAGCATGGCATACTGAATCACTCATTTTTCTGGGCTTCAGGTTTACATTTTTAAGCTGGAGTACTTCTTGCTTTCAGCACCTTCAACATGCTTTGCTTAACATGCAGAGTAAAGGCTATTGCCAGCTAAATGCTACCCATCCTCAAGAGACCTCACTTTGAGCAATACTAATGCCATGACACTCCTGTACTTGTACTAGAATTCTCATCAGTTAACAACTGGTTTTGTCACTTTCCCAAATGACCTGCAGCTCCACATCTCTTCAGACACATAAGACATTGGTGATGGGTTCTCATACTTGATAACTGAGACAATGACAAGTTCCTATTTCTTTAAATGCTGCTTTTTTTCTAAGAAAAGATGGTCTAACAGCCCTTGCTATTACCACAAGCCACTGAACATAACTCTGAGAACATATCTTCCCTACAGCACCACCCTACACAGGACACTGGGATATCCCCACAAACATACTCATCTGTTCAAAGTACTCTGTACAGCCAAGTGAAAAGCAAGGCAAATGCAGTAAATTACTGTCACCATACGCTTATCAACATATTGGAAAAGAGCAGAACACCCAAAAAATCCCTATGGGGATCCAGTGCTTCCTAACCCCTAGTTTTCAAATAGAGATTGCCAACATATTTCCAATATGGCTTCTCCAAGCAACTGATAAAATACCCTACTAGAGTTTCAGGTCTGCACACAGAACTGCTCAGTCACAAATGGTACCTGGGCAAGTAATGGAAAGCAAGACTTTCAGAAGACAGCAAGTGCATCATGCTTGTGCTCATGACAGAAAAACTATTTTCAGTTTTCCAGAATTGAGGTTACTTGGACTACTTACGCTGCTGCAGAAGTTAGTATGAATTTTCCTTCTTGTTTATTAGTATTAGGTCTTTTCTAATCTGTACTATTTGGACAACATGATCTTGTACTAAAGGAACAAACAAATGTGCAGTTTCACAGTACAAGTACAAAATTAAGTACCCTTAAAGTGGACAGGGTCCTTGTTAACTTCAATACAAGGCTTCCTAACCCCTGTTTCCTTTTTGTTCCTTTGAGAAAATGGAGAAGCAATTTGCATTTACAGCTCAGATCCTGCTTCCAAAATACCCCTTTAACTTTTTTATTATTTCTATGGTGGATATAAATGGCACCAGATTGTCAAATCACAGCTATTTTCTATGTTACCTATACAAATAGGTCTGACTTCTGGCAAGCTATAAAACAATTATGGCTGAATTCCTGCAGCTCTTTGATACCGCAGCTTGCCCATAGTGCTTCAAAGCCATCTTAGGGTAATGCTAAAAATCCAGAAGACAGAGGAAAAATGAAGCATTTCAATTCCCACATGTTCGAACATGAGCACACCAAAATCTTAGCACTAGGATGGTTATGTTTGAAAGGAAAGTGACTCAGAGCCAACACAATTAAGTAAGATACAGCAACACTTCAAATCAACACAGCTTGACAGAAAGTAGAAAAAGAATTTGAAAAAGCAGTACAGGGAGCATACTATACCTGCCTCCGATTCCCCAGCACTTACTGCAAGTTGGGAAGCAAATTTTTCTGCTTAAGCATTCACCTCCCACCCATTTTTGTGTGGATGGCAAAGACAGGAATCAGAAATCATATATAGTAAAGGCAAATGGCTAAACTCCCTGAGCTTGAAGAGGAAGCAAAAATATTATCTTTGCCTTTCAGGTACTGATATTGCCAGGAACAAATTACAAATACATTGAAAGCCAACTATCACAAGTACCTGAGGATCTATATAGCTGTATTTTATGTTTGTGTTGTTATTTATATTAGGAAAGGGTCCTCCCCTCACATAAGCAGGGAGAGCTAGTTCTTGCTGATAGCCATGAAACACCTCTGAGAGAGGCATGAGAACAATACTGTAATTGCTTTAAATAGCACCAGCAATGCTTCTACCTCTTAAGTGACCCAGAATTTAAGAGACATGAAAATGAATAAATTGAAGACTCACAACTACCTTTCTTTGCAGGAGCGAAGCTTCCATGTTGGCCAACAAAAACATTATCAGAGTAGTACGATACAAATTAGTTGAAAGATACACAAAAGAATCCAAAACACCTTTAAACTCTTTGCTTATTTCCAGAGCTGCTGGTTTGTGGTAGAAAGCCGCACAGGCTCTAAAGCTACTGCATTTGAGCATCAGCCCCCAAAAAAGAAAAATCCCAAATTTTGTTTTAACTCCTCATTTTTAAAAATAGCCAACAACCTGGCACTCGCTAGCAAGGAAATAGTCAATAAAGTGTAAACAAAAAAAAGAAAAGTAACCTTTAATCCATACCTTTTCCTGATGACTCCTATTCTTTTGTGGCACTTTTGAAGAAACCTGCTTCTCATGATCATATAGAATTTTGAATCATTTTCTAAAATCAACTACTCTTCCCTTGTGGCAAAACCCCTTTTAATCCCACACCTGGCCATGGATGAAAGGAATTTATATCCCTAATTTGCAGTTAAACCATTAGGCCCCACACTGACTTCGGGAATACTACCACAAAAATGATTTAGAGACCAGTTTTATAAGATTAACATACAGTATAAGAGGCTGCATAAAATGGATGAAAAAAAACAACCCTTATGGGAGAGTAGGAGGAAGAGTAAGAAAAAGCTTTACCCTCAGTGCTTGACAGCATGCCAGTCTTAGCCATGCTTACTTTGTTTCATAGAATCATGGAATAGTTAGGGTTGGAAAGGACCTTAAGATCATCAAGATACAACCCCCCTGCCAGGGGCAGGGACACCTAGCTCTAAACCGTATTACCCAAGGCCTCGCTCAACCTGGCCTTGAACACTGCCAGGGATGGAGCATTCACAACCTCCCTGGGCAACCTATTCCAGTGCCTCACCACCCTCACAGGAAAGAATTTCCTCCTTATATCCAATCTAAACTTCCCCTGTTTAAGTTTTAACCCATTACCCCTTGTCCTATCACTACCGTCCCTAATGAAGAGTCCATCCCCAGCATCCCTATAGGCCCCCTTCAGATACTGGAAGGCTGCTATGAGGTCTCCACGCAGCCTTCTCTTCTCCAGGCTGAACAGCCCCAACTTTCTCAGCTGATCTTCATACGGGAGGTGCTTCAGTCCCCTGATCATTCTCTTGGCCCTCCTCTGGACTTGTTCCAACAGATCCATGTCCTTTTTATGTTGAGGACACCAGAACACTGCACACAGTACTCCAAGTGAGGTCTCACAAGAGCAGAATAAAGGGGCAGGATCACCTCCTTCGACCTGCTGGTCACGTTCCTTTTGATGCAGCCCAGGATACGGCTGGCTTTCTGGGCCATGTTCGTTTTCTCACTGACTAGCACCCCCAAGTCCTTCTCCTCAGGGCTGCTCTGAATCTCTTCTCTGCCCAGCCTGTAGCTATGTCTGGGATTGCTCCCACCCACGTGTAGGACCATGCACTTGGCATGGTTAAACTTCATGAGGTTGGCATCAGCCCACCTCACAAGTGTGTCTAGGTCCCTCTGGATGGCATTCCTTCCCTCCACCGTATCAACCGAACCACACAGCTATACAACTTAATATTTACATATCAAATGCATCATTTAAAATGCACTCAAAAAACAGAGGCTAGTTTAGATTTCAATCAAGAAATTACTATTATCTAGACTTCAGGACAGACCACAAATGAAGAAACTAAAACCAAAGTGGTTTTAGATTCATGGGTGACTTCAACCAGCTGGCGAATGAAGTTGCTAAGCCGCTGGCCATCATATCTGAAAAATCATGGCAGTCAGGTGAAGTTCCCAATGACTGGAAAAAGGGAAATATAACCCCCATTTTCAAGAAGGGGAAAATGGATGACCCGGGGAATTACAGACCAGTCAGTCTCACCTCTGTGCCTGGCAAAATCTTGGAGCAGATTCTCCTGGAAGGCATGCTAAGGCACATGAAAACCAACAAGGTGCTTGGTGACAGCCAGCATGGCTTCGCTAAGGGGAAATCTTGCCTGACCAATTCGGTGACCTTCTATGATGGGGCTACAGAACTGATGGACAGGGGTAGAGCAGTTGATGTCATCTACCTGGATTTGTGTAAAGCCTTCGACACTGTCCCACACGACATTGTTCTCTCTAAATTGGAGAGACATCAGTTTGATGAATGGACCACTCGGTGGTTAAAGAACTGGCTGGATGGCCGCACACAAAGAGTTGTGGTCAGTGGCTCAATTGTGGTCCAGCTGGAGACCAGTAACGAGTGGTGTCCCTCAGGGATCGGTGTTGGGACCGGTCTTGTTCAACATCTTTGTCACTGACATGGACAGTGGGATTGAGTGCACCCTGAGCAAGTTTGCCGATGACACCAAGCTGTGTGGTTCGGTTGATACGCTGGAGGGAAGGAATGCCATCCAGAGGGACCTTGACACGCTTGTGAGGTGGGCTGATGCCAACCTCATTAAGTTTAACCATGCCATGGTCCTACACGTGGGTGGGAGCAATCCCAGACACAGCTACAGGCTGGGCAGAGAAGAGATACAGAGCAGCCCTGCAGAGAAGGACTTGGGGATGCTGGTCGATGAGAAAGTGAACATGAGTCAGCTTCAGTGTGCGCTTGCAGCCCAGAAAGCCAACCGTATCATGGGCTAGCAGCCTTCCAGTATCTGAAGGGGGCCTATAGGGATGCTGGAGATGAACTCTTCATTAGGGACTGTAGTGATAGGACAAGGGGTAATGGGTTAAAACTTAAACAGGAGAAGTTTAGATTGGATATAAGGAGGAAATTCTTTCCTGTGAGGGTGGTGAGGCACTGGAATAGGTTCCCCAGGGAGGTTGTGAATGCTCCATCCCTGGCAGTGTTCAAGGCCAGGTTGGACGAGGCCTTGGGTAATATGGTTTAGAGCGAGGTGTCCCTGCCGTTGGCAGGGGGGTTGGAACTTGATGATCTTAAGGTCCTTTCCAACCCTAACTCTTCTATGATTCTATGATTCTAAAATGCAAAATTTTCTATTGCCTAGGCACACAAATCAGCAACTTCCCAGATTCAAGCTACGCAAACACACACACAAAAGAAACCAAAACTATTTAAATAGATAACGCTGACTGAACACTGAACATGTCAATCTGCAAGTGGTCTATTGGTATGTCAGCTCCTGTACAACTGCAGGTCAGGCATCAAGATGGAAAAGTAAGGAAATACCCCTGCAGACTAAGATTAACAGATTAAACCAACCAAATTCTCATTATAAAAACTGCAACATCTACAGTGGCTACTTAATTCTGCCTTTATTACACCTGAAATTCAAAGAAGCAATCTAATGTAAACCTACTTCACAGAAAGCAGTTTGTTTCTAGTTTCCAGGCAACAAAGGATAACAAAATTAAAAGTCATCCACTGTTTGACAACCTTAATTGTTGTCAAATGTTAACTTTTTATTTTCCTGTACATAATGGAGACATTTAGTTAGTTTGGAAAGAATCTGTAAGTGAAAAAATAAAATTCAGTGTGAGATGACTCAACATTTAACAACAAAGCCTGAACCCAATACTAAAATAATTGATGTCTACCGTTTTAGGAACAGCCTTTGATTAAGTGCAACATCCAACAGACAGTTTCAGTTTTCTAAAGCACTGGCATTCAAACACGGGTACAACACATTTCAAAATGCTGGAGAACTACAGAATCCACACAGATACACCATTCTGTGTCTTTGTAGCACTCAGTATTTGCAAGCAGTGTGTGTGCACAAACGCACATACATGGTTTTGTCTGCAGTGGGCTCCTGAAGTTTAGCCTCCCATTAAAATAATTTGGTCTTTGCTGCTATTAGGTTTGAGCTACAAAGGTGCTGTCACCAGATTCACACAGAACAATGTGCCTACCTGGGCCCAGCCTGCAGACCACAGGTCACTGCTGCTTCCCTGGAATTACTTGCGACTCACCCCAGCAGCGAAGCAGGTTCTACCTCGGGGCACTGCTGTGCTGGAGAACCTTTTCCATCATCATCTCTACTGCGATACAGCCCATTGGGGGAATTCGCATCTCAGTGTTTCCAGCCACCCACTGGGAAGAGCAGTGCTAGGACAGCACAGCATTGCCTGCAGAAGCAAACTGAAGCGTTTTACTGTTGCTGGGTTACCTTATTTGGTTTAGGTTCAAGGGGTGGTCTTGGTGTATTTGCACAAGACTGTCACAGGCACCCAAAGAACTTGTATGGAGTTGCTTCACAGTAATTTACACCCAGATACCTTACAACAGTTGTAGCAGTCAGCTCCAACTAGTTTCTTTATTAAAAAAAAAAAATTGTACCCAGGGAAGCATTATAGACAGGATAGCACTAAAGCATAACTAAAGCCAACATCCTTATAAGAAAGGATGGTAAATTAAAAGAGACTGGTTAAAGGCTACTTCCTCCCCATACTTACACAGAAGAGACAGAAGAGGCTAAGACCACAAAATACAGAATAAATTTATGTGTTCTAGTTGCCTCTGTATTAAGCAAGGGAGTGCACCGGCTCTCACACCAAGACCAATTTAAAAAAAAAATAAAAAATGTTTACACTCTGAGAAATCAAACTTCCTAAAGTACCCTTATTCTTTAGATAATAAGGACGTGCAACTGCTTCTATTAACCTAACTGTAATGAATTGAAAGGGGTAAAAAAAAAGTCTCACCAAATTTAAATAGTTGAACATTTTTCTGGAGTATTTGCTAAATACAAATGGAAGCATTTACAATATTCACAGACTCACATAAGCCACGCACTTAAAAGACACTTCAGACATACTAGTGACAGCCAGGTAAAGACATAATAACTCGGTTGTCAAAAAGCTTTAAAGTCTTGATGGTACAAATAAGAGCAGACCTTTGCAGCTCTATGTAGCATAACCTGAACAGCAGCAACATCAAAACAGAAAGGGACTCTCACATATTACTAAGGAATTCACAAGAATAATATTTTCTAACTCCCATGTAACATACAAATTTAAGATTGTATTTTAAATTAAAGGCTAAGCAAAGCAGTATCTTTACAAAACACACCTTTCCCCCCCCAAAATGTATGTACATGATTTTTAGACACTCCTCTCATCATTAGATTCTGTCTCACAACTTGCCATGGCTCATTATTTATTAGATGACTGAAGTTTGTGGGTTTTTTCTGTTTTGTGCAAGGCCAATTAACTGATCTATTACAACTGTACTTCCATCCCCTGGTCAGCCACTAAATTTAATGAACAATCTGCATAAATACTTCTGGCATTCAGCCCTCAGACACACCAAAACCCTTCCACAGCCTTCCTCCCCATTTCGTAAGTACTCCAACACAGATCTCATATACAGTCATCCACTGGCAGCAGATACAGACCTGCCTCCCTGCCGTCCCTGTTCCTAGAAAACAGGTTGCCTGATGCTCCCGCGCTGCCTGCGCTGCACGTGAACAGGGCTACAGAGCACACTATAGCGTGCTCAGCCAATGGTCAGAGAAACAAAACCCCAGGGGAAGTGCAGACCATGTCAAGCAAGTGCACATCCCATGCAGCCCCTGGCCCTGAGCAATACCTCCAGGTTCTAGGTGGTCCCCTAATGAAAGACATCAGCTGGATATTGGCTGGAGAAGGCAGGGCACTGCATCTGACTAAAAGTAAAAAAGTATGTGCTTATTCTCCAAGTAGAAATTTACCTTCTCACAGAGGCAAAACATCACACCACCAGCTCAAGAAATATTGCAAGGGCATGAGGCTCTTTTAAAAATGAAATCTCTTCAGCTTTATTCTTTTGATCATATTTAAAAAAGTAATTCCAATAGTCATTTTCATTTAAGATATTTTTGTTTTTTTTATAAACAGACTTGAGACTGTTTCTGTCCCACTAATATGAGCATTCACTTTTCAATATACTTTACTCTTTCATGCAGTTTTGTCTTTTTTTGTAGTAATATTAAATTGTTTAAAGTCACCATGCATGTCCAGAAATATGGTATGCCCCCAGGTTGGGAATGAAAAAAAAAAAACAACAAAAAACAAACAACAAAACAAAACTCACAACCAAATGAAAACACACCACAAAACCAAAGAAATAAAAAAACTCCACATAACAATCACCAGGCAGTACCCTATTTTTTTAAACTGCCCTTGAATATTATGCCAGATCTGTGTATGTCGTTGTTTAGTCAGCACACATTTTCAAGCCCAATCCTCTTCTCTCCTGCCTTCTAGTAAAGGAAGATGTCAGTGCTGTGATGACTTAAAAACTGACTTTCTGCTAATGGTTTTACCAAATGCTTCAATAAAATACTGATTTGGAATTTAAATTATCAAGGTGAAATGTGCAAATATTTCTTTATGTTAATTATAGATCCTGGCACTGCATCATGAAAGTAATTCAAGTGCTATTTACCCATTTAATATTTATCAATCAAAACTCCTCAAGAAGACTTCTGTCCTCCAGTAACATGTTACAGCTGTTGAGACTTCTGTTGCCAGTATGCCACATATTTTCAAATATCAAACTTACCCAGTACCACTGGGCTTATCCAGGTAACTCAAAGAAATAAACCTGAGCTTCTCAAGAAAGCCAGAGCCAGGGCAGGAATTTGATCTAGGATTAACAGCATGACAAAGCCTATAGCTGGCAAGCACCGGACAGAGTTAAGCACTGGCACACTACTTGGGAGCACCATCACAAGGATACTGATGACGAACTCCTGATAACTGAATCTGCATGGTAGCAGCAGAGTCTCATCCACTAATATTGTTTAAATAAATGGCAATCCAGAAAGAAGTTAACAATTTTTTAACAAGTACTGGACAAGTTTCACCTGTACCCAGCAGTGTACAGGTTTTCACATATTCTACATTACAAAAAAATTAGTACCTTGACCATATTTTTTAATAGTAGGCAACATAATACATTTAATTTTAAAATGGATTCCCACACATAGATTTAAATAAGCATATAAATAATTTAAATACCAGTCTGTTCTTCCTTCCCTCTATGCACTAGAAAGCACAGCAAAAAGCCAAAAGTCACACAAGATCAACATTTTCAATTAGAAGCCAAGTGTTTTGTGACAAGATGAAGAACCTTAATTTTCAAGCAAGCATAAAGAAGTGCTAGATTTTTACTCTTCCCTTTCTTTTCATTTATGCCTATCAATCACTACCAGGAAGGGAAGAAACAGAATGATCACACATGAGCAAAATTTCTTGATCAAACAATTATAAACTAATCTGTACTTTCCCCACTATCATAATCAACAACAGGCTTTACATGTTGCAACTACCATGTTGCCAATCTTTCCCACAGGTTCTATCAGAATAAGGACAGAACAGCACCCTCCAACAACTCTCCTCAAAACCTGAATTTTAAAAAACACAAAACAAAAAACCACCTTAACCATACTGCACAGCACTGTTAAAATAACAGCCATCACACCTTGAACAGCACCACAAAAAAAATAAATCAAATTTCCAAGATATTACAGCTTACTAACACAGTGCTGATAAATCTTAACAGACATGATTATACTTGCAATTCAGATTGTCTAACCTGTAAGAAGATGTGGTTTAAAGATTTCTTACACATCTGTTTTTCTAAGGATAAAAACTGCACAAGAGTAACAGCAATAAATAGCAAACTATGTCTTCATTTTCTCAAATGCTAACAAGTTTACTTGTCTACTGAATTAAACATTTCGACCTATCTTCTCCCTCATCTTACTAATGAGATAGAGGTGGTCTTACACACAACAATCTCGTTTTCTGTACTTCAAGTGAGTATTACTCTACAGCTGTTCAAAAATATTACACACGATAGCCCTGAAATCGTATTTTATTTCCTACCATCTAAAACTGATTTAAAATCACAGACTATCAATATTGTAGCTTTAGAAAGATGTAACCACAGCTTCTTAAAACTAAAAATACTGTATTAGCAATTCAGTGCTACTCAAAGTAAACTTCATGATAAATTCATCCTTTAAGAGTTAAGAAATTAAGAGTCAGAACTCACTGGCAGTTCTGACAAAAATCAGCCTCTGCCCTTGCAGAAACACGGTGGGAGGAGAAGAAATATAGACAAAACTGGACATACCACGCAGGAGAAGGAAACAAAACACATGCTGAACACACACCACAAATGCAAATAAAGAGTGCAATTAAGCTTTTAAAACTGTAAGCTTGTGATGCTGGAGGATGGAGCAGCCTTGTTGTCGCATCTTGTCATAAAGAGGTACTTATGGGCTGTATACAGTCACTACCTATCTTGAGAAAATATAAGAGCCCATTGTCACACTTCAGTTTGCTTTTTACTTCTTTTTGGCAATGGAAGTCTTTGCAGACAGCACATCACTTCTGATGGAAGGTGATCATCAGATTTGTACATTCATGAAACAGATGCATATTTCCCTAGCTAAGAACCATCTCCTTACTACACTGGTATCTTCTAAACAAAGGTTAAGGATTGACACTTAACATAATAATTATGAAAGTTGTATCAGGGAGGAGAAATATTTATTAGAAACAGCTTTTTCTGTACAGGTAGCACCTTACCATCAAAGCCATGCATTATTTACTGGTGGCATCATGTAAAGATGAAATTTGATAGCTTCCCTATATTCAAACTCTTCTCACTCACTTTGAAAAATAAAACCGTGAAATACCCTTAGCATTTCCATTATGCTGAACTGAAGTGCATTTGAAAACATGCATGTACTCTAAAGTTACTGAGCCTTCTAATAAAGTAGAAGCAAAAATAACTTTGCTTTTCTTTGAAGAGCTTTTCGCTAAACAAAATCCTTCACTAGACATCAGAAGTTTCATTTGGCCACAGCTGAAATCCAGTGATGAGCAAATCCATGCCAAATAACACAACCATTTTGTAACTAAGATAGAAACACCTGTCCTAAAAGGTGCAGATCAAACCTGTACCAGTAAAACTGATCGGAAAAGAAATTCTCACATGCCTAACCTACCTAGCGGGGTAGGCTTAGGCAAAACTTAAAAGAAAAAAAAAAAAAAGGAAAAACCACAACAAATGAAACAGACCTACGAACAGCCTAAATTCTTAGAAGTGTAGTTAAAAAATCCAGCTGCAAACTGACGCTATCTGCTTTGTGATCTTGATCGGCCCAATTCAAGTCATGTGCTAAGAATCTGCTTGCAGGTCCGTATCACACCATTCCATTTACTAAAACTAATAGAGATGTAAGTCACTCATTGACTTTAAACGGAGAGATAAAAAAAAACACAGGGAGGGGGGGAGAATAACAGTAAGCAAGATATTGTTTGGCCATTTTCTCTAAAATTTTACAAGACAACATGAAAGCTACTAAAGAAGAGCAGTTGCTTTGTGGACAACTTATTAGTAAAATGCGGCTAGGAAACGAAAGAAAGATTAAGGTTCTCCTTTCCCTTCGCCTAACATACACCCAATTCAGTGGCGCATCTGAAAAGCAAATTATGCATTAAAAAAAAAAAAAAAGAAACCCCTGCATCATTTTTCCTAATCAAAGTTCAATATAAGACATTTCATTGATTTTCCTGGCCAGCATAATAGCAATACTTTTTAGGGCGGCTCATGAAGCATTTGTACAGCTGAAACATAAATTACTAGAGACCGAAACATAAATTACTAGAAACATAAATTACTAGAGACTAGAGATACACTTTCACAAGAGGATTAAGCTGTCACTGTAAAAAAATTTTTGTGTAAATTTAAATCTTCCTTTAAAATAGTGGAGCAAAATATCTCTATGGCAGAGCCTATCTACACCTTGAAACTGCATTGATCTATCCTTCACAAGTTGAGCAACTGATGCAGTCAACTTAGCTCGTTTTTTGTACAATGAATCCAAAAGCAAGAAGCAGCATTTGGCTGGCATTTTTTTTATTTCAAGATCATATATAGAGCATGAGAAAGCCATTAAGTTTGTTGGTTGTATTTTTTTTTACTTAAAAAGTTTCCTCACTGTAAAGAAATTTGTGTACTATATTAGGTTTTATCTACACAAGTATGCTTTCCCAAGAAGAGCTTACAAGCAAACTGAAGAATGCTCTTAATGCAACTTCCACTCTGCATGTGTAACCACGCACCATGACCCACAGGTATACTCCACATCACTGATCTTCATGCCACGCTTACCATGCCAAAAGATTCTTATTTTGCTGTGGCCCAAAGTAGTGTGCCCCCTGGGACAGATATCTTAACAAAGCAAACACCACAAAAAATGCCAATGATAATAGGGATTGCATCTTATAAGATTTCTTGCTCCTTACTGTCTTCTGCAACACAAGAGATTCAGAAGAGGTGATTTTTTTTTTTAAACTTTTCAACAAAGACTATTCAGAAAAATGACCTAGCTTAACTGTGGAAACAGAACTGGAAAAGCTTTCATATGGAAAGAGAAAGAATGCATTTACTAAGAAGGAATCATTAACGCCTTTTACAGCAGCTAAGTCTTATTTCAAAATATTATGGTCCACTAAAGTCTCATTCTGCACTAAGGGGCAGCCTTAATGAAAACAAACAATATGGGAAATGTAAACTTTCTAGAAGACTGTTACACATCAGTCCATCCTATAGCAGAACAAGCAGCTCCACTTCCATCACTTTGCTATACTGTTGTAAAACTTCTTGAACGAAGTAAGACCTGTAGTAAGCACTGTTTCCTTCAGCTCTGCAGAGCAAGCAACACCCTGCTACTTTTTACAGCATTCAGGTATCCAAACCACCATTTTCACACTAACATACTACCACAGAAATATTAGCCCACCCCTTTTTTTATGAGAAAACCCTTGTTGACAAAATGCACCGCTGATTAACACGAACTTCATCATTCAAGCCACACTAGTTCCAAAGTAGTTTTTGACATGTATTTATAATGAGTCATTAGAACACAAGAGGCGTGCTTCTTTATCCACATGAAATACTGTTAAGAGAAATAGTAAGTCAGACTGCTGTTGCAAAGCACAAGCATTCATTAAGTAAGAAAAAAAAGAAAGTATTTCTACATGGCTTAACATTCAAAGAAATAAGAGACTATCAGCCAAGTGCAACAGCTCCCCTTTTAGAGGCAGTATCATAGTGGATCAAAACTAACCCTAGCCTGGTGACAAATCCTGTTACACAGATGTGTTAAAATACTGCACTTCCACACACAGCACTATTTTCTTCACATAGTGAACAGTAAGCAACTTTGAAATAAAGCTAGAGTCTTAGAAAGTCTCCATGTCTTCCCTTAATTTATTTACATCAGCATCACAAAGCAGACATAAAAACAGCAGTATTTGTGATTGCACAATGATTTTAGAGAGCATTTGTCTTGAATATTGAAAACTTAGTCTGCCCATGAGTCTTTTTTCAAAGTGAAAAGCAGTCCTGTAGCCACCCACCATGAAATCACTCATTAAGCCAGATGGCAGGAGCAGGCCATTAAAGGGGAGGAAAGATGGGGAACCAGTCACTATGACTGCCTATATGCTCTACCATGCAAGGATAAACTGAAGCAGTCAGTTACCATAAGGCAATTAGCAAACCATAAAACCCCTGCCAAGCTTAAGCTTTTAAGGTGAGACACAATGAAAGATGGAGGAAACTATTTGTTCCTGTTAATCATCATTACCTTCCCATCCTACCTACACACACAAACCAACCTGCCCTGCATTCCAGCAACTGAACACTATTTCTAGCTAAGCTTCCACCTTAAAACTGACGTAAATTTGGTGTACAGGACCTTGCTTGCTCTGCAGCAACTCTAAGAAGAACAAATATTTGGAAACACCACTGCAGACTCAACATCTACCTCTAGTACTTCCAAAAACCCTACTGAAGCCAGAGCAGATAAAGCCAGAATGGTAGCCAGTTCTTCCAGCTATTCTCATAAACATGCAAAGCAAATGCACTGAATATACTTCATCTCCCTTGCCCCCTTTGATGTTCAAATGACTATGCCCCCAATAAAAACTGATTTAACAACAGAAGCACAGAATGACCTAGCTAACACCTATGATAGGCTATTTATTATTTTCAAACTGAACTGTGAGCAATACAGACTTAATGAATTAGAACTCATCCTAGCAAGCATTTATGTTAAAACAGCCATTCACTGCATGAATCCAAAGATAAAAAGATCATTTAGCAGAAAACTGAGATTATGGCTAATAAGTATACTAGTACTTGCTTTAGGTTAATACTGTACACCTACTACAGCTTGCTAAGCCCATGGCTTCAGGAGTAGTTTGAGAACTTACTAAGGATCATGAAGTGGTACGTTATGTTATACTAAAATAATGAAGTATAAAACTTCAGAGGAAGTGATGGAAAACAGTTTGACTATGCTTGTAGCATAGTCTATTATTAATTATGTGACACTTAAGATATTACCTCCCTGAAGACCATCTAAAGTCAAATCAAGCTAACAACACTGATTTACAGAGCCAAGATAACCTAGAGTACTTTTATCAAAAATTTTAACTGTACTTGTAGACAAGAAACACAAACAAAACACTCTCACTTGCAAGGCACACATCACCACCTCTTTTAAACACTCGTGAACAGCAGAAAACATGCAAGGGAATTCATACACGGACTGCTCTCAGCAGCATAGTGCTCATCTTTCCGACTGATTTCATGGGCCTCAAACTTCTTCAGTCTCTATTTTTCACTCATTGCTGTAGCTTGAGGAGGCTAAGCAGAACCCAGAAGTGAATGCAGTGCTCGCCATCTGGGCTTACGCTGTGCTGGATGGGAGCGGCTGCGGTGTTCTACAATCCAAGTCATGTGCAACCACAGTATGACAAGTCCCCTCCCAGGCTATATAAGCTGGCATCTTTCCCAGCAGTTGCCACATCATAAAAACGATGCATACAAACACCCACCCCCACCCACCCCATCCGTCCCCCCCCCCCAAAGAAAAAGAATTAAAAAACAAACAAAAAACCCAACACTTTAAAACAATGGCTTAAGTGACTGCATAACTAAACTCAGCAGCTGGAGACACAAAGCACTCCCATGGCAAACCATGCATCCTCCACTCACAAAACTCCTAAAATACATTCTTATTAGCAAGCTCCACATCACACCTAGCAACCAACCCCAAGTCTGGGCTGCAGAGTCATGTTCCCTGAGGGCAGACAGCAACTAAATAAATGAATAAATAAAAGCATGGATAATAAAGCAAAGATACATCACAAACTGCTCCCATGCTAACAGAGCTTCAAAAAAAAAAAAAGTATTTTTCTGCCACTGACTTCAATGCATCATCTACTTCACTGGATATAGATAATGCTGTCTCACCTATTTAGATTACTCAGAGCTGTTCTCAGGAGTTTCTCTATGAAACTACTCAGATTTGACTTAAAAGTCGTGTTTTTCCATACAAGAAATTTAAATAAACAAGTGGAAAATTCCACAGTGTAATCTGGGCAATTTCTCAGAGATACTTCAGCATTACCTACAATACACTAAAAACTGTGCAGTACCGTGTTTGCTTACACTAGATTTAAAATTTTGACTCTATAATAATTGAAGGGAATTAACAGCTTGTACTCAGGAAGATAACCTCCGCAGTTAAACTGCAATTCTTACACTCCATTGCTTAAGGGAAGGAAAATGTTCAAGAACAAACACAATAATAGATGTAAAAAGTCACAGCGAGGTATCTTTGTTTCTGAGAAACAATTAATTAAAATACAAGTTTTTAGCTCACCAGAAAAAAAGAGCAAGCTTTATCATCTCCAGACTGAAAAACACCATCTTTTGCTCTATGAACATTAAATTTTCCCACACCTGGCTCTACGTAGATGAGATTAATGATGATGTTATTATGAGGAACTGCAGGAGTTCTAGATGCCAATCAAGACTACATATCAAATAAAAAACAACTACTAACCATTGTGTCTGCACAGATAAATAAACCTGCTCACTTCTTTTATTTGTACTGTTACCTCTACTAATCCAACTACAGTAATCAGGGCAGTAAGGGAATAAAGTATGAAAACAATAGGTTTCTTGTACCCCTCGCAGCACCACACCTTTCGAGACGTTTTCATATACTTAGGAAAGGGTGAATCCCTGACAATGAACTAGAGAACTAAGCAGAAAGAAAATGGTTGTGCGAGTCCAAACTCAAAATCGGAGCAGTAACACATTTCCAGGAATCTATTCGGTCAGACATTTAGTACACCGGGAGGAAGCAACACGTGGGCAAAAACCTCCGCCGCAGACCTACCCCGAGACAGAAGCCTGCCCCGTGCCACCCACAAGCGAAAGCACGGGAGGAGCGGGACCCAGACCCACGGCCGGCCCTGGAGCCTGGACCGCCTGAAGCCACGAGTGGGGATCCCCGCGGCACAAAGTGCTGGAGAAGGGCAGAAAGGGTCTCCCTGCGCGCCCAGGCAGCCCCAGGACAGTCAGTAGAAGGGCCACCGGCAACCCACCACCGCACAGACAGCCGCTTTTGTTCTCCAAAAAGAGACCGGTAAAGACCCGCCAGCTGCGTCCGCTCCGAGCCCCACAGGCAGCGCTGGAGCGGCAGAGACCCCGCTGCCTGCGCCAAGCGCTGGAAGCGGGTCCCGGCAGGGAGACCCGCGGCGGGCCCTACCTACCTCTTTTCGGTCTGGGGAAACTCTCGTGCAGGTGGAAGATGACTTTCTCCACGAAGTGCTGAATGTTGCTGTGTTCGGGTCCTCTGACAAACACCATCCAGTCGTGGGTGAAGCCTTCCACAGTAGGTTTCTTCCTGACCTGGGCTCGATGCCCCAGCTCCAGCTTCACCTGAACTGCGCACTGTGGGGGGAAAGGCGGGGAGCTGCCGGTGAGCGCCCGAGGAAGCAGGGCTGAGCGGGTGCCCGACGGAGAACCGGCCCCACCGCAGGCGGAGAGCGGGACACTCGGACAAAACGGTACCATACACCCGGCGCCAGGAGCAAAACTAGAAAGGGACGACCGCAGCCCCGCAACCGAAAACCGGCGCCAGAGGCGAGGACACGAAGAGCTCTCCCTGCCACCGGAGGACTCGGGGAGGCGCGGCCGCGGTGCTGTCCTGCGGCCGCGGGCAGACAGGGACCACCGCCAGGGACGCGCCAAACCCTCTCCCGGCGCCTCCGCGCTCTGTCCCCCCGCTGAGGTGGCAGGAACGTCGCTAAGGGGACACCGCCGCCCCTCCGCGGGTGCGTGCTTGCTTCGCACCGCTGCCGTGAGCGGCGGACAGGCAGCGGGAGGCAAGAAAAGCCGCGCACAAGGAGAAATTCCCCGTCACGCCAGCCCTTTCCCGGCGGCGCCGGGCAGCGCGGGGAGGGGGCCAATGCGGCGATTCCGCGGAACTCACCGAGCCCGCCATGCCTGGGGCGCCGGTTCCGCTGGGGCGCTCGCTGTGTCCCCAGCCCCTGCCCCGCAGCACTAATTCATGAAGACGCGGAGGTGACGGCGGGCGCGCAGAGGAGCGGCGAGCGGGCGGCGGACATCCTCCGCCTCGCTGCACCCGCTGTCTACAGCCGTCCCGCCTCCTCCTCTCCGCCGCACCACACGGAACTCGCGGCAGCCCCGGCCGCGGCCCCACCGGCTGGACGAGCGTCCGCCACGCATGCGCGATGAGCGGCGGGTCGATACCGAAACACAGACATTAACAGTGTGCGGGCCGGCGCGGCCAGCCAATGGGGCGCAGTGACGCGACCGCGAGCCCCTCCGACCGGTCCCGCCCCCCCCGCCGGTCCTTAAAGTAAGTGGATGTGGGGGGCGCGTCGTGGAGCGCGGGAAGGGACCGTGCCGCGAGCCCGGCGGGGGGAGGCCGTGTCCCGGCAGCGCCGTGAGCCGAGTGGGGAGCGGTGGCGTCTGATCGCGCCTTACTGAAACGGGAAGGGAAACTGAGCACGAACAGTTACAAACAAAAGAGAAACGGGGCACCGGTCTTAAACTCGGCCAGTGGAGAGAGCGGAGAGCCAAAGGTACTTTAAAGGACCTTCCTCCCCAAACCCCAGCCTCTGCCTCGTGTAGAGTCATAAAGGTACGTTTCCGAAGAGTCCCCAGTAAATCCTTTTGCCAAAATGAAGGGCGGACAACACACTCCTACGTGCACAGGAATGTCAAGTGGTGATGGGCAGCAGTCCGGAACCCGCGCTCGGGGTTATCTAACATGTATTTGTAGCATCGACTGCCACTTCTACCCTTACCGGGCTGACGCTGTTCTAAAACAACAGTACTACGTCAATTTCCACATCCCTCCCGTACTACACGAGGTAACATGCTGATTCACGCCACAGGAGGATGTCAGTGAGAAGCTGGCAGTGATTTACTGGGAATTCCTAGATCAGGGTACTGACCCTGTGAGATGAGTACTTTCTGACAGCCATAAAATTGCCCAAACTTATACCTTTTGCCCCACTGAAAAATATTTTAGTCTGTTCGATAATTATATTTCCTATACTTTTTCTGGTAATAATAATAATAATAATAATACAAATAATTCGACAACCAGCAGCGATCCTTACCCAGAGAAGTGCACGTACACGCAAAACGCGGAATACCCTCCCTGGGCGCCCCAGGTTTCACCAAGAGATGGCGCAGTCCTTGCGATAATGTCCTCATTTGACCTCTCCAGAAGTCTGACCACTGTGGAAGACCCGACCACGATTCCTACCTTCACTTCCGAATGAGAAAAACGCACATGAAAGAAATTCTAGCGTAATTTAATAATTACACTAGAATGTATCATAATTTTCCTACAGCTTTTGTAAGCCTTAATGAATAAAATCAGTACTCACAACTCAAAAGGATGACGACAATTGCACAAATTCCATAAGTTACAATGTGACTTGAAATTTATTAACATTAAGCCCTCATGTATATGAATATCCATCTTTTAAAACTGCTACGTGCAGATCTAATAGTTCACACATTACTAATCTTGAACTGATCTAGTCAGCAGGTCAGCATGCCTAAGAACAACTGGTGAGCCCATCATCAAAGCTGATTTCTGGTAACTTTAAAAATTTGTATATGCAAGATGAATAAATAAAAGATACTGATGCTATTTGTTAGAGTCAGGAATATGCAGACAAGCAAGGACAGCAGGGCTGGACTACTACTACACTAAATGCAGTGGGCTTCCAGGTGTCAGGGCCCATCTGAAAAAAGGACCTGCAGGCTGAGGATCCCTGGCATCTCTCTAGAATGGTTCATTTTTGCTATAGCTGAGTTGCTTTTCTTGAGTGTTCAGCCACTTAATGGTCTTGCAAGGACTGAGAATGGATCATGAAGAGCATGTAGCTGTTCAGATCCCTTTGGTTTCATTGGAAATCTTAAGCATTTTTGAGCCAGTTTTGCAGGGTTTTGCTGTTTCAGAGACACTAATATTTTGGTTCCTAATTACAACGTATTGTTCCACGTTAGTGTAGTGTTGAGCATGGAACATGGAACATGTTCCAAATAATAATAATACATACACTAAAACTATTTTGCTTTTCACTACTGCAACATATTTAATATCAAACTGTATGTGACCTTTCATTCTCAAGTAATGCAACTCCTGGAAGTACTGTTTAATTCTTACTCCAACAAATAAATTTGAAGCACTGACAGTTCTACAACAGTAACTTGGCTTTATTATTATTTAAATAATTGCCAAAACACCCCTCTTCCACCCCATCATCTACATTCCAACATGCTACACTGCTAATCTGAGCATAAAATTCACAGTGAAAAAATTGAAGATGTGCTGCTCTGCTATCAAAACACTGCCACCACTTCATTCTTGGCATAGCAGATACATGTTTTATGACAATTACAATGCAAGGATGCTGGGAAGGGACTCTTCACTAGGGACTGTAGTGATAGGACAAGGGGCAACAGGTTAAAACTTAAACAGGGGAAGTTTAGATTGGCTATAAGGAGGAAGTTCTTTCCTGTTAAAGTGGTGAGGCACTGGAATGGGTTGCCCAGGGAAGTTGTGACTGCTCCATTGCTGGCAGTGTTCAAGGCCAGGCTGGACAGAACCTTGGGTGACATGGTTTAGTGTGAGGTGTCCCTGCCCATGGCAGTGGGGGTGGAACTAGATGATCTTAAGGTCCTTTCCAACCCTAACTGTTCTATGATTCTATGGTTGCCTTTTAAAAATTAAACAAACATACTTAAATTAATATAAGGCAAACCTGAAGTTAGTCCTTAAAGATTATGATTTTTAAACATACCGAGCTAAAATTATATATCTCTGTGGGTATTTGAGCTCATACATGTATAGTTTCATGGATGTTTTGAATACATTGAACATCTTAATGAAAGCAATTACGCCAAAAGCATAAATATGCTATGTGATACTGACTCATTACTGAAATGGGTCTATGGAATTATTTTCATACTCAGTGACTACAGTATCAGCCATAAGAGTCTTTTTTAGCTCTCTGTATCCACAGTTTTAAGACTGGGGGACTACAGAATGCTGTCCTGAAATATTCAGGTACAGGCATTATTTTATTAAGGAAATGTATATTAGAATCACTGGGGTTCAAAATGCTGTTATATATGAACTCAATACATCTTGCTAGCTAGAAAGTAAATTCTTTTATATTATCTCTCTACATTTCTGGACAACTGTTCAAAAATCTTGACTGCCTGTGTTTTCCTTCCTTATTTTCATAATAGCTTGACATTGTGAAGAATATATACACTTCCTATTCTGGGGCAGGAGTTAGGGACACCATCTTTCTGTGTAAAACATACATTATGTTTTGTTACGGTGGTACAGCACCTTGTTTTTTCAACTCAATTTGAATGGAAAAAATAGCATGGACAATTTCTGAGTCACCCCACAGGCCTGTTTGTCTGATTTAGAAACAAGGCAGACAATCAAAGCAGTCAAACACAAAAATTAAAGCATCACTCTAAATTGGAATATTCTAATTGTCCACTTCCTTCCAAGTTTTCATCTTCTGCAAAGATTTGAATTAGTCTTCCCTCATTTGTTGTGGAAATCATTATTACTTAATACAATCACAACGTTATAGCCTTTCTGCCAGTTTAAGTTTATTTCTCCTTTTGTATAACACCACAAATGATCCATAGCTATAGCTACAGAGAAGTCACAGTGGGCCAGATCCTGAATGTACGTTCACTTGGGAGGGTCCATGGTAGGGATAGAAGCATGTGCTCCATCTTAAAGGTCTGCAAAGATGATTACTATCTTGCAAATTAAGAGGCATGACAACATATTTTTATACAAGATATAAGTGTAAACAGATTTTTTTATTTGCCCTTCTTTTCTCAGAAGGCTGTGAAGATAGAATTTTGGTTTCTTTCTTTCCTACTGATATACTGATTTCTCAGAAAGGAAGGGTTCTTTTAGGCCTGGCAGCATCAAATGTACGTACTGCAAAAGAGAACAACCCAGATGAGTGAAAGAAGAACTGTCTTTGCCTCCACAAAGTCTATGTCTCTGTGTTCCTACTTGCTTTTATGCTGAACTTAGGAAACCAAAGTCCATTCTGAATCTCTGGGGATTTTTTACCAACAGCTACAAAACTATAATCACTTTAATGGTTGTCCTGTTACTTGCTGGTATCTTTTGCATTTTTGTTTACCAGAATTGGAGTGTAGAAGAGCAGAACATCTTTTATATTCAGGCCACTTCTATATCGTTCTGGCAACACCGCAGGCAAACAGAGTAGCTCTTTGGCTTTTAACAGTAGCTCTAATAGAGCTGGTCATATCTGAACCCATTTATAAAGTGAGAAGGTGACCAAGAAGTAAACAGTCTCTGCTATGTTATATAATCAGGATTGCTGGATTTTTAATTTTATCCTGGTTTAATTTTATCCATAGGAGAAACAGGAAAGAAAAGAGATCTTCTGTGGAATGGAGATGTTTTTAATTCAATAGTTCTAGCTTGTATCATGCTTGAGAGTAAGATGAAATAGAATTATCAGTAACTGGAAAATTCATTTCTTCTTAACAGATACCAGTGAGACAATTCTGTTTTCCAGAGTCCCTTAAGGGTGACTTTTCTGGCACAGGCTCACACTCCATATTTACCTCCCTAACTCAAGATTCTAGAGGACAGAATGGAGCTGGGTAGTCCTCTGGAATCCTTCTATATTGATTTTTATTTCTTCTGTATTCAGACAGACATGTTTTCCTCTCAACTTAAAACTGGACTGAAGCAATGCAAACCATTTTCCTATAATAACAGTGTAAGAGTGGAAACGCTTCTATTACCCATCTTATTCTTTCTAATAGAACCGATACCACTCAATTGAGTAATGATTACTTTAAAACATCTGCAGTTTCTGGCTCAAATTCAGAAAAGAAAATGGAGTCATTTAATATATGTCAGTTGTGAAGCAATGTTGATTTTTAAACAAAACCAAAATAAAAATAGCATTCATATTCAAGCTGAAGAGGTTGTGATGCAATTACATCTGTTTAAAAATCTATCCATTTCAAAAGCTCCAAATGTCTTCAGCTGACAGGAGCAGAATCAAAGAATGTTCTTGAGCTGGTTAAGTGACAAACTGGTGCAACCATTTTCTTCATTTTGGATTAACAGTTAAAATAAACATTCTTTGATGTCATTACAGCAGATGGATGCAATTACATGCATATGAAATGCAAAGACCCTGGCTCAAAGAACTACAGAGTTGTAAAGGTAAAGGCAATTTTCTAGCAGTACTATCCATTCCTGCTAAAACAGGGTTTACCACAGAATAATTATATAGCTGCTGGAAAATGAGAGACATTTGGATCCTGTTCTTGAAGGTTTTAACTAGCTACAGTTTAATGTAATCAGCTCCTGCAATGTTAAAAGCACCTGCACATTTTATGTCTGCTGAAGTAACTGATGTAGCTGTAGGGTTCCCAGTAGGCATCAGTCCTGATGTTCAGACACCTTCAGACATACCTACATCATGCTGTGAAGTGTGATGCATGAACCCCAGATCCCTGACTTAGATGGAACATGAGTCAACATTTCTGCCCAACGTACAGCTAAGTCTGGAAGCAGCATTAACTGTGTTAGCACAGCACTGCACCTGACCTAAAAAGAGCTGTATTTCATAGCTATACTGTTGGTATTTCCGCACATGGATGGAAGGAATTGCTGCCTTTCTGTATTATTTTCTTATACATGGCAGGTATGTCTCATGTTACAAAAAAGGAGACTCTTTCCCAGCTCACTTGGACACACAGAATTGTCCTCAGTGCTTCAAAAACAGCTGTTTTAAATTTCCATTTGAAGTTCAAATTTTGTGACCCAAATATATTGACTGACTTTTACACGGGCCTTGTTTTCAAATGTTTAAAAAAATCAACTAGCTGAAACAGCTAATATTACTGGCTGTACAGGAAACCACAGTGCCTTTTAAATACATCATCAGTCTGATACAAGCCACATACTTTGATTACAATGTTAAAATGCTGATCTGAACCACAGCCAAAACTTAAAATGAGCCTACAGCTGATCTTACACATACGGTAAAGAATATGTATACGCTGCTTTGTAATGACACTGGCTGCCAGGAACTAATGGCAAAATACTCTCCTTGGACTGGCTTTTTTTCTTTAGTTAGCTGCATAGACTGAATAAATTCCAAGCAGCCTCAGCCAAGTGAGTGCCTTTTGCGACATTTTATTGGCTTGTCCATTTCTAATCACAAATCAAATAGAAAGTAAGTGCTTGAGCTGGTAACATTTTAAACCCCTAGTCAGTGGAAAAGATCTTTCAGAACAAGTGCTGCATGCCTTAGAAAACAATATAGTTTGTAACTCTCAACCAACAACCTCAGAGGGATGTAGTAATGACAAAAGAGAAATGCTAAAAGGGAGTCTTCACTATGCACAATATTACATAGAAGGTAAAAAAAAATACAGAAAAAAAATTGTTTAAAGGCCTCTAGGGATACATAAGGAAATCTGTTTAGAGAGGAAATCCTTTTTGAGAGACCTACAAGGAAGAATTTAGGTTTTTATTTCCTTAAAATGGTGTAGGCCCTAGAGGAAATACTCCTGTTAGACAAAGAAACACAGTCAAGTTCTGTACTCAGTTTAAGCCTGCGTAATGACCTAGTTCGAAGAACCTGTTCTAGATTTCTGCAACCATAGCCAGGGCAAAGTCTGATCACATGTGCAAGGAAACTACTAAGGTGCTTCACCAAAATCCGTGGTCTCAGTTCTTGTCCTGACAGGAGATCTCCCCTCTGGAAATCAACCAAATAGTGTAAAGGAATTGTGTGATTACCCTCACTTTGCACCAGGCTCTTGAGCTGACTACTGTAATAGTTATGTAAATTGACCATTATCCAAGACAGGAGTTAATGCATGAGATGCCCAGTATGTCTTCATCATAGAGTGCTACTTATGCTATAGCTTGGTTACATGAGTATCAGAAAGGCTGAGTACGCTACCTTCACACTTTCTGTAGCAAGAGCAATCAACCACCCAACCTTCATTACTCCTAGTATCACCAGAAGGTAAGTGAGAAGCTGGAATAGCTTACCATTAACTTGGCAAGAAACTCTTGGGGAAAAGCAGAATTCTTTAGCAATGACAAGTACTCATACAATCATGGGGTCTTAGTTGTCCTCATTTTCAATGTACTCTTGATTATGCCCTCACTATGACTAAACAAGCAGGTTTAGCCCAGCTTTATGGATGGGTAACTGAAAAAAAACCCCAGAGATTGACTTGACCAAGCACAACAAAATAAGGCATGAAGTGGGGCAAGCAGTTAAGCCCAATGGGGACAAAGTTTGGCCCTGAAAAGAATGGAAAAATGAAGAAATAGGGGAAAAAAGTGTATACAAAAGTAATATGGGAGAACAGAGAGATTGACATTCACAGCTGGGTCAACAATTAATAAGAAATGCTATGACAAAAGTGGAATTTGAAAGAACATTGCAAAACCTGAGGTATATGTCACATATATATTTGCATAAGTCTGGCTTTAGGGGCTAGACAGGCATATTTCAGAAATCTAAACAGAAACTGTATGAATGAGAAATAGCTACTTTTGCACATGAGAAAGCTGTAAAGCATGACCGCTCAACATATGGATGTTTAGGAGACAGCTAGTAATCACAGCATTGCAAAGAAGCTGAAGATAATTTTTATGAAGTCACGGAGGGGAGCAAAACAGCATTAAAGTGGTGGAAATGCTTTGCCACCTGCCGGAGGGTAAACAGTGGAGTTGTAGCCTGCATATTCTGACTTGTCATGCAGATTTCAGAAGCCTTTCCGTATAAGCTCTGTGTGGTCCACTGAACTCAATAGATTTTATTACCCAGGGTCCGCAGTAGTCATCGGAGGAGAGTGTCCTCACAGAGGTGTCGTCCTGGAGTCACCCTCACGGCAATGGCTCCCTGGTGATGTGCCTCTTGGTGATTACCTTTTCCCCCTTTTATAATGAGTTGGGGGGAGTACCTCTGTTCTTCAAGTCACATATTACATGTTCCTGGTGGACCAGTTTCCTTGGTCTTGCAGCTAGCTTTCAACTGCACGTCTGCAGCTATTCTTGGGATAATGGGTAGCAATTCCTCACACCAATCCTCCAGATAACAGACTTAAGAGTCTTAGCTCGTTCCCACTCATCCGTCAGGCAATGGGTGGTGGAGTCCCAGTCCTTACACCCTTCTCACAGGCAATGGGTATTGGAGTTTTATCTCAGCTCCTCTCACCCATCTCTGAGAAAAAAAAGATAGGTGGAATTCCATCTCAGCTTCTCAGACCAATCTTTGAGACAATGGACAGTGGAGACTTATTTCAGATCAGTCTCTCACAGGAGGTCTGCAAGTCTTTTGGGGAACTACTTGGATCATAGATAATTTTCTTTCAGAGTCCAGGTCTTGAGAAAGAGTGGTCAAAATCTACTTGTCTTTAAAGCCTCCCTTCAGCAGGAGTAAGTTTCACAGACACTTTGTAGGGACAACTGTTGAGAGATATTAATTGTTCAACATAAGTAAGTAAGTTTTAAATAGAGTAAATCAGAGTTATAATATTGTTTTGTTTAGTATGTTGTTTGCTTAGGTTTACTTGCTTAGCATAGAGTAGCTGGATTTGCTGAATCCTTAGGCTGCCAGCTGTGGACTTTGGCCTAGATAGGCTTTTGGCTGGAATAGAGTTAATTTTCTTAGTAATTTTCTTAGTACCTAGCTGGTACAGTACTGGCTTTGTGTCTACTGTAAGAATGAGAAGGCATTGATGTTTTGGTTGTTGCTGGGTAACATTTATTCCAACATTAAGACTTTTTTAGTTTCCTATGGTCTGCTGGCAAGCAGGCGCATAGGAAGGGCAAACCAGAAGGTAAGGAGGCTACAACCCTCTGCAGAAGCTGCAACTCAACAAGATAAAAACAGTTAACAGCCTGCTTGTATGGAGGTGGAGAAAGAGTGCCATAAATGTTAGAAGACCCCAAACCAAATACCACCACTGGACTAAAAAGGTATGTAAAGAGCATGTGAGGAGGCAGTGCATAAATTATAAAGGTATGATTGCCCAGGGATTTCTTTGTTTGGGGTCCATTCCCGGAGACAATGAACTTAAGCTGTCCCAACTGCTGTACCATTCAATTATAAATTATTTTTTTCTTGGAAATGAACACTTGAGACTCTGCTGCTGGAAAATCAGGCTCAAGCAGGAAGGAGAAGGAAGCCCAGCCAACAGTTAAGTGTGTGTGTGAATGAGGAGTCAAAAGGAGCACCCATTAGCTTACTGGAGGCACCTGCTTCCAAGGGCTCCAATCCTAGCAGTTAAAAGTTTCAGGGGATGCATGAATGCTCAGGCAGCAGCTTCTCCCCTAACACCACCAAAAGATGGAAAGTTTGCGTTGAAGCAGTGTTTAAATTGCTATAATTGATCTTAGTGCAAACACTGGAAATTGTTTCAGTAAAAGGGACTATTAATAATGAGATAAAAATCTCGAGGGTTCCAGAATGCTGTCCCAGAACCAGAGGAAATTTTCCAGTGAGCTCAGAAAAAAAAGCCATTGGAAGCACAGCTCTAAAAGATCCTTGTGAGGTGGGCTGATGCCAACCTCATGAAGTTTAACCATGACAAGTGCAAGGTCCTACACCTGAGTGGGAGCAATCCCAGACACAGCTACAGGTTGGGCAGGGAAGAGATTCAGAGCAGCCCTGTGGAGAAGGACTTGGGGGTGCTGGTGGATAATAAAATGAACATGAGCCGGCAGTGTGCGCTTGCAGCCCAAAAAGCCAACCATATCCTGGGCTGAATCAAAAGGACCGTGGCCAGCAGGTCTAAGGAGGTGATCCTGCCCCTCTACTCTGCTCTTGTGAGACCTCACTTGGAGTATTGTGTGCAGTTCTGGTGTCCTCAACATAAAAAGGACATGGAACTGTTGGAACAAGTCCAGAGGAGGGCCAAGAGAATGATCAGGGGATTGGAGCACCTCCCATATGAAGACAGGCTGAGGAAGTTGGGACTGTTCAGCCTGGAGAAGAGAAGGCTGCATGGAGACCTCATAGCAGCCTTCCAGTATCTGAAGGGGGCCTATAGGGATGCTGGGGATGGACTCTTCATTAGGGACTGTAGTGATAGGACAAGGAGTAATGGCTTAAAACTTAAACAGGGGAAGTTTAGATTGGATATAAGGAGGAAATTCTTTCCTGTGAGGGTGGTGAGGCACTGGAATGGATTGCGCAAGGAGGTTGTGAATGCTCCACCCCTGGCAGTGTTCAAGGCCAGGATGGACAAGGCCTTGGGTGATATGGTTTAGAGCGAGGTGTCCCTGCTCATGGCAAGGGGGTTGGAACTTGATGATCTTAAGGTCCTTTCCAACCCTAACTATTCTATGATTCTATGATTAAAAGTGTAAACTGCAGTTAAAAAGAAAAAAAAAAGTAAGATAGAAAATAAAGCAGAAAATAAAAATAATTACCAGGCAAAAGCCAGAAATGCAAAAGCACCTCAAGCAGTAAGAAAAAAAGTTTGTTTCACTGAACATTTTATTTAGTAGTCAGATCACTCATGTCATTAGTCTTCCCTCATACTGGTGCTCCCTTTCATGTTACAAGCATTGCCTATGTGAAAAGACGTACAAGTACAAAACTTGTCAAGAAAGGCTCAGGCTAATGTCTGTTTAAATAGATGTATAGTTTAACAGGCTTGAGTTTGTACAAAAAAAAAAAAAAAGTCCTAAACTGAAGCTGGTCTTCTGCCAAGGATGAATTAACTGGAGGGATTAAGGAGAACTTAATCCTTGCCATTTATCAATACTTCCTTGTGCCCTACAAGCATCACCCACATTTTTGTTTTCCTTATGATTTTCTAACTCTGACTGCACAGAAGAAAAGTGGTGGCACAGCACCCAGGAAGTCTGCATTTGAAGATCTTTGTCTCTTCTGTCTTTGGTATAAAACCGGACCCAGGGACTAGTCCTCATCACAGGAATTCTTAATATTGTCCTTTACCCCAGGTTGGAAGCTACCACAAAACTAATCCAGCTAACAGGACTTTTCAAGCACACAGGAACAAAGACCATTCTTTACATATTTTGCCTTTCCACTAATACTCAAATACCGTTTCACCTTTGGACACAGAAACTGATTAGATTCTGCTGCTCTTGGAAGAGAATCACGGAGCATGATTCTGATAACTGAAATGCCTATGCTGGCAGACAAAACAGTTCTCCCCTGTGACATACATACACAGTTGCAATTGGCAGAATTGTACAGGCACATTGCTCTGATGAGCTATCCCAAGAACTAAAGGTTACAAGGTGACCACCAGGCATCAGGCAGAAACTAGAAGATCATTATTGATTAAGGTGTTGCCATTACATGAAATATAACTATAAAATAACATGTTTAGGGCATTTCACAAACTGATGGGAACGTAAAAGTAGACAGTGAGGCAGTCTCAAAGATTTGCAGAAATATATTCAAAACAGTTGAGAGCTTAAAGCTGTAAAATGTTTTTCAAAATCACTTATCAAGTTTGAATTTCCCACTTGGATTTTGATGTTCAGATAAAGACTTTCCATAATTATTAATCACCATCAACAATAAATGAGATTCCAATCACTCTTGAAGAATTTAGGCAGTACTGTGCTAACCCCTGGTGTGTGCCACTAGTGACTGGTCTCCAGCTAGGTGTGGTGCTGTGGATAAACCTTTGAGGCTAGCAGTGCAAAACAATGCAATGGATATCAGTTTCTGATATATTAATATATGCACAGGGTGTTCATACCTATAACTTAAAACCATGCTCATGGAATACAGTCTAGATAATAGTAAGCAGAGATGGAAATGAATTATGTATTTTGGAGAAATACAAAGGAATATCCATCCAACCTTAAAAATTCTTCTTGTCAGTAGGAATCACCCAGTCAGTGCTCTCCTCTTCTGAAAAGGTACTAGGAACTCTCAATATAGTTGCAAGTCTGCCTACTCCATTTTAGCCACACAGTTAGTGCAAAATTACTCATTCAGCAAAGCCAATTTTGTTTCTAAATGTGAACTTTAGGGACAAATATGTTTATGTTCAATACACACATTATGTCCTGGTGAAAAATACACACATTTCTGCACCCTCCCAACACCCAAATATCCCAAATGAAAAATGCTGCTGATCATAGAGCCTCAAAAGATCTTTCAGTATACCTCTCAGCACACAGTCAGGATCAAACATACATGGAACTAACACAAATCTCTGACCTTCACTTTTTCTTGCAGTAGTTTCACTGTGAAGTTATGGCAAATCTTCTTCTCTCTTCAAGTTTCCTACCTGTGAAATGGGATAAAAATACTAGAATTAGTATCTGAACAGTACTCTGAAATTTACCATTAAATATTACTTACCCATCTTAGTTATGAACCATAACTGTGCTTTGGATCCCACATACTGGAGGGCCCTGATATAAACACAGAGAGAGTCACAGCGTTTTTCTGGGAAGAGTCCCAGCTTTTGTCTGTCAGGTCATAGATAATAGTTCTTGTGACATGATACACAAAGGCATTTCTACGATTACAGAGAAAGACACAGATTTTCCACAGACTTCAGAAATACATTTTTTTGCAGCAGCTGAAGATGGCTGGGTTTGACAGCTTTAATTATTAATAAGCAAGTTTAAGCAACTACTTTAAAAAAATGAAATTAATAGCAGAATGACCTGTGCAAGTTCAGTTAAAAAGCAAATCTATATTAGGATATTTAAAACTCTTCAGAGATGCCACTGTGGGCTTCCACAGCCAAAGTCAGCTTTACAAACAGGAAAGCTAGAATCAAATAACTGTTTTTCAAGAATAATGGATTTCAAAATGCAGAAATATTTACAGTGAACTTGCACAATATTAAAACCTTTCTGAGAACCCTTTAACTAGTTATGCCTCAACAATCCAAATCTGCTTGCAGTTTTAATGTTTATGTGCTCAAAACCAAAATGAGAGTAACAAACCAGCAAATGTAAAAACACCAGGGGATTGCTCAGACAGATAAATGATTTAACAATGCCCAGGCACGCTTAAATCTAAAGGCAAATCACAGGAATAAAGAAGCAGACATCCATGTAGAATGAGCCAGGTCCTTCCTGCTCCTCAGGGGTTGTAAGCTCAAGCTCTGCTCCAGGTTGTGACTGGGAACTGCTGTGTGACACCCTCAGTGGGGCCCTCACTGCTTTGCTTAGGAGCTGCACTTAAGAACAGCCCTCACCCTGGGCTCTCCTGAGCCAAGTCTATTCCTGGCCTCGTACTGTGCTGGTACAGACTGACCCAAAGGCTCAGCTTCCTGGCTGGGTCCCAGATACTGACAGTGCTCATCAGTAGGGGCTGCTGCCCCAGGACTGCGGGTTGGTGGCTGACCCTGGCCACCTCACTGGCCTTTCCAGCTGATCCTGTCCAGATGCTGTGGGACATTGCTCTAGCTGCTCTGTGGTATGACGTAAAGCCTTATTCCAACTGACTGAGCTTCTCCTCTGCACTGCCAAGTATCCTCAGCTCCATCCAGCTAATAGTGCTCAGGATCTTGCAGGGGAGGTTAATCTTTTTTTAATGTGACTGTCAACGTAATCACAGTTACACTGCTGGACTTCCAGCAAACAGAAACTGTATAATACTGCATATCTGAATATTCTTTTCAATTCACGTATGTCATTCCAGAAGAGTTTGGGCTTCATCTGTCAGGTTTTAGTTTTGTTTTGGTTTTGTTTTGTGTTTTTTTTTTAATTTAAATTAGTCTCTTCAAACTAGAAACTTCTTTCTCCTGTTGCTAGATAAAGGAGCTGCAAAGGTAGGAGACCCAAACTGCAACAAGAAAGGTGAAGGTCCTCACACAATATGTGACACGGAACTGTGTTGTACAGAACATCTCAGTAGCTAATAAGTGGAGATAAGATGTTGTGGCAGGACAGGCTGAGTGAGTGTATGATTCCCCCCCCCCCCCCAGTAGACACTACAACTGGAGCAGGCTAGATAACTCAAGGTAAATAAACTGCTGCCTCCCATCACTAACCATCTTGTGTTCATGAGCCAAGGTGTCAATACAACTACACTTCCAAATCCAAAGCTGCTTTATCTCAAGTGCAAGATGTCTGCATTTGAAGGCGAGTTTTTCTGTCTTGTCGTTAAATCTGGATATACAACCTAGGATCCTCAGCCAGTATTTCCTGGGTGTAAAATAATCAGTCATTATTATATTATTGATTTATATATGTTAATCGTATTACTGGTTTACATACCACACAGCTGTTTGGCTACTTTTACAGAAATCTACAGAGAAATGCACTCAGTCTGAATTTTTCCCCATGAATAATTTGCTTCAGTAATTGTCTGAAGTCCATCAGAAAGAACTCTGCTGGTTCTAGTTCTACTTGATCAGTCAAGCCCTTCATCAATCCAGCAGCACCTTATAGCCACCTTTAACAAAACCAGGATGAATAAAATACCTCACTGTCCTGGTTTAAGCCCAGCAGCAAATCAGAGCCACGCAGCCACTCTCTCACTCCCACCGCCCACCCCGTCCCCCCCTCCCCCCCGGCCCTCCCCTCTCTGCTTCCAGAGGAATGGGGAGGAGAATCGAAAGAATGTAGCTCCCACAGGTTGAGGTAAGAACAGCCCAGTAACTAAGGTATAACAGAAACCACTGCTGCTGCCACCAATGATAAGGGAAATAAAAACTGAATACAATATTACTAAGCAGCAACTAAAACCATCGGTGTTATCAGCACTGTTCCCAGCATGGACCAATCCCTATAAAGCTACTGAGTCCATTCGGTCCATGATGTCGCTCCAGCTCTTGTAACAACAGCCTTTCAGAGCAGGAGAGGCTGTGTGCAGTGCTCACACTTGTGAATAACCTGGGCAATAGTGTCCGTTGCTAAGTTCACTCCTCGATCATGAGTCCATCTCGATGTTGCATCTCAGCCCTGATGGCCTGAAGTGTCATGGGCCCACCAGGCTCAAAATAATTCACCCTCCCCTTCAGCAGTTTCTGCAACTTGTCGCTGGGGAATCCATACAGCTGCCTTGCATCTGTGATGCTTCCAAAGCACTGGAGGAGCCCAGTGGACTAGGTACTTGCCCATACTGTCCCAGACACCCTGCCACTCGTGACTGTCCAGCCTCTGGGAAAATCTCTTGGTCCTCGTATGTCGTAGTCTAACCCCAGACAAGACCCAAACCTGACTCCACTTAGCTTTCAAGATCAGAAAAATGATCAGGGGTAAAACGTACTCTGTATGTGTGCCAACATGCTGATCCCCATCACAATCAGCAGGCAGGTTCCAAGGGTACTCAAAGGCAATTCAAAACCGTCAGAACTCTCAAACGATGCTGCTGTGCTTGTCACTGGGGCTGGTGTAGCTGCTGTGCTTAGAGCCAGAGTAGCTGCACTGTCTACTGTGGTCTGAGTTTAAGTAGCTGCTGTACTTGTTGCAGGCGTGTGTGGGAATGTCTCCCTCATAGGCTGACCACCCAAGGAGGAGAAAAAAGAGTGTAATTGCTATACACTCCTATTATATACCTCCCAAAGTATAGAGGCAGTGACCACACTGGTAATACAAGCCAATCAGTTTCATGATCAAATGAGTATTGTACTACAAGTCATTATCATAAAGTACAGCAAAACAAGAACCTCAGCCCAAGTCCCCCAGCCGATAAACACGAACACAGCAAATACTGGCTGTAAGTAAGTCAGCATTGTGACGAGTGATTAATCCAAAACAATGAAAGCTTATCACGAATCTGATTAGACACACTCTGGTCAGATCTGTCTTATCACAGCCCTTTGTGCTGCACGCTGGGAGCCAAAAATAACTGTCGTGGTTTAAGCCCAGCAGTAAATCAGGGCCACGCAGCTGCTCTCTCACTCCCCACCTTCCTCCCCTCCTGCTTGCGGAGGAATGGGGAGGAGAATCGAAAGAATGTAACTCCCACAGGTTGAGATAAGAACAGCCCAGTAACTAAGGTATAACAGAAACCAGTGCTGCTACCACCAATAATAACAATGATAAGGGAAATAACAAGGGAGGAGAATACAACCGCTCACCACCTGCCAACAGATACCCAGCCCGACTGAGCAGGGGCATATAGGGATGCTGGTGAGGGACTCTTCATTAGGAACTGTAGTGATAGGACAAGGGGTAATGGGTTCAAACTTAAACAGGGGAAGTTTAGATTGGATATAAGGAGGAAATTCTTTCCTGTGAGGGTGGTGAGGCACTGGAATGCGTTGCCCAAGGAGGTTGTGAATGCTCCATCCCTGGCAGTGTTCAAGGCCAGGATGGACAAGGCCTTGGGTGATATGGTTTAGAGCGGTGTTCCTGCCCATGGCAGGGGGGTTGGAACTTGATGATCTTAAGGTCCTTTCCAACCCTAACTATTCTACGATTCTATGATTCTATATAGCCCTTCCAGGTAACTGCCCCCAGTTTTACATCCTGGGCATGACCTGCTGTGGTACGGAATACCTCTTTGGCTAGTTTGGGTCAGGTGTCCTGTCTCTGCTTCCTCCCAGGTTCCCCTCCTCCCTGGCAGAGCATGAGACTCAAAAAATCCTTGGTCAGAGTAAACATTACTGAGCAGCAACTAAAAACATTGGTGTTATCAGTGCTATTCCCAGGCTGAAAGTCAAAACCACAGCACTGTACCAGCTACTGAGAAGGAGAAAAATGACTGCTACTGCTGAACCCAGGACACTCACCCAGGAAAGTAGGGTGAGGAATGTCCCGGGTTCAGCTTAAACCATGACAATCATGAGTCTGGAAATGTAGCAAGCTTGATATAAAAGGTATTATGGTCCTTTAAGTAACCTTCACCTGTAGTACAACCAGTTATTTCAGTCACAAAAAATGGATCTTTATCAGAGTAAATCCTCAGTAAACTCCGTATTAGCAGTTCACTTGTAGATGGCCATTTTCAGTCAGCTCCCAGGTACGACCAAATCATGGCTGGATGAAGAAAAAAATCCTGGTGAGCATGAAAGAGGAACTGGAAACTAAGAAATACTACTCCTTTGCTAGCAAGATGAGCAAATATATTCCTATACGTAACTACGAAGGAAGGGCTGAAATAACGTCATTTGGCATTCACTTACAGGTGTGTCTAAACTAAAAATAAAAATCATAAATGCATGAATTTTAATTCATGTTGGTTCAGCCAAGAGAACTCAATCAGGTTAAATAATAGACAAGATACACAATTTGGGGTTTGTTTTGGGGTTTGGGGTGTTTTTTTTTTAGAGAAAAGTTTGGCATATTTAGGGTTTAATACCTTGCTTTCTTGGTGCTCTCTGCCACTCACTGCCATCAAGGGTGGCAGTGAAATGCTCCAACAGTGATAGTAATTAGTCTATTCCAGGGGTATATCTCAAATGTTTCACATTACTCTTCAGCAGAGCAAGTGCTGTATATCTACAGTCATCCTAGCTATTCTGTGGGCTTTCTTGCACCAATCCAGACTTTTTATCTATGAACTGCAACAGGATAAGGTTCAGTAAGGCATTTCAAGCCTCATCTTGTGAGTTGCAGAACACTCCCTACCAAGTGTTAAGCAATTGCAACACCCATCAATCTCAACAGGCTTTGAGGATACAAATCAGGGACTTTTTTTCTCAACTCTACCCTCACACTGAACTTCTCCTGAAGTACATGAAAGTTCTGTGTGTGTGGAGCAACAGCCCTTCATAGCTGACTACTCTTTAGAATAAAAGCAGCTGCATATAAAAGTTAAATGAGTTTTAAATAAGCCTTAATCTTAGTAATAAAGGCTAAAGACCTAGCTGACTAGGCCTATTTGCTGAAACTATATTTCCTTATCGGTCTTTGTAGATTTAAATTAAATAGCAGGTTTTGCTACTACTGATTTCTGAAATATATTCTGAACAGTGACTTTCTTTATTCCATTCCTTTTTAAAACTAGAATTGCTTTCTGGATTGGATAAAACTTCATATAAGAAACAAGATATACAGATTTGGTCATTATCAGTGTGGTTGCTGTATGATTTTCATTTGGATAATAACCTTCACTGGGAGACCTCACAGCACATCACAAAACCTGCAAAAAGAACCTTCTGACATTTCTTGGAGAGTATTACCAGCACATCGCCCATCACAGGACGACTGCCCCTGATAAAACAACTCAGAATGTACTAGAAAAACTGAAACTTGACTCAAGGACTCTTGTCTTGTCTCTCCTGGAGTAGAATTCACAGGCCAGTGAACAGGGCAGTTTTCATGCATTTACTGACCTTTGCAAAAATCAAGACCCCACTGTCCATTGTCTCAAAGGCTGGTCTGAGAAGCTGAGATGGAATTCGAATTCCACCCATCTTTTGTCTCAGAGATGGGTGAGAGGAGTTGAGACAAGACTCCAATACCCATTGCCTGTGAGCAGGGTGTGAGAACTGGGACTCCACCATCCATTGCCTGATGGATGAGTGGGAAAGAGCTAAGACTTCAAGGACTGGTGTGACAATTGATACCCATTATCCCAAGAGTTGCTGCAGACATGTGTGTGTGTGTGTGTGTGTGCGCAGCTGAAGAGATGGCTGCAAGATCAGGGAAACTGGTCCACCAGGAACATGTAATACATGACATGAAGAACAGAGGTACTACCCCCAGCTCATTATAAAAGCGGGAAAAGGTAATCACCAAGAGGCACATCACCAGGGAGCCAATGCTGTGAGGGTGACTCCAGGAGGACACCTCTGTGAGGAGACTGTCCACCGATGACTACTATGGACCCTGAGGGACACCCTCCATGAGGCATCGCCACGAGGGCAACTCCATCAGGACACCTCCACAGGGTACCTTCACAGGGATGACTCCATGAGGACACCCACCTCCAGTGACTACTACAGGCTCTTGAGGGACACTCTGCTCTGATACCGACTATGAACCCTGAAGGACTCCCACTACTAACGACGATGACAACAGATGTCCAGAACACCACTGGATCCCTGGTATTGGCTGTCTCTCTCTCTGCACCCCGAATCCTTGCTCCATTTTCTACCTTTTTTCCAATCTGTCCTATTGCTATCCCGTTTATTACAATAATTTCCCTTTTTTATAATAACTGTCCTTTTGTCATAAACTTACAAATCGATTACAGTACTTGACCTAGTTTGAGTCTGAATTTCACTCTTGCGATCACAAACTGAAACAGGGTCCAGCACTGGTGTTTTCCCCAGTCAGACCCTGCCACTCTTGTTGCAGGAACTTGAGGATGGTAAGCCTATTTGGCAGCCCAATCCAACATAACTGAATTCTACTTCTACTGCTTCCTGTATAACAGATAGGCCACACTAAGACCAACAAGAAGTATGTGGCAATATGTGGCACCAGAGGTGTCAAACTTCTCATAAATTTGACTAATGACAGCAGATTTTGCAGCATAACCTGCAGCTGGCATGAACTGTTTTGAATCAAACTCAGTTATGACTTTGGCACCGATGCTGCCTTCTTACTCCAAAGTATTTCTTTTACATTAATGGAAGACTTTGAAAGCTAAGGACACCACTTCAGGGAACTAGGGGAAAAAAAAATATATTAAACCAGATCAAGACCACATAAAAATAGGCAGTTTCATACATATGAGATGGATTCCTTTTGTCTCAGGCCAGGACTGAGTCTCTGGAGCTACCAAAAGCTCTCTGATAAGAGTGTTTTGGGTTATGTACGCTCAATGTAGTCACACGTCAATGTTTGCAGAAGACCTGCATGGAAGTCAGGGTTTGAAAGAGTGCTGGGAATTAGGCATCAATTAATCCCGAGAACAGACATGATATCCCTGATATCCTGATGCCAAGCATGAAGACACTCTGGCAAAACGCTCGACGGTATCAACAGGATCAGAACTGTCAGCACCAAAATATTTCAGAAAGGTATCTGCTTCCTTATCCTCAAGAGATCTCATTGCAGTTTTCATCTAACTGAAATCCATTTTGCAAATACTCATTTGGGCAATAGCAGATTTAGCACTGTACTCTAGAGATCGGGGTCTCTTCTCTTGCGCATAAACATGGAGCCAACACATAGCTATGTGGCAACAAACTTAAAACCAGTCTCTACCAATGTGGAGGAAAAAAGGGAAACAGAACAATAAAGCAGCATACCAAACACATCCACATTCCCCATGTCTTCCTGCTGTAAGAGTGGATGTGGTGGCAGCTGGGACTTGACACGCTCTCTGCCCCATGAGAGGCAGGGGCCTCACAAGTTATTTTGTGAGTCTTGCAGAAGACATTGTATGTTAGGAGTCAGTGGTCTTTAACAGGCCATGTCTGCTCTACTGGACCTTACGCTTTAGGCCTGAGAATCATAGAATCATAGAATAAAGTTCATGTATTATTTATATAATCTGTAATTTACAGTATCTTTGAGAAAGGGAACATGTATGTGGATCAAGGGGTGGCACCTATTGATTCCAGTAGGAGACTATTTTTACTGAGGAGTTACAAACCCGCATCAGAGCTGACCTGAGCAGGTGCTGGACTGCACTGTGCTGCACGTCCAGTGGGCCCCTCAGGCCTGTGTTATGCTGCACACGTGACAAGTGAAAATCCATCTGGGGTCTGTCCAATGCTGCACAAACACAAGATTCACACTATCTGAAGGGACACAGAAGTTATTTACTATCTACATTCCTCTTTCTGTTCTATCAGCTATTTCATTACACCATTTGCTGCTGGGCATTTCTTACTGAGATGCAGACAGAGCCCCACACTACCTCTCTCAGCTACCTTGCCCCCCACTCCCTGGTACAGAAGGCAAGCACTCAACTCACACCCTCCACTACTGGGAAAATGCTCATCTGTGCAACTCTTCTACCAAGTCAAACTTACTGTGATGGGGGAAACCCACACTAAGATTCCCACAATAAATGCCTCGCTGTCCCTCAGTCTGGTCAGCATGTGAAGATCTCAAAACCCTGAAAACAGTCAAATCCACTGAAAGTACTTTTCATTAGTTTCCAAGTAAAACTAGCAAAGGCCAAAATTACTACCTGGTCTATTGCAGACTCTCCCTTTCCATTCAGTTTTTACTTCTCTAGCCTAACTGGGTAATAAGTCACAAAGTCATTCTAACTATTCAAATATATACTATATTAAATATATACTATATTTATAGTTATATATATAGATAGCTATACTTATTTATAATAAATATGTATACTTATTTATAAAACAACAATCAAAGATTTTTACACATATTTGAGATTAAGTGATTTTACTGACCAAGTCAACATATTTTGGGTCTAGCTGGCCTTTAAATTCCTGACAGAACAGGGTACCAAGCAGCATAAATCAGGCCCCAGCCACTTCAGACACCAATGTATGTTTTACCTTGTCTCAAGAAGTAAACGCAGAATATGATGTCCAAAGTATACACACATCAGTACAAAACAACCTATCAACAGCAAGATGCTCTTAGATAAAGCAGAAAGGATGGAATGGGAGGGGAAGACTGCTGCATTTTGATTCATGCATTACTTAGTCACCTAGAGAAAGACTGAAATATGTGACTGGAACTTCCTCCTGGTTCTTTTATCTGCTCTTAGGATACTGTGGCTCCAGCAGCAAGCAGACTTGTGAGCCCATCTTGGGCTCAAGTGTACTGAATGATTCTATGATTCTATGAACCAAAAGCCACATCACAAATACTTGTACATGCCTTTTTCACAAAATGTTAATGATGTGGGGAATTTATATAGGAAAACAAGCAATCTGTATGATCTCTGATATCTGATTATGGTATCCTCGCTTTGCATGTACACATACAGGCAGGTCAAGAGAATACATTCTCTGAGTCACTTCTGGGCTTTTTCTGACTCCTGAAGTGTTAGTGTGTTGTTTCCCACCAATTCAGTGGAAGCAGGGGCAGGACTTTTTGGATGCCATAAACTATTTTTAGCTTTAGTTGGTGAACCCAGAACCAATACATTAAGATACTAAGCAATTCCCTAATAGTTTTAAACTAAGAAACTGTTAAAAAAAAAAAAAAGATAGACTTGCCTGTATGTACTCTAGTTTCAGATTTGTCAGCATTTCACTACTTTCAGCTAAAACCAACTCACAGTACATACTCTTGAGTTAGAGAATAATCTAGTCCTTTTAATGCAAATTCCTTTAAAAATATTTGTGATTTTTTTCTGAATAAATTTTTAGTGAGAACCATTCTGATTCAGTTCTACATGTTTTGTAGAAGTTGCCTGTTGCTTCTGTGGTCAGGAACAGAAAAGGTGTTTTGTGTTAAGACTCAACTGAGAATACAACCTCTTTAGTACCCACTTCAAGGAGTTTTCAACTTGTTGGTAACACAACAGCAGTTACCTAAATACATCAACGCTGAGCTTAAATTGTTCTCCTGCCTTTGAAAAAGCTGCATAACATGCAGCACAGAGAACATTTATTTTTCATGTCCTGATGTCCTTGTACCTTGCTGATCATTACCTATCAGAATACTTAAAAAGAGACTCATTCTGCAGCAGTTTTGAAGCTCATAAAGATTTGGTTTTGGTTGTTGGGGTTTTTTTGTGTTTATATTTAGGGAATAAATAATGAACTACCTTATACTTCTCAAAACAAGTTGTATTGCTTCACCAGCAAGAGCTCCAGCCCCACTGCCCAAATCACAAGAATGAAGAACCACCTGCTGTAGCAGATCAGGTTTGAGATCTTTTCCTCACCTGAAGGTGAAAAAAGTGCACAAATCCATGGGATTTGCTGAGACACATGTGCATGTCCTAAGGGAACTGGTGGATGAAGTTGCCAAGCCACTGTCTGTCATCTTTGAGAAGTCATGACAGTCCAATGAAGTTCCCACTGACTGGAAAAGGGGAAATATAACCCCCATTTTTAAAAAGGTAAAAAAGGGAATACAGTCAGTCTTACCTCAGTGCCCAGCAAGATCATGGAGTAGATTCTCCTGGAAACTATGCTAAGGCATGTGAATAAGGGGGTGATTAGTGACAGCCAACATGGCTTCACTACAGGCAAATCATGCCAAATGTATTTGGTGGCCTTCTACGATGGGGCCATGGCCTTGGTAGATAAGGGAACAGCAACTGATATCTACCTGGACGTGTGCAATGCATTTGACACTGTCCTGTGTGACATCCTAGTCTATATTTGGACAGGCATGGATGTGACAGATGGATCACTTAGCAGATCTGAAATTTGCTGAATTGTCACACTCAAAGAGTTGTGGTCAACGGCTCAGTTTCCAAGTGGAGATTGGTGACAAGTGGTGTCCCTCAGGGGTTAGTACCAGGGGTTAGTGCTGTTCATCATTTTTGCTGGCACCATGGACAGTGGGATTTATGCACCCTCAGCAAGTCTGCCAATACCACCAACCTATGTGGTGCGGACGACACACTGGAGGGAAGGAATGCCATCCAGAGGGACCTTGACACACTTGAGAGGTGTGCCAGTGCAGACCTCATGAGGTTCAATCAAGCCAAGTGCAAGGTCCTGCACATGGGTTGGGGCAATCCCAAGCACAGCTACAGGTTGGTTAGAGAATGGCTTGAGAGCAGCTTTGTGGAAGACTTGCCGGGGGGCGTTGATGAGAAGCTCAACATGAGCTGGCAGTTGCTCACAGCCCAGGAAGCCAATAGTGTGCTGGGCTGCATGAAAAAGTGTGTAGTCAGCAGGTTGAAGGTGATCCTGCCCTTCTACTCTGCTCTCATGCGACCCCACCTGCAGTACTGCATTCAGCTTTGGGGCCCCCAACACAAGAGGGACATGGACCTGCTCCAGCAAGGCCACAGAAAGAAGGCCACAGAGATGATCGAAGGGCTGGAGCACCTCCTGTATGAATACAGGCTGAGACAGTTGGGCTTGTTCAGCCTGGAAAACTGAAAGCCCAGAGGCGATCTTAGGGCAGCTTCCATTACCTAAAGGGCCTACAAGAAACCTGGACAGGGACTTTTCACAAGGGCAGGTAGTGAGAAGATCAGGAGGAATGGCTTTAAACTTAAAAAGGGGAGATTTAGATATTAAGAAAAGATTCTTCACTATGAGGGTGGTGAGACACTGCCACAGGTTGCCCAGAGAAGCTGTGGCTGCCCCATCCCTGGCTGTGTTCAAGGCCAGGCTGGATGGGCCTTTGAGCAACTTGGTTTAGCGGCCAGCACACCCGCTCCATGGCAAGACGGCTGGAACTACATGAGCTTTAAAGTCCCTTCCAACCCGAATCATTCTATGATTCTGTGATTTTATGCTTCTGTTCAAGTCTTTAGATTTAAGTCTCCATTTCAGTTTGGATGTAAGGCACAGCCTGAAGCTGGCCCAAAACTAGAAGACTAATCCACACCTCACATCCTGCACAGAAGCCTCGGCCCAAAGCATCTTATGACCAAATGCAAGAAACCTGGCCAAACCCTGTGACGAAGGAATGGCCGACAGGCTCGGCGAGGCAGCCTGGGCAGCGGGAGCCATGGCGGCCGCACGGTGCGCTCACACAAGCACGGCACAGAGGACCATCCGGGTAGCACAGCCCCGTCTGGTTATGACAGACTCCCGTAACCACCCACCTGACCCCGCATTCCCCCCGAAAAACCCCTGACCCGCACCAGGCCCGCCGCGACCTCCCACCAGGCAGCGCGCATGCGTCACTAGCCGCGCAGGCGCCTTTGCTGTTAGGGGGCAGGGTCTGAAGCTGGTACCCCGCTCCGTGTTTAATGGGAGTGGGGCAGACGAGCCCCTGGAGCCGGCAGGGTCGGTAGGCGAAGCGAGGCAATGCGAGGTATGGGATGCGATGCGAGGCGAGGAGGGGCGGCGGGAAGCGGCTGTGCTGGCTGAGCGGGTGGGCCCGGCGCCGGCGTCGCCGCTAGTGCAGGCTCTTGGGGAGGGCACTGAACTGCCGCCGTGCCTCGGCGGTGAGGGTCCGCGGCCTTCTCGTCTTCGGGGCCCCTCTTCGGTGACGGCCGCGATGTGGCCATACTGGGTCAGGCCGCGAGGCCCGCAGGGGATGTCACCGGGGCGGGCACACCGGCCCGGCGTCAGGCCAGCAGAGAAATAACAACTACTGCCGTTACTGAGTTGGGGGAGAGGGGACGTGTGTGTTTTTTGGGGGTTGGTTTGGGGGATTTTGTTTGGTTGGATTTTAATTTATTTTCTTTAAACCTGGTTATATTGGGGGGTTTTGAATTGTTGCACCTGTGACGCACAAGCGGTGGGAGGGGTGTTTGCTGGTTTGGTAGGAATACCGGTTTGAAGTGGGCGTCCTGAACAATGAGCAAAAGTCAGTTAATGGAGGTAATGTGATCTCAGTGCTCCTAGTGATTATTTTCTGTTATTTGCCATAGCTTACCTTGTCGTAATTACTTCTGATAAGGTGGTATAGACAGGATCTGAAAAGGTGATGCAGTGACAACTTTTAATAACCAGGACACACCCCCGGTCTGCCAGTGGTGTTAGTAATGTTTGGTATTCTTAGCAGTAGGATGCTCTATTAGATTTAAGTGGCAAAGCCATGACAGTGTGAGGGCTGTAGGTGTGGGCTGGCTTCTGTGAAAGCATGCCAGAAGTTTCTCCCATGTTGGATGGAACTAGGGCCAGCTGGCTCCAAGACAGACCCACTTCTGTCCAAAGCCAAGCATATCATTGAGCTTGGTAGAGCACCAAGATCAGTGCAGAAGAAGGGGGAGGAGGTGCTCCAGGTGCTTATGCAGAGATTCCACTGAAGCCCATGGAGAGCCGTAGTGAAGCAGGTATCTACCTGCAGCCTGTGGAGGACTCCTCACTACAGCAGGCTACTGTTTGGGGCGGGCTTCTGCCAGGCTCAGTGGAGAGAGGACTCCACACTGCAGCAGGCTCTGGGCAAAATGTGTGGCTTCACAGAGAGAGGAGCCCATGCTGGAGCAGGTTTGCTGCAATATCTGTGACCCTGCGGGGGACCCACACTGGAGCAGCCTGTTCCTGAAGGACTGCAGCCATGGAAGGGACTCCCACTGCAGCAGTTGATGAAGGACTGCAGTCCATGGGAAGGACCGACACTGGAGAAGTTTGTGAGGGATTGGCTCCTGTGGGAGGGACCCCTTGCTGGAACAGAGAAAGGGCATAACCACAGACCTCATTCCCTGTTCCCATGCTCTGCCTGGGGGGAAATTAGGAGTGAGTGAAATTGACCACAGGAGGAAGGAAGAGTAGGGGGAAGGTGTTTTTAGGTTTATTCTTATTTCTCATCACCCTACTGTAATTTGATTGGTGATAAACTAAATTAATTTCCTGGAGTTGAGTCTGTTTTGCCCATGATGGTAATTGGTGTGATCTCTCTCTGTCCTTACCTTGACCCATAAGCCTGCCTTTATATTTTCTCCTCTTGTCCAGTTTCCAGCTGAGGAGGGGTAGTAATAGAGTGGCTTGGAGTGTACCTGGTAGCCAGCCAGGTTCAACCCACCACAGATGCTTACCATTCACACTGAATATGTTGGGAAAGCAAGAGTCTCTTTCCTGTACCTTGTCTTTTTAAAATGTATCTTTTGTGCACACATCTGTGTGTGTGTGTTGGGTTTTTGTCTGAGGCAGGTGTTTTTTATCTGTGTGGTTGATGGTGTAGAGTACCACTTCAGCAATGAGAATAGGAAAAATAAAGTTTAGGACAGACAAATAAAAAAGATCTCTGGAGGAGTGAGGTGTAATTAGTTATAGCTAGGTAGGCTGTTGACATACATAGGATAAGTTTGGGGATGTTTAGTAGCCAGCGTATGCTTGCTGAGACCAGTGATTTTGGCAGGGCCCTTTGCAGTATGTTAGGAGAGGACTACTATAAGAATTTGCAAGATAATTACTCCCTTTCATAGTATCCCTGTACTGTTTTTTATTTCTGGAGGCAGCAAAATGAGGAGCTGCTTGCATGGAGTTTATTTTGGAGATGGATAGATCTGTGTCAGAGTGATGCTGCTTCCTTTGCAAAGGTTTTATTTTGTATAATGCTAATAATACTGTCAGCTGCAACCTGGAAATAAATTACACAATGCTAGAAATTGTTCATCATAGAATCATACCATGATATGGATTGGAAGGGACCTTAAAGATCATCTAGTTCCAACCCCACAGACAGGCAGGGACACTTTCCACTAGATCAGGTATCTCAAGGTTAAAAAAGATTCTGCTAAGTGTTTTTTTTGAGACAGAATGCTGTCCCAAGTGTTGTAAGCTATGGTAGAGCTTACCAGTTGTTTTCAAGGCTGTTGTTGATGGGCTGTAAAGACTCTACCAGCTCTCACGAGCCTGCCGCTCCTTGTTTTTCTGTAATAAAAGACAGTTTAAGAGTAGGAAACATTATTTTGCCGTTGCTTTTCCAGTTCTTCGGATTGTGTGAAAATTGTGCCATTCCTGGGAAAGAGGAAAAGGACTGCAAGAAGTACTGATGCTTGCACTTTTGTAGAGAAGGGGCTTGGCATATTGACGAGAGTGTGCAATAACCACGGTTTCTAAAAGTAACAAAACAGTTGTTCAGAACCTTACGTTTTTGATTATTGGAAAGTGGTCTCCAAATTAACGTTAACTATCTAAACTGAAGAAGGGGGGGAAATTCCTCACCTTTTTGTTTTTGTTTCTTTTCACAGTGTCTTAGATCTTAACCTAATCTTGATAGCTTTCATATCTCCAGTGCCAAAAAAACGACACCGGGTTAAGAAGGTTTTGTGTTGTGGGATTATTTTTTTTTTTAAACTATCTCCATCTTTAGGGAGCGCTTAGGTTCCATTTCATAAATCCTATTTGGAATCTTCTGAAATTATTTTGACTGTCTTTTGGCTTAGCAGATACTACAACAGCAGCTGTACTTCTCTTAAACATGTTCTTCCTGTCTTTGTCTTATTCTTGTCATAAGTCTGAGTGCTCAAATAATTGTATGATGTTTCCATGTAGGTTGCTATTGGGAAGACTGGAAATGACACTTTGAGAAGTGGGATATAAATTAATAAATAGCATCATGGGGAGGTGTGCCAGCTCAAGAATGCATTTAGCAATTTATAGCTGTTTTCTGATTCAAATCTTGAACTGCAAAGTTCAGATGACTCCAGCTGGCAATGTGAAAGTGTATCTCTTTAAAGCTTTCAAAGAACATTAGCCACCACCCTTTGACTGGGTACTACTTTTTTAAAGCCTTTCTTTTGGTGATTTTAAATTTGCTGAATGTGTTCTGTGAACTTTCTACCTCTTCTTGAAAGAGTGAAATAGTAGTCTGCTAACACTGCCAGTAGTCATCTTCCATGACCTGTTTCTTTGCGGGGCAAAGTCAGCAGAGAGAAAAGTAAGCATTCCAAATAATTTATAGTGTTATGAAAGACTTGGTTTTGCACAGATGAATGACTATGAAATCATATGCATAGATAAGCAGAACTGTGAAACAGCATTTAATGTTTGTATTTTACTAGTGTGAAATAATAGCCTTTAATATTGTAGTTACAAAGAGATACTCTATTAAGTATGTATTTGAGATAAAAAACTCTCTGCTCTTTGTACCTGTCAAAAAAAAAAGTGTGGAAAATACATGGCAAAACAATGCATTAAAGGTAAGCTTTCTTCTCCTTTTTTTTTTTTTTTTCCCTCTTCACAATACTTGAGGTTCCTGTGTGTTTGTGGGTGCCTGCATATTCCAGATTAGAAGGTTTTTCGTCAAGTGTTCCAGCTACAATTACAACTTACAGTCTCCCAGGTGGAAGTTTTGTTTGTTTTACTTCTGGGTTTGCATGAAATAATTGAAAAATTTGTGGAGAATCTTGCATTTTAGAAATGTTTTAGAAACTGTGAACACTCTGAGCTGTCCAGTTTTCAAGGCAATGAGATATTCCTAAAAGGCTCTCGAGTAAATGCCTTCAAACTACACATATGCTATGCAGTAAGGAGCTTTATTTTGCTCCAGCTACAAGAAATGTAGGTCACCCAGTCTTTGTGCAAGACCAGTGAGTATTCAGCATTTCATGGGTTAAAGCCCATAAAGCAAGGTGATATGGTAGACTTAGGAGGGGGAAGAAAACTTTTTAAAGTTTGTATCTGCTGTTAAGTATAAGATAAATCTCATGGTTTTTTTTTTTTTTTTTTTTTTTTTTTTTTGTGGCAAGTAGCGTACTTTCTTTCCTAGTCCTAAGTATATTTTAAAATTTCTTTTACAGAGTGAGAGGTGGCGTCATATGACAGAGCCAAAATGCTGGATGACATTAAGAAGCGGTTTGAATTTCCTAATGCAGTTATTCAATCACAGGTAATTTTTTTTTAAAAAAACATTAAGCAAATTGAATTGTCTATGGAAACTTTTGTTCCAAGGCCTGCTGCCTGCCTGTAAAAAGGGGAAAAAGATGTTGGGGATGGTGAGGGGTTTGCTCCAAAGGCAAAAAGCCCTAGAAGTAGAGTATTCTTAAGTTATAAACAAATACTAATTGCCTTCTCTATGTAATCCAGACATTGGACATAGTTACTCATCACTGTAACGTCTCTGCAAGCAAATCAGAAACTTTCCATGACTGGAAGGTTTAAGTGGAGCAAATGGTTTTTAGTGACCCTGTGATCTTGAGAGAATTCAGGAGTTACCAGATACCATGTGTGAGGTTAAAATACTTGACAATACTTTACAGAACTGTCTTTAGAACTGATCTGCTTGCTTCCTGTGTGGTGAGAGCTGATGGACTACTGTAGTCTTATCTGACATCAAAGAATGACTGTTTACCTCCACTGTGATCAGCAGACCAAACATTTTCAGAGCCATGCATTGCCTCCTGGTCATAATCACCTGAAATTTTCTCATGTGCATGAAGTGTTTACCATAGCATTTTTAATGGACTCTAAGAAAAAAACAGACCGTTTAAAAAAATACACCTTCTTTGCTTTGGCCATGTCTCATTTCAGTATTAGAAATGTATCTCTTTGCTGTAAGCTCACTGGTAACTTCCCTGTTTTCTTCCTTTTCCTGTTTTGAATTCAGGATTAAATAAGTAGCCATTTGTTTGACAGAATAAGTTGATGTGCAACCCGGTGTTTCTGTTGCCTTTTCAATTCAGCTCAGTCTACAGTTGTTTACAGTAGTTAAGTTTGAAAGACAGAGAAGTCCTCTTGTGATCAGTTTGGCATTTAGGAGAGGGAGTCACGTCTCTGTTAGGATTCATGTAAGGTCTAGTGAAGTGTATTGTACTGGTTATGAGTTCACATCACTACTAGCCTTGAAGCATAGGATTTTGCACCTTTAAACCATTATTTTTCTTCAGTGCGGAAAAATATCACCCTGGTACAAGTACTGCTGAAGTGTCTTGGTTCATCATAACAGCTGCACATCATTAAGGGCTACCAGATCATTTTGGTTGATTTTGTGCCGTGCTTCAGTTGTTTTGCTAGTTTCCATTTATATTCTATGACCCTTGAAAAGCGTGCTGTAATCTTCAAATTGTCATCGGGCCAGGATCCAACTTCATGGCAGATGTCTTCTCTTTTTGAGATCAAGACATCTGCTCTCCAGAGCACTTAATCTACACAGCCAAGGATCAGCAAAGTGAGGAACTTGAGCATAATTTGCAGGTCAAAAAAATTTACCATTCTATTCAAAATCAAGTTTTTGGAGTGCATTGGACTAATTTACATTTTGACTTTCCTGTATAGCTCACTGCAAAAGCCACCGTATTGATAAGCCCCTTTTCCAGTATAATGAGAATGTTTTAAGAATGTGGGTGTGAATTAATTTCTGAATGTCCTTACAAGCAGGAAAAATTAAAAATAGAAGATCCACTTTGTAAGTGACCTAAAAAGTTCTAATCTGCCTGGGGAGCATGTTGCTGTTGTTGGTTTTGCAATGGGATGACTGCAGAGAAACAGATGCACATATCTGACTTTGTCCCATTTTCTAATTTTGTTCTCAGAATAGTAAAATTCCCAAATAAAAACCAGTCTTCAGAAGTCAAAAGTGTTAAAATACTTATCCAGACCTTTGAAAGGCATAATCTTTATAATTGAGGAAGGTTTAAAGTGTCATCTTTCCTGGAAATGAGAACTGTTATCTCAAGAGTGCTATTGTTTGTTATGTCAGCTTAGCAACTAGTATCTAAATGAAGTGTAAATAAATCCTGAAAGGAGAAGGAATGTGAAAACATTTAAAATAATGTGTTCCTGTCTTTTTATGCACTAAAAAACCAGGAATGTCCCTATTACTTTTTTTTCTGGCTGACTTCCTAGTTTACTTTTTCCAAAAGTAAGCATCTGTCCTTACCATAGAGTAAATGCAGCTGCTGTTCTGGGTACAGTGATAATCTGAAACATTTTTGTCCTCTTACTGCAAAAAGATGTATTTGTCTCTCACATACGGGATTTTCTGTGTATCAGTATCGATGATTAAGAAATGAGACAGAGTAAGGCATTAAGAGATGAGTCAGGACACAAATGCCTGGATTCAGACACCTTGAACCCTTTCAGAGTATTCCAGTATTTAGATTTTTAAAAACAGTTTGAGGACATCATATGTTCCTTTTATCAAAATGGGATGAAATGCTTACTCTTAAACTTCAGATGAACAAATATATGCTCTTCTGATAACCATTTTTTTTTTTTTTTAGGACCTTGAAAATTTAGATCTTGTTAATGATCTCTACCACGGAATAGCTTTATGAGGAATATTGTTAACTTCAGATGCCTTGTTTAAAGTAAATAAAGCATTTCTGACAGTAGATATGCTAGGGGATATGTAAACTGCCTAAGTGAAATGATTGTATGCAGCAACAGTGTAAATTCTTCCTATTTGAGAATTAAAAAATAATGCTTGGTCTGCGTGTGTTCTTTTTATTTCTTTTTCTCTTTTAGGCAGTGGGTCATCTGATTGCTGCAGTACTGAAAGAAAATGTTTCTTCAGAGAAAATCAGGCAGGCGTCTGACCAGGTCTGTGAAATTCTTTCACTTCTGTCTCCTCTCCTATCCATATGTACTTACATTTTTTTCTATGTTTTCTGATTCACTACTGTGGAATAAATCCTAGAAGTTAACTTAGGTAGTTAGCAATATGTGTCTAGGTGGACAGATAGAAATAGCATATCTCTGGGATCAGAAGAGCAGTTTCACTTCCATCAGAAGTCTTAATGGCAGAAGTCTCAGTTCTGCAGAATACCAACACCTATCTCTGCCCAGTTTAAGAGAGTTCTGTTTGCATTTATTTACATTACTACAAGTGAAGTGCCATATGGTGAGCCATTATCACTTAAGTAGGAAAGTGTTTTACATCACTATAAAAATTTCAAAATTATGGCATTTCACATACCTGTATTGGTGTTATTTTTAGCATTAGCTAAGGAGAGCTTGTATCTCTTTAAGAGAAAGCATAGTGCAAAGGCATACTTTGGGTTTTAGATGAGCCAAGCTTGCCCAAGTGCTGGTCTGTCTTGTTAACTGAGATACATATGTAGTACTGGCATTTGGAAGTGTCACAGCAACATAGGAGAAGTGTTAGTTAGGATTTGTTCTTCTATTTTTCCTCACCAAATGCTAACTTGTACAGAAAGGAGCAGAAGATTATTTGTGGATTTTTCCTCCCAGTATGAAGCCTTGAAAAAAAAAAAAAAAAATCCCCAAACTAGCAAACCCAAACCTGAAAAGTGTTGAGTTGTGATGTGAGGGAATGGGGAGAGGGTGTGTAGTTTCTGTAACAGAAACTACTTTAACAGTCCAGGATTATGTTCCCAAATGACATTCTGTTTTGAGGTACAAGCTGACTCTTCCTGTTATGCTGCCCCATAAAGGTTTTAAGCTGAAATACAGCAAAACCTTCTGAAACATTAAGAAGTAGAATATTGTGCTGCTTAGACATTAGTTACTCTTTTTAGACAGGAGTATTTTGCATTGTTCAGTTACTTCAAAATGTCCCTTGCTTCCCCGTTTGGAAGCTACGAACTCAGCAAAAGAACCTGTGAATACATATTTAGTATAAGAACTAAAGCAACAGTTTTAACGGATACAGCCAAATCTTTGTGCTTACTAACAAATGAAGAGAACTTCGTATCATGAGTAAAGACAACTTACCTTTGGATAGCCCCTTGTGTGCCTGCCTGTAGCTGTCTGCAATATGTCTTGCTGTAGACAGAGCTGACGTAGCAGTTGCTGAGTTGTTTCCAATTACATCTTGATTTTTTTTTTTTTAAAGACAGTGAAATTGTTGAAAAATATGTTTGCCTCACCCTTTTCTGAGAGACTCCTGTCCCTATTTATGATGCAGGCAGGAGGAGGCAGGAAAGTGGGAGCTGTCCTGGGAAAACCTTTCTTGGGTGTAGAGCATGTACCCCAGCTTCCTCACTTGTGCTAAGACTTCAATTTTTATTTAAAAGTGTGTTTAAGATGAGTGAAAAAAAAAAAAAATCAGTGTCAGCTTTCTCATTGCATTTGTTTCCTGCTTTTGCCTTCAGACCCCTGCTCTGAACTTACTTTGGGAGAACTGCTGCAGTGAGAACGTTGCCTTGCGAACAGCCTGCTCTGAGGGGTTGGTGGCACTTGTTGCAGAGAAACATGCTGAGCTAGACTATGTTCTTCATGGAGCTCTCAACCTAATTCCCTCAGCAAGGTGATGTTTGGTTGCCTAATCTTGTGTCTTTTGTCAGCTGGTTGTCAATTGTTGCTATTCCCTTGTAAATACAGGGGAAGAGGAAAGGTTCTGTGAATTACAGGGTCTTCAGATAAGCTATGGTATTAAAGGACTGTCCTTGGGCTGTCACTCTGATGAAGGCTGTTGCTTTCATCTTGGCAGTTTGTCATTGTGGGTCTGACTTAAAAACTTGTAGAGTATCCTATGTGTGTTGGCTGAAATTGTTAGCTGTTCAGACTGATGCTCTGAACTTAGACCTGTTGCTCACACTGATTCAGAGAAAACTCCAGGAACAAACTTGCCAACAAACTTTTCAAGTTGACAAGCAGGTATTCCTTATTGCGGCGCTGGGAGACATGGGGGATAACTCCTCCTAACGTGTGTCCCCCAGTTGCCACACAAGCCATCTTTTTATAGGCACTGGGCATACGTACATATTCATGAGGCTACGTATGGATTACATCATTTTCCAGAAAGTTCTCCGCATGCATACAGAATTGTGGTGGTGGTCTCTGAGGGTCGTTTACTTCTTCCAACAATCTTTGTCACTTCTGGTAGCCTTTGAAGCACGTGCAGTAGATGCTCATACCAGTTTAATTGGTTTGTTAACACCAGAGACATAATAATCCTCCCATCCTTCTACTTATCAGTTAGTTTAACTGTAGCCCATCCTGGACACCTGCGGTTCCCAGATACCCCTTATCCTTGTGTCCTGTTCTTCTAGACTGTTTTTCTTAAAACTATGTCAACTATAATGTTTATCTTGTGAGAATTCTCAGTATGTTCTCTAGCTGTACTGTATTTTTTTTCTCTATCATGCACCTCAGTAATTTTCCATTGCTACTGTTACAAAGCCATCAAACTTAACATTACTTAAAACTAATTCTAAATGTTTCTATATTCCATTTTGTGATTTTGTGCCCCCTTGTCTCGACATACAGTCACCGTAAGTCTGTGGGTGAGGATAAGGAATGCTATATTTTATTTCCCTGTCTGCTGAGGAAGAAATCACTTTATGTAGCTCTGCAAAATTCTGTAAATGTCTGCATCTCACAATGGTGTTCTGAGCTAGTCTGGCCTGTGCAACATACTGAAAGAATGCAGTTGTGGGGGAAAAAAGACACTGCATGTAAAATTTAAAATGGGAAGTCAAGTGATGCTTGGGAAGATGTTTCCATTCAGATATACCAATCTTACAGAGTTCCTTGGGGTTATCTTTGTCTCCTCTGATTTTTGGCAGCTGACTGAATTTCTGCACTAAGCTTTCTCATTCACTTCCTACAGAATGCTGGAGTCGGTTTTAGCCAAGCCAGCTAGTCGGTGGTACACTTGTGATATATTGTTCTGATGGGCTCAACAGCTGGTTGCAAGAACGATGTTGTTCAAGACATGTTTTTCAGCTCTTCTAACCCTCACATCATCAGTTTTAGTCTGGGATTTCTAATGGTCACTCTGAGCCAGAGGTGAGGTTAGGTTTGAGTAAACTAGTGAAATGCTTAAGAAAGAAGATTTTTTTTTTTTTTAAAGATTGCTTCTTTTCTTGTGACTTGATTGCTTACAGCTAGGATCTTGCTGTTAAGATACTGTCTCTATACTTAGTTTTCAGTAGGTGGTTATGGATCCTAGGAAAGGGTTTGTAAATATATTTATATAAAATGAATAATTTCTGCAAAGTGCTGTCCTCCAAATTAGAAAATTTTACTAGTTCAGTTTGCAGTTGAAAGAAGAATTGCCATTGTTAACAAAGAAATAAAAGCACCTGTGCTCAGACTATGGAAACCTGAGTCCTGTGGGGTAAAGTGGAGGGAAGGTTTATTAGCTGTGGCTTGCAGACTAAGAAATTTGAAATTCCTGTTCAGCTAAGGGTTTGTTACAGCATTAGTGCTTTATAAGGAAATGAAATGCTAATACAGTTTTGTACTTGAGAAAATAAAGGGTGTAAAATGGGATATTAAGGATTGAGTTAACCTTAAAAACAGAATCGAGGTTATGTGGAATGGGCTTGGGTATGTGGCATTTCTATATCATTCTTAGAGTTTTTCCATATGTGAAACCAACACACATCACTGATTGCTTAGTACATGCTGTTAAATTAACCAGGAACATTTTACGAGTTTTCAGCTTCTTTCTGCTGCCGTCCCAGTCCCAAGCTGCTATGGATGTCTGTGGGTTTAAACTGTCTGTAGACTCAGGAGCTGACTAAACCTCAGATTAGTTCATTTCGGTGCTGGTACTGGGTTTTTTTTGTATTGACTTACAGAACTATAGCCTGCTGTTCTTCATTCTGTTCCCCCTGCCAGATTTTCATCCAGGTTTGCTCTGTGGCTTTGCAGTACTGTGTGCACAGTGTCTGTAAAAATAAATACGAAATTAGCAGCCAGTGGACAGGCATTTGCAACTGCTGAGCATCTTTCAGTGCTGAATGGAGATAGGTTAATGTTTTATTAGCAAAGACCATTCATGTTGTGTTCTTGCTTCTCTTCCATTATGGTGAATTTAGCAGGGATTTAGTGCACCTGGTGGGTTTTGTTTTGTCCCGTGTATCAAATTCTGTGTACTAGGGAAGACAATTTGCTTTGATAGACAGTGCTTATCTGAGTTGACTTCTTATAAGATTAATGTTATCTGTTCATTGTACAAATGGGACTCTATTCTTACCTCTCTGGTACATAGTTGTGCCATAACTCTCAGACCCAATGTTCAGTTTCCTTTGTTGCCTCAACAGTTTAAACTTCATGGAACATAGTATTTATATGTGTGTTTGTGTGTGTATGCATGTATACAAAATATGGATAAACGTGTAAAAATACACACATTTTTACACATTTTTAAGATTGGTCTCCAGCTTTCTATGTAGAAGATGATGGGAAAACTCTGTGGTCAAGAAAGAATGAGCGTAAGCAATTAAACCGATCTGTTAAAAACTGGGAAACAATGGATTATGGTAATCTCTAAAATTGTCAGGATTTCTTATACACCCTAAATGTGTGTATATCAGCTCTTAACTTAGGAATTGTAGAGTATACTGCACTGTATGTCAGACAGCTAATAATATATTTGTTTTCTCGTGTTTTAAATGAGTATGATGGTTGGTTTGTCCTGTGAGAGGGATTACATAATTTCTGCATAGTTTCTTGTTTACAGCTTGTCATCTGAGAAGTTCTGCAGTGTTCCATTCATTGATGGAGAATTGGAATTGCAGACAAAATAGATTTCTCAGATTTTTTTCCTGGCAGGAAGAAAGGAAGGGGGAGCAGGGAAAAGGGAAAAAAAAAACCCCAACCAACCAACGAACCAAATAACTAAACAAAAAAAAGGCAAAACCCCCAAAACAAACAAAGCCCCACCAACCCCACCCCCCCAAAAAAAAACCCACCAAAAAAAAAAAAAAATCCACAAAAAAGCCAAAGACCCCAAAGCAAAAAAAACCCCAGCACCCAATTCTCCTTTTCCTTCCTTACCGTGCACTGTGTGAGAGAAGTAACATTTTGTTGCACGACTATTTCTTATAATTGTATCTTTCTGTTTGTTATGTGAATAAAGTGAGGAGTAACTATGGTTTATTTTTAGTAGTATACTGTCTAACTGATATTTAAGGGGTGATGATACAATTGTATAACATGTTCTAGATGAAAAGTCAAAGCATTGACCATGACTTTTTCTATTTCTCTGCTTCTGTATTTTCACCTTGCGAAAAGTGTGTTTCATTATAGAATCGAGGCTATTTTCTTGAGGGACTTGTTTTGGATCTGGCATGGTCCGATTGGAAAGGTGTGAAAAAACACTTTATGAAGAAGAGAGCAAAATTTTTATAGTTATACTTTTGGCCTTGTAAGTTCAGCCAAGCAGTAGTAAGCTGTATACTTAAGCTTTTTACTTCATGGTCACAGAGGCCATCCTTTTGTGGTGGACTTCATTGATTTCATTAGTGTCTCTCCAGCAGAATAGGGAAATTCCTATCAAAATTTCAGAAATACTGTTGGCTCTTAAATTTTCCTGAATGTTCAATTAAACAAGAGAGGAGGAGGAGGAAGATAAAGTAGCTGTATGTATTTCTTTTTTATAGCCCTTGGCTCCTGAGATCAAAAGTCAGCACAAACTAGGTGTCTCAAGTGTCTTTTTTGACAGTGTGATTTATCTTGCTTTTGCTTGCTAGACAGGTGGAAATTTGTGATGTTTACCTATATACTTGCATTCAGAGAAGTTTTTAGCATGTTAAAAGCACCAGTTTCAGTTAAGCTGGAGACAGCTAATATAGTTGTAAGATATGGTAGAATCAAACCATCAAAAGTTTTAATTGATGCATTAATTGTGATGATCTCTGTTGTGTTGCTGGTTACGTGAAAAGGAGAACAGACATACGGATTTACAACTTGTGTAGGCAAATGTGAAGAAGTCCTTAAGGAGAACTGTAGGATTCCGGCGTGTCAATATTCTTCCTGGATTCCTTCTTCTATGGAAGAATCAGCTAATGTAACTATATGTGACGGTCATGTATTTCTCTTTATCAACAGGAACGTACATGGTTTAGTAAAAACTATTTTGAAATTACTACAAATTCAAGCCATTCAACTGGGAGAACATGGAAATGAGGCTGTCTGGAATCTTTATGGCATCAGGTTAGTTTATGTTGGTTTTATTTAGATACTTTAATTTTTTTTTTTTTTCTGATTTTTCACTGTCTTTTTGTCTGTGTTTTTTTTTGTTTTGTGGTTTTAGTTGTTTGGGGTTTTTTTGGCTGGTTGGTTTGTTTTTGTTTGGTTGGTTTCTTTTTGGTTTTATTCTGTTCAGGTAGGTAAGCACTGCGCAGGTTGCCTGCAGAGACTGTGGAATCTCAATCCTTGGAGATACTGAAACCTGATTGCATGTGATCTTGGGCCAGCCTAAATGATTCTTCAGTGGTGACCCTTCCAAACTAAATGATTTTCTGATTCTAAGACCTATTTTTGTTGTTGCTGTTGTTGTTGTTGAAAGTTTCAAGGAGTTTTTATAGTACAGGGGTAAGATTGCCACCATAAGCTCAAAAGGGGCAATGGTAACATGAAGGCTGAGCGTGAGAAGGAACAAATAAATACTGTTACTTGTTCACGTATAGTAGCTCAATGATTGCTAGTGCCCTTTTTTAATAAGTCTTAAGACTGTGGGCGTCTTCCCTCTCACTTGTTTTTCCTGCTTTATTCTAGTTATCAAATAAGGTTCCTAAATGCTTTTACTGTTAAGGTGGTTGCCATATAAAATAAATGACTTAAAGATGCATTCAGAGCTCTCGCATAAAGCTGCTTGTCAGGTGGTAGCAGCCTTCGTAAGGGGACATCTTGGTGACTTCATCTAGCTCTTGAAAAACCAGAAGTCAGTGTTGACATTAACAGCCATTGTTATATCTACTTAGCAGATGTCATGATCATTTTTCAAGTTTCTACTTATGCAGTTAAGAGGTATCATTGTAGCAGGCTGTAGCTCTAATGCTTTAAGGGTGTAAAAGGCACTATTTGGAAGACAGGAATCGTGTTTTAAGCAAAACGAAATAATGAATTAAAATGAAACAGACTGTGGAGCACTTGATCTGCTTGCATTCCTGGAATTCTGTGTGCCTTGGTTTTTCTAGCTATGTCAGTTCTTTCTACAAATTCTACTGTCCTATAGAACAGGTGTAACTGAAAAGGCAAGTAGTGAAGGGCGGGTAGTAAGGTGGAAACCTCTTGGAAACTTTATCTTTAATAGTAAATAAACTCATTTAAAGTCTTGTGGTAGAAGAGGTTAAGTTCAAGTAATCCAGGCTCTGTGTGGAAAAGAGGGTAGTAGGATGTGGCTGAAGTGAAGAAATGGCCACTCCCCAGTAGGGTGAAGAAATGTTACTACTTTTTGGTTTGTTTTTCCCCAGCTACCAAAAGAAAAATTGCTGGAAACATAAGGCAGGTGAAACTTGGTCATCCAGAATAGTTTAAAATAATAGAAAACTGAAAATAAGCAGCAGACTAACTCTTAGCCAGTACATTTTTGTTTTTCCTTTTGTTTCCGAAGTCAGATTTCTTGGCTTGATTCTGAATATCTAGGAGGTCAATGCCATGTGATTTTGAGATCAGACTGTTGTTTTTTAGTGTACACAAAGGTCTATCTTTATTCAGTGACTTGTTATGTAACAATTTTTGTGGTTGTGTTCTATCAAGTGCCATTAAAACTTGATTTCTGGAAGAAATAAAAGAATGTATGCCATAACTCACCAACAGTAACCTCCTCTTGAAGTGTTAAGATACTATGCTATCAACTATGCAGAAGTATTCCATACAAAAATCATCAATGAAGAATCAAAAAGCACCAGTGTGTTCTCAGGTAGTTTTCTATTGTGATCTCTGTTGGGACGTTTTAAAACTAGTGCTACAGGATAATAAATAAATAAGTTTGGTTTAGACTAATGTTGATTTTGGACAGTAGAATTACTTTTAAAATGCTGCCTGTTGATACAATGTGGTATCATGAACAGTTCCTGAAAAGAAATAAGAGAAAATGTCTGTAGTTTTGTGGGTGGGGGGATTGGTTAAGTTAGCTTTTTCCATAGCAACCGTCATAGTGCTGAGCTTTGTATTTGCAGCTAGAATAGTGTTGATAATATACCAGTACTTTGGTTTCTACTGAGCAGTGCTGTTTTTGCAGCCCAACCCCACCCCTTCAAAGGGGTACCCGTAAGGTGGAAGTATGCAAGACTTTGGGAGGGGACATAGCCGGGACAGCTGACCCAAAGGGGTATTCTATAGCATAGAACATAGTGCTCAGCAATAAAAGCTAAGGGAAGGAAGTTGAGGATATGGGGGGCATTCATTATTAAGATGTTGTTAAGACATGTACTGAATGAAGCCCTACTACATATCCCAGGAAGTGGCAGGGCATTGCCTGCTGATGGGAAATAGAGAGTAAATCCTTTTGTTTGACTTTGCGTTCATGTGGGGTCTTTGCTTTTTCTTAATTAATCTGCCTATATCTCAACCTACAAGTTTTTCATACTTTCTTCCCATTGTGCTGAGGAGAGGGAGTGGGGGAGCAATTTGGTGGGCACCTGTAGACAGACAAAGTCAACCCACCAGGTAGGTTTTCCAGTTTCATCTGGGGAAGCCTCTTTAGTTCTAATCCTGAGATTCTTCACTTTCTGCAAGCAAATTAACCATGGAAAACAGGGAATTGATTACCACTGTTAACTGCAGGAAGTGTGAAATACTCCTTTTACCCATGTAAGTCAGTAGAAAACTGCCTCTCCTATCGCTGAATGTTGGGATTCCTAATTGTTTCCATAAGCTGTGTAAATGCAGCTGGTTGTTTCATTGGGTTTTGTTATGGTTTTTGGGGTTGTGTGTTTATTGTGTTTTGTTTTGCTTGTTTGGAGTGTGTTTGTTTTGTTCTGTTGGTTTTGTTTGGTTTGTGTTTGTTTGTTGCTGTTGTTGTGTTTGGTTTTCTTTTTTTAATAAGTAGCGTTCCAGTGGTGGATAAATGCCAAAGCGAATCTGATGGGATTTTTTTAAGGATGCATGAAAAAAATTATGTGACTTTTAAACTTGCACATGGAATGAGCTGCACTGTTTGTTAGGAAGTTAGGAGGCGCTGCAGCAGAGACGGAAGTAGTTTGCAAGTTGGTCTCACTGTGGACTAGAATTGAGCATTCCCAGGGGATTTATTTATCGTATGGCATAAAGCTGTATATTTTCCATGTGTATTAATGTAGCTGTCCAGTAACCTAAGCTCAGGCTGAATTGAGTGAGAGGACAGGGAAGAGGGGTTTTCAAGGAGTACTTGTCAGCATTCTCATTGCAGAGCTTTGGCTGTAAATATCTGCTGAAAACTATTTTTTTTTTTTTTAATGAACTAGTATAATACATTATTCTTAATGTGATTACACATTGTTTTGTCTAAAAATTCTGGAGAGCTGAAACTTTCTGAAAATCAAAATTAATTCAGAGCAGGTAGAAAAATACTTTTTAAATGCGTATTTGATAAAGTGCTATTCCATCTTTCTGAAAGGACCAGGGTCAATGCTGCATACACAGAAAATTATGTTAATAGCAGACATTTGTTCCTCATACAGAAAAAGCAGTCTGACACTGAATTTGTGCTTTAAATCTGGTTGGAGTGCTCTTTTTGTTCAGAGATGTAACAAGAACAACCAGATGACATTAGAAGTAATTTTTATTTTATTGTTGCCCCTTATATAAGATGTGTAACTTTGTTTCCCTAAACACATATTTACAGGTGGATAGCTGCTGTGTCTGTCTGTGATTTTTGCTTTATCCTGAACCCAATATTTTGGCAATAATTTAGGGTAGTAGCACTGTAATGTCATTTAAACATGCATTTTATGACTCCTCAGTTAGTATTAATAATAAATTATACCTACACACCTGATTTTTCCTACTGCTAGTAGTGTTACTAAATGGAACTTTTTCAGGCTGCACATTTTAACATTTCATTATCAATCAGTGTTCAATATGGAACTTAGCTTATTTTTTTTCAGCAGCCAGTTCAGTGCAGTTCTGTGAATTTTAGAACACACAAAATCTGTCATAGAAGTCTTGCCTTTTTTTCTGGATAGTAAGTTATTTTTTATTTCAGACTTGATACGTCACACGTGCTGACTGACTTCAGTGTCATAGCAACATTTAGATGACTTCATTACATTCTTTTCATTAGGAAAGGTAATTAAGTCTAAAAGTATGACAGAGCTACTAAAATAACTGCTGCTATAAATCTGGATGTCTGTACAAGGCTATGGACTTTAAAGTTCTGGCATGGTATGTGAACAGTATTTCTAGATTGCTGCCTGGTAAATGGTACTGTCAAAAACCAAAACCCCAACAACACAAACAAACCAACCAAGCAAAAAACACAAACAGAAGCAAAACAGAAGAATCTATTCCCCTCCCCCCCAAAAAACCCCACAAACCAAAACCCATGAACAAAACAAAAAAGTCTGAGCTTCATAAATGTTTCTTTTTTTTTTTTTTTTCAGTCTGAATTTGCCAGTTTCAGTTACCAGCTTCTGATTCTTGCATGCTAACTTGACATTTGTTGCTTTATGAAATTTGTGTTCTCAGTGAAGGTACTTGGGTTGCAATGACAATATCCCTTAATCTAATCTCATTATTTTGTACTAGTAAGCTTAATAATGTGCTTATTAGCATGTGTTTTTCCAGGTCCTCATGAAACAGCCATGAGAAGAGTTAAACTTCTCCATATTTTTAATAACTGACTTGAAAGATGGTGTCCTGATTTTAGCTGTAACATTTTTTTTTCTCCTTCCTAGTAGCTAGTGAAGTTCTGTGTTTCAGCTTTAGTCTGAGAACAATGCTGGTAGCACACCCATGTTTTAATTGTTGCTCAAGTAGCACTTAACCCTGGTCAGGGGCTTTTCAGTCTCATGCTAAGCCAGTGAGGAGGGACAGAAGAGGCTGGGAGGCAGAGACAGGGCACCTGACCCAAAGTAGCCAAGGGGGTATTTGTAGTGAATGCATTTGTTGCCTTTCCATTTATTCATACAGCCCTGCTCTCTCACGTGTTTCTAGCAGATCTGTGGCAATTGGCAAGACTCTTCCAACTTTTCTCACTTGCTATTAGGGAAGTTGCTTCCATTTTGAGAGCAGGCAAGTATCATTTTGTCTGCTGTTAAGCTGTTGGTATCCTAGAGAAGACTATGTAGTTGGATGAAGCAGGAAAGGAAGCTGGGTGAAAACAGGGACATTTAGCAGTCAGATGGGAATAAGTGGGCCAGTCATAGCAAGAACAGTGGGTAAACTCCAGAAGGAGGTGATGGAAGTAGTGATAGATCTGCCTTCACATCACCAGTTCTTCCCAATTTCCCACCTCTCCAGGAAACTCAGTGTCCAGACTCTCATGTTCTGCTTTCCTTTCTTATACTAACTTACTCCAGTTGAATGACTTTTCTTTTTCTTATGACAGAACAAATTATATACTTCAGGTTTCTCTTCCTGCTCAGCTTTTCTTCCACTTGCTGCTGTGCAAGGATAGCTACAGTTTTACAGGAGCATCCCACTTTGAGGAGGTGCGGATGGCCTTCAGTGATTGACTTTGCAAGTGGAGAAGGTGTTGATGATAGGTAGGCGTCAAATATTAGAGAGATGGCAGTAGAGTGGAGATCTCTAGACTGGTGGTATGCTGGTCTTTCTCCTTTCCTGATGCTTTTGCTGCCTGGAAAAAAAAAAGGTGAAAACAAGAAGTTTGAGTAAGATTTAAAGTAATAAGTGGGATGATTGTCAAATTGACTGCTGTGAGATGCTGAAGATCTGTACCAATGCTTGGAAGACTGAACTGGCATGTTATGTGGGGTTCAAATTTTTCTGTGGGTGTTGTTTAGAGCCCACTGCTAGGGTGTAGTGCTGCTGCGAATGACTAGAATCAGCCTACACATTTGAAGGGTGATCCTTAAACATTTATTTAAAAAAATTAGAAAAACAGAGCAGGACTTCAAATACCTTTTTTTTTTTTTTTTAATCTTCTTTCCTGAAGTTTTCATAAAATATGCTATTTTGACAGCATAGCAGTTCTGTCAGACTTGATAAAGGAGTTAATACCAGAGGGTTGTCTATTTCTACGCTGTTTTTATTTTAAAGGTAGTTATTTTCCACACTTGCTTTCTGCATTATATATCTAAATGTGATTTCTTTGTGTTTCAGGAACAATATTCATCCATTAATCAATGTCCTTGAAAACAGACCTGATTGCTGGCCAGTTCTACTGCAGCAGATAACAGTATTTTTCCACCAGTGTCCAGAGAAGTAAGTAAATGAATAATTAAAAAATAGCCGATTTAGGCAACTGAATTGTATGAGTGTAACTTTTTTCCAAAGGCAGCTGCAATGAGTAGTCTTTCGAAAAATCTAATTGTAAAAATCTATGACCCTATTTAAAGGTTAAAAATAGAATATTAATGAAGTACTAGAATAATCCATCAAAAATATTTTATGTTTTTTCTAAACTCTGATATTGATGTAATTTTTAGAATATGGAAAAATGTGTGCAAAATTCATAACACCTTCCAGTAATTTTGATTATTTACTTCGTCACTATTTTGACTGCTATGCAGGTATAACTTACCTATACAAAATGTTGAGATGATAAAGGTAAAGCACAGATGGATACATCTCACCATAAAGAATGGGGTCTTTAAAGTATGCTTCTTGATCAAAAAGAAATTAGAAAGGCTGTGCCACTGGTTTTTTTTCTATAAAATATTTGTAACAATGAATAAAGCTGCAACCAGTTTCAACATTTCTTCATGCTTATCTTGAAGGAACTTGTCCAATGAAGCTTCAGTGTAAGACACCAAATGCCATACCAGATTAAGTGCCAAATGTTTTCACTGATTTTATACATGTATGTATGCTCTTCAGATAAAAGGTATCTCTTCTGTTTTCTGGAAGACTCATACAAATCCAGCAGAGTAATAGTACAGTGAAATTGACTTCTGTATTCTGTTGCTCTGATTAAACAGATAAATTTATTAATCTCTCGAATTTCTAGTGGTCTTAGACTACATGATCCACATTAAGGCTTTGATGCAAAAGTGTGTTCTGTTCAATTTAATTCATCAGAGTAATTTTAAAATACTGTTTTTAGACTTGCTCTTCCACACAGCTACTAAGTCTGGGACTTGTGAAAATGGAATGAACTGTGGATTTTTTTCCTGGTAGCTTGCTTTAAATTAAAACAGGAATTGTTCATGCTGAGAAGGAAAATATCTTAAACTTCTTTGCTGCTTTTTGTGCAAATGTTTCTGTGGAATACATTCCAGACTGAGAATATAGAATCAGGGAATCATAGAATCATTTAGGTTGGAAAAGACCAACTGTAACCTAATACCATGTCTGTAAGCACCACAGCAACAAGCACCACCTGCATACATTGATGTAGATGTGTTAGCTGTTTGTTCTTAAAGCTTTGCATCAGGACTAAGTCTTGTTTAAAAGTGACTTTTAATTTTGATCTCCTGCACATTTGTTAATTGCACTTCATTTCGTGGTTGCTATGTAAGGTGTCATGACAGTACTTCATACTGACAAGTGCTAACAAGCTTTTTGTGAGACTTAACTAGTGTCTTCCGTAACACCTTTCTGTTTATTGTGTCCTGTAAATTATTTCAGGTAAGGTTACATTGCTTAGGTTTTCCTTTTTATTTGTTAAGTCTTCAGTAGAAGGCAGTCTCGGCAAACTTGCTTCTTGAACTGCAGGGCACAGAGTTCATGTGTTGGCATAATGGCTCCATTTCTAAGATACCTGTATTGTGAACCATCTCAGTTACGGGAATATGCTGAACTGCGAATGGGTTTACTTAAGATCTTACTTCAGCCCCGTGGTCCTAAGCACAAAGAAGCACCCTCCATGCTGGAATGCCAGATTCTTCAACTTCTGTGGGATGTGGTTCCCCACCTTCAGGTACAGTTGTTGCCTGTTGTACAGTTGTTGCTTTAAAAGTCACCTGACCCCGACTTTTACAAAGATATGCTATCAAAGTAATGATACTATTAGTAGTATTGCCTTTCAAGTGTGCAAATACATCATTCTCTTCCATTTTTTATGGGCTTGATTTGGTAGTACAGAAATCTAACAAACTGGGTCTTTCTGGTAGAAAATAAAGCTCTTCAGTTTTTAAAATCTGATACATCTTATGAAGCATAAATTGAAACACATTTACCATAATTAGTTGTCACTAGTTGCAACATTAAACATACAGTGAAGTTGTACAGATACCCATGAGAGAGATAATTTTGTTAAATGTTAAAATGTTTGTGAAAACATGCAATTTTTAACTTAGCATGGATAATACTAAATGAAATAGCTATATGATAAGCACAATTCAAGTGTTCCTAGATATTCCCTTCTCACTCTTTGTAACAGAGGGATTAGTGGATATGAAGACAAAACTTAATCCCTCTGTAATATGCTGAAGTTTGACACTTTCTTTAAGTTATACAGTGATACTTGCCAGGAGCTAGGGATTTAATCTTTTCTGTCCCTTTTAGTTAGGGGTCTGGGGTATTGGTTAAAGTTCATAGTTCTACTTTGACTCATGCTTTACCATGACATTAGTTAAGGTTTTTTTTGTACCTATATACTTTTTTTGTCCTCTTTAATTTTGGAGCGCCATCTTCAGTGTGTACTCTAGTGATTCAAACATGAGGTGCTATGATATTACTGCCATAGGGAGATAGTTTATAAGATCAATAATGTAAAGCATATAGCTTTACATCAAGCCTTATTACACTGGCTTGATGAGGATATTTGGTAGCATCTTTCTCCTGAGGAATTTTACTAGTAAAGTCTTCTTTCCACTAGTAGCTACTTTGCACAACCTTTTGACCAATATTAACTTCGATTATACACATTTATCTTGGTTTGCGCCTACACTTTGTGAAGATAGGTAAATGCTGACTTTTTCTAGTAACAGTATTTCTTATTTTGTCTTGATTATACCTGAACTTCAGTATAACTCTTTATCCTGAAGGTATGACCAAGCTCCTGACTTGGTAACACTTAGCCATAAAATTGGCACTGAAGACTTAGAAAGATTAGTTACAAACCTTTCTTTCCTCCATGCTTGTTGGCACTTTTTTTAGAAGTATGTTTGTTTTTTGTTGAACTTGGATTAATACTTAAATGTTTTTGTCTTGTCTGAGATACAACTTTCACAATGGAAAGGACAATACTTCAAGAAGCCCATTTGATGAGCTGGTTTATAATGTTATTCCTTCTCCTCTTTCTCTGAACCTTGGGTTCTCCTTATCCTTTTAAGCTTAGCCTTATTTAATCCTCTGTATTGTTAATGTTTTCTAGTCATTTGGTCTGATGATATCAACAAAGCTGTCAAAGGTACAGCATGTCACCTGCAGACTTTCCTAATGAAAAAAAATTGTGGAATTTAGGCTTCTGGTTAGAGCACATTATTCATGGAATTTTTTCTAAGGTACTGCAAATTACGATGTTTTCCTTAATGCTGGCTCCAGAATTTGGATTGGAACAGCTGGGTCTGTAACTAGTGTTTTTCAAGAGCAGAAATGCTCTCAACTAACACATAAGGGTTTAGAGGCAGTTTGCTTCTTGAAGTCTCTTTACTTGGCTTCCAGGTACAGAGATAATGCTTTTGGGTTTTACACTTCAGCTTTTCATTTTGTAGTAGGTAGATTATGTGGTGCTCCAAAATCAGAAAACATCACTGCCTTTGTCTTTTGTGACATATATTAATGTATCTTCATTATGTTACAGAGGAAATACCCTGGAGCAGAGAGTTTCCATTACAAGATATTAAATGCCCACAATTTTGTTAATGTTGCTGAGAGAACCCTGAGAGCTGAATTTATTCGGCATTGCTTTTGCCGAAAAAGGGAGTTTTCTCAACAGAAACCAAGAAAACTTTTTATTCTTTCATGTTTCTAATCTTACTTCAGAATATTAAATAGCAGTTCGTCTATTGCTTCTTCAGGGAAGTCGAATAAGAGATTCCTGGGTTTAGTTTGTAAATGTGTTTCTTCAAAGCCTTGGTAATATTTGCAGTGCTAATATTATTGTAGAGCTAATAGAACTAATTCTATACTTGGGAAATTCTCTGTGGATAGGTAAGGGGAACTAAACCAGAATGTGTTTTAGTTTAGTTTTGTTGTTCTGTTTTTTTTTAACTGCCTTTCTACAGCATAAAGACTTACTGCAAGTTACAGAAGCCTCATTTTTTCTGCAAGAGCTATTCCTCAGTCTACTGCGTTATTCTGTGTTTTGGAAAGTTCAGTTATCTGAGTTTTGTCTGCAACTGTTAAGCTTCTGTGAAGTGTGCTTAAATGTAATGGGAGAATGCTCATCTTTGATCTCCTTAATAGAAGACAACTTTGAGCTCTTAAAAGAGGTAAGAGTTCAGGGGGAAAAAATGAGTAGTTGCATTAAATTTAGAGAATGTCATTTTTAAGACAGTAGTGGCATTGATATGTGACATTCATCTGCAAGTGGCCATTGTTGTTTGAAAAGTTTCTAATTTTTTTTTCCTTGGCTGAAGACTTTCAGAAGGTGAAAACTGGTTAAATACTTAACTATTTAGTATGGGAGTTGATTTAAACTGAGGTAAAATGGTTTGAACAAAGTAACAAATTAAAATGTTGTAGTTATTCACTTAAAATATGATTTTTACACTATTTGTATTCTTTATTACATGTGCTGTGTCAGTGTGCACTCACTATGATTCATGAGGAAACTCCTTAGAGAGTTTTGATTGCTGCCAATTTGTACTGTTTAATTGCACTGAAAAACCACGGCGATTCAAACCACTTCTGTTTTTTCCTTGCAGGCAGTTCCAGTGGAACAGTGTATAATTGGGCTAGCACTTCTACTGCTGCAAACCCCCAAAAGTCAGCAAAAGTCTATTCTGAGTCTAGGTAAAGCTCTTCTTGTCAAAGAGGGGTCTACAGTCTTAAGACTGTGTCTGTTGTTTCTTCACATTTATGTTTATACAAAAACTGTATTCCCCTGAAGTTGGATTGGGTGATGGGTTTGGTTTGTTTTTTTTTTTGTTCTTTTTTTAAATAAGCAGGGTTTTCCTTGAGTTTAAAAAGCAACATTACGTGGAATGGCAATAAAAATAAATTTTCCTGCCACACTAACTTTTTTTATGAATGTTACTGTATTTTAAGCTCCTTGCTGTCTTGGAGCTTATCTGCTTTGGTTTTGAGTCAACAATAGGGTATTCTCAGCTGAGATTGATGCATGCTAAATGGTTTCTTTTGACAGATCTTAAGAGAGCAGGCCTGACAGTCATGGCAGTGTTTGGCTGAGCTTTTGATTTAATGGTTTTGATTAGTGGAGTTATTCCAGTAAAAGCAAAGGACTGCGCTGTATTCTATTGTTGTATTTCTTGCTGCCATTAGGTACTTTGTTGTAAACAACAGAAATGTATGGTCTCTGAACAGAATTGGAGTTTTATAAAAAAATCTTCTGGACTTTAGGTCTAGTATGCACATACTATAATTCTGTTACTTTGCTTGACCAGTGTGTTTCATAGAAATGTTTGTGTTGTGCCACGAAGTACAAGTATTATTAGTTCTTTCTTCCGTACATGATCTTTGTTTTTTCCCACTTTTTTCTAAATAGCCTGCAAGCTCCTTTCCTGTTCAGAAACCCAGAGCATCTCAACCACAGCCTTTACTTTGGTGATGCCTGTGCTACAGATCTTAACTTCTACAACAGTTGGGGACTGCCTATCAGAGGATGATTCTGGAATTACAAGGCAGCAGCTGGCTGTAAACCTTTTGGAACTAATACAGGAGGAAGGTGTGAAGGATAAAAAGGAATTGGTAAAGTTATAGGGTTTTTTCCTTTTTTTGGGGGCAGGTAGGAGGATGGATTCAACAGGACTGGCATTCTAGGTTGTTGATTTTTTTTCACATATGGTGGTTGTAATGTGTAAGTAATGGAATAAGTGAGTTTTAATGTTTTTTAAGAGGTCATCTGAAGTACAGAGGTGTTCTAACTTCCATTAACTAAAACAAATTTGTATTGCTAAATGGGGAAATTCTGTCATTTTTATGGAGAGCAGCTTTTGCTACTCAAAATCTCTTTTTTCTCTGGTAATTTAAAGGTGAGTTGGCCCTGTGCTGTTGGAGTCTGAATTCCATTTTTAATGTTTGGAGACCTCTTTTCAACTAATTTCTAAACCATGATTTTGATATGAACATTCTTCATCTGATTACTGCCTGCCAACTACTTTCTTAATAATTGAAAGGCATTTCTGAAGATAGTGCATTTTCTAAGAAAACAAAAAATTGCTAATAAAGAAATGGTTTTTCTTGGGTTAAACTTTATTGTTTTAATTAAAAACTTTGAACTTGGCTATTAATATGCAGGAGCTTTGTCATATTCATACTTTTATATATATAAAAATCTGAGTTAGAAGGGTTTCTCACTGCTATTTAACTACTTTCCTGCTTATCATGTTACCTTTTCTGACTGCATCTGTAGAACATTTTGTTCTGAGAAGTGAGACAGTTTACCTAAAACTGAGTTGTTTTATTAAGTACTATAAAAAGTTAGAAGAATTTCCTTAGAATAACGTAGATGATAGTTACACTTTGTGATGCACCTGTCATTGTCAGGAATGGGAGCTTTTGATGTACTGCAGTCTTACTGTGTCCATTTTAGTGAGGAAGTAGCACTGCAGTTGCCAGCAGGAACAGGAATGATGGATGCCAAATGAAGAGGGAGCTCCTGAATAGGGAATTAGCAACCCATTCAATCATCCTTAGTATGATAATTCATATAAATAATTGTAAAGAAATGTATTGCAATTTATTCTTTACATTTATTGTAATAGGACTTTAAAAAAAGGATTTGGTTTGTATAACAGAACTGGATTAGTTACATTTTGTAGTTTGATCTTTCATGGTGCCTTTGTTTGATTGAGAATTTTTCGTTTCACTTGTTCTCAGGTATCCTGTAAACTCATTTACCCCATAACCAGCTCTTACAGCTCATTGTTTATAACCTGGAAGATGATAGAGCTCATGAAAGAGAAGTCTGCAGTTACTAACTGGTTATCTTCAGTTAAATCACTGTTACCTGTCACCACTAAAGTCCCTGCCCATGTTTTTCTTCTGCTGGCTTATCTACTGGTCCAGAAAGATGGAGACAGTCTTCGTGATGTACTCCAGACTACTACAGAAATAGTCAAGGCTGATTGTTCTCAGGTAAAAACTGTTAATTGATTTCTGTTACAGGAGTTGTGATGGATTGTGCAGCCTGAGAGTCACAACTCTGCCACAGCTTCATGACCTCAGATCTAACAAGTAGTAAAACTGCCTGTGCGCCCAGTAGGTACATCACATGCAGCACATGTGTACACCGCATACCTGTGCTTTTATGTATATAATGTAGGCACACAGAGCACTCGCAAGAATACAAAACAGCACCAGAGGCCCTATCCTGCTTCACTTTCTGGCTGAGGAGGATGGGGGTCTACTAGTGGGAATATATGTACAATGTACAGATACATATGATAGATATGACATGGAGCTTTCCAGCAATGGGGAATACACAGAGTGCGCAGTAGGTGGCTTCTGATCCCAGTCTCACCACTTGCTGGCATCTGGATGTACAAACCTCTTGAGGCTGCAGCTCCGCTGCAGTTGCTGGTGCAGACTGTCCCACCCATCCTGGGAGCGCACACAAATGCAGCCCTACACACATCTCCTGCCTCTGGGAGCACCACTGCTCTCTGGGACTCCCCTCACTCCTAAGTAGGCACTTCCACTCTGTTCTCACCCTTAGACACACACATACACATACACGTGTATTCCCCATGCTGACTGGAACTCTACATCAAAATATGTATTATGTCTCAGTTTTGGAGTATTTTTTAATTGTTTACGCTTAGGAAAAGAAACTGGATTATTTGTTAATATTGTCTAGTAACTGAAAATATAACATGATGAAGTGGAAAAGAGGCTACTAAACCATTTTTGGTGACCTCTTAGGTTATTCTCTGTGTTCTTTTGTGGCTATTGGAAGGCTGCGAAGTCCCTTGCAATATTTGTGTACTTGCTTCTTAAAAATATGTGCACAGGCTTTGTCCGCTTCAGTACTGAATTCAAGCTGGAATTATACATCATGCTTATACTTATCCACATAACCTGGAAAGATGAACGGTGCTATCTAGAAACAATAATAGTGCATGAGACATTATACACAAGCAGTCACATCTTGAAAAATTAAACAAAATAGGTAAGGGGAAGTGTTACTTCCAATTTCAGATGTGCCATAAAGACAGGCTTTATTTGCTTTTTTTTTTTTTCTGTCTCAAAGAGTTATCACATTCTGCAGCACAGGAGTTGGATAGAGCTTACAATACATGCACTTGATGACTTGCAGTGCTGGGCACTCTAACTCTGATCCAGGGAAGCAGTTTAGGATGTGCTTGCTGTTGAATACATAGCGAAATGCGGGGCTAAACTAGGCCTGTTATACACTGCTTTTGGAGATAACTGTATTTCTTAAGTCAGAGAAGATTTTAAACCAAATGACAGCTTCATCTGTTGTGGGTTGCCTGTTGTTAACCTTTTATGTCTCTTCTCTGATCTTTTTCAGGGTTGTCTTTCTTTGTTTTCTTGTATAGGTGTGCTTTATAATGCACTCAAATTGATATAGTTTTGGGAGTATATGATTTCTTTAAAATAGTTTGTCAATTTGACAGAATTTTGCATTTCCTTTGTCTTTCAAGTATTGTATTCAGTGCTTTTGTGTTGTAATTAGGCTTGTAGGGATTAGTAATTTAATATTTCTTCAAAATGTTTTTATAAGTCAACATTCAGAAGTAGTGTGAGTAGTCTGACAGGTTCACTGAATAGCCTATAACCAGGCCCTGTAAGTGAATTAGTTACCTAGGAAAAGGGGTAAGTTACCAATACATGTTGCAACACCTGCAGTAGACATATCTCTGCTATATCCTATAAAACTTTTCTTCAGTTCTGATACATACTGCTGCGTGTAAGGCAGCTTCCTTCTTGTGACTAACTTAGCTAGTGGTGTAAAAAGTGCTAAGGTAACTCCAGGCTTTTTATCTCGGCTTTCCTGGTTTTGTGTGTAGGTTGTCTGTAACTTGGTTTGCTGCATTAAGTCTTTGAGTTGTATGATGAATCAGTGTATGATGAATCAGCTGTATGATGAATATTACAGAAAGAGGAGAGGCATAATGCTTTGTTTATTAACTGTTTGATATAGTTGTTCAAAATACACTTTGATAGTAATTCAGAAAAGAAATAAATTGCAGGCAGAAAAAAATCACTGAAGAATATGGCACCTTAGCAGAGTAGCTTGGACTGTGTATGGAATGAATCTCTTCTGAACTCTCCCTTGGAGTAATCTGGAATAACTCCACTGACTTAAAATGAAAAGTGTTAGAGACAAATTTTAATTCAAGTCAGCAGAGTTAGAGAAGCTTTAGGTATGCAAAAGAGGAATTTATCCTGAACTTCTTGATATTTAGCATGACATGAATGGATTTACCTCCCTTGTTCTGCCTGTTTGAAGGCAAAGCTTTTATTCACCAATGCAGTAAGTAAGATTGATGGGAGCAGCCTCTTGAGCTAACTGTGGTGCTTTGACTATTTCAGAATTAAGAATCTCTTGAGACTGGTGGAAAAGTCCTTCCTGGCTTTGGGAAAAATGGCTCATACCCAAATGCAGCAAGAATGTGAAGTTCAAACTGTATCTTGCTTTCTCTTTTCCTAATGATTAGCAGAAGGCCATGTGAATTAGAAGCTGTTGTTTAAAATACAGAACTCAAAATGGCAATCAGTTAATATCTAACTGCTCACACTTTGTTTACTAACAGAGACTGTAAATAGTGAGCTTTTAGCTTCTTAAATTACTGTGGCTACTAAAATTCATTTCTGGAAAATATACAGAGCATTCTTGTATTACTGTGGCTAGTAAAATTCATTTCTGCAAAGTATATAGAGCATTCTTGTGTCTTTTTAATAGTTAACATGAAGCACCAGTATAATTGGTAATACAGCAGGAGTTCTGCTGGATAATAATTGGCATGAAAAGAATACTCTGCTTAATTGGGATATTTCCCTTCTCAGTCTTTAGTTAAGTGCACCCAAGGACACCTAAATATTCTCTGGTTAGCAGTATCTAATACATTGTTGTCTTTTAAATTACGTTTCTTATTCCAGAGGACCTTAACACTTTAAAACCGGGACCTACAGTCTGGCTCAACTGATCTTGGGATCACCTGGCATCTGTCTTGACTCAGACAAATTATTTTAGTTCTCAGTCTGCTTAATGGGCTCACAGAGATTATTACACTGTGGCACAGCACTGTACTGAGAAATTATCATGTTGTTTCCTGAAGGTGCAATGCTCACATTAAGGCATGAGGAATTGCCTCTGGTCTCAGTCTTGCCATTGCAATAGTTAGTACAGGGGGAGAAAGCATTGAAGCTCCTGGATGGGGGAAATAACCTATTACTTTAATAGACTCAATGGGCAGTATGATGGCAACAACCGCTAGCATACTGATAGCAAAGTTATACTTCAGGATTTGCTTTATTTGGTTCTTTTATTCAGTTCTATGTAATTAAATGGTGCTTTATAAAAGATTGGAAAAGTAAGTGGGAAAACTATGATCAGAATATCCTATAAGAAAGTGAAAAGCCCATCACAGCAAATTTTTAAAATGTTTTGGGTCTTCAGTTTCTTAGGGCACTTTTTGAAGGATGCAGTGGGAAGGCAGTGTGCAGTATATTAATTAAAAGGCTGTTCTGAAGCAGAAGAAAGAAGTTGGGTGTGGAAAGAAGAGAACAAAAAAATGGCTGTTAAGCTTATTTTTAAACAGTCACCTGTTAACTTGAATGTCTTCCTTTGGTGTTAGTAGCACGTGAACACTCAATTTAAACCTGGGTGTTTGTAAGGAAGGATGATCTAACCAAATGAATATAAATATATTCAGAATTCCATGTCTTTGATTCATGTTTGAATCAAAGTAAACTTGTACTAATAGAATCTCAGCACTTAGCCTTGCAAAATGTAAGTAAAATGTCTGATGGGCAAAAAGAAGTCAATTTTGCAACCAAACTGTAGGCTGCTTGTATGACAGCAGTTATATACAGAAGTGCTGGGATATTGTGGTGTGGGGTCATAGCATAAAAAGAATCATGTATTGCTTTTTTTTTTTTGTTCTTTCTTTTTTCTTTTTTAAAGTGATCAAGTTAATCAGTAATTCTGCTATTAGTGAAGTTTTGTTGCTGTGTGGTTCAGATGATTCGTGGCTCTAGCTTTGGATGGTGAATTGAAAATTGAGTAAAAGGGTGATTGCGATGCGTCATGGTTTAACTCCAGCCAAACAGCTTTTCACTCGCTCCCCCCTCCTTCCTGCCCTCCCCTTACTCCTGGAGGGACAGAAAGGAGAATCAAAAAGAATGCAACTCCCACAGGTTGAGATAAGAACAGTTTAGTAACTAAGGTATAACATAAATCGCTACTGCTACCACCAATAATAATGATAAAGGAAATAACAAGGGAAGAGAATACAACACCTCAGCACCAGCTGACCAATAACTTGCCCCCCCCTTCCCCCCCAGCCTCCAAGCATCGACTGATACCTTCTCCAACGCTGCAGTCACTAGCCCTTCCGGGTCACTCTCTGTTACATCCTGGGCATGACGTGCTGTGGTATGGAATACCTCTTTGGCCAGTTTGGGTCAGGTGTCCTGTCTCTGCTTCCTCCCAGGTTCCCCTCCTCCCTGGCAGAGCATGAGGCTCACAAAGTCCTTGGCCAAACCAAAATATCATTGTTACCAGCTTTGTTCCCAGACCAAAAGTCAAAACACAGCACTGCACCAGCTACCAAGAAAGAGAAAAATGACTGCTACTGCTAAACCCAGGACACCATGCAAAATCTGTTCTGACGAATTGTGTTTCAAAACAAAACAGGGTCAGAAGAGAATGTGCCTTGAGAATGCTATCGTCATTGCTTTCATGTTTATTGCAGCTCCCCTGTGGCAGGTCACAAACAGTATCTCCCGTTTCCACACTGAATGTTTTTCATGTAAAGAGTCTTTTTTTTTTTTTTTTTTTTTCTGCAGTAAATTAATGGAGCATTTTAAAAACCTTGCTAGGTTTAAAAATAATTACTGTAATTGATTTTGCAGACATTGTTCTGGTTATGCTTCATTTTTTTATTTTCTTACCCTTTCCATGAAGGGAACCTGCAGAGGACTCCGTGTATGTATCTCCTTCTTCCCTATTGAGTAAGAGCCTTTTTATGGTGCAATGTTAATGATTGTATTAGATCCATTTTTAGCTGAGGCATTTTGGAGTAATGATCTGAAACACTATAGAAGAAAATCAAAAAATCTTTGTAAAAGGCTGAGGAATAAAGAGTAGTACATGGCCTTTTAGTCTGTCTTAAATCACTGCAGAAGCTGCACTGACACATGATGTTTGTGAAAGACTTAATACAGTTTTTTCTAATTGGATGAATTTTCTTGTTGTGCAAAAACTGTTATTACACTCTGTGAAACCAGCTGTGCTGCAAGGGGAAGAAATTAAATTGTCTGACTGAGAGGTCGCTGGTGAATAGTAGCGCAAGATCTGTTACCATTATTAGAGGATTATGAGGCTCTAGAGGACATCCGGTCTTTTATGGTCTTTCAACTGCTGAAATGAAATATTTTAGTGGTAAATGACACTCTTCTGGGAAATCCATCTAAAGATACATTTTTGTGCTCTTTGGGGGTTGGGAGTGGGTTTGAAACCAAAACAAAGTGTAAAATGCATTTTTATTTGTGTAGAAAACATTTTTATATGTTGAGCTGGATTTGGCTTGCTCAGGTGGTGTCTGATGATATTGTTCGATGTCCGATTATGTGTACTGTGAAGAGTAGCAGTAGGGAAACAGTCACATTATAGTCAGATCTTCATGGCTGAAACTTACTGATTAGGATCCTGCTGCAGTACATGAAACCTTTGAAAGTCTAGCTTCTGTTCGCTAAAAAGTGCTTCTAATTTTTGAAAACAGTTTATTTTCTAACTTTTATAAACAGAAAGTGAACTTCATTTGTGCACGTTTTTGAAAAACTGGTTCCTTCATTTCGTGTGAATTATTTGATGCTTCCCTCTTGCTCATTGGAGCAAGAAATGCCAGAGTACTGAATGCTTTTGAAAACCTGCTCATGTCACTGCCTTGCATTCTGGGGATCTATATTGTTGCTACCTGTCTTGCATAACTTGGCCTAACATTTCCCAGAAATAAAACCTGGAACTTTGTAGTGACATTTATTTCCTGTCTTTTGGTTGGCTTTTTGTGGGGGGCCTGGAATGATCTTTTAGTGTTAAAATTGACCCAAATAACTAATTTATTCACACCACATTCCCCTACATCCTTCAGAAAGTGCCCTGTGGAACTGAAGAATCAAAATATTTTAAAAGTTTGCTGTGATGAGCTTTTCACTTTCTTAAAGGATATTCTGATCACTGTTTTACCACTTACTTTATCCACCTATTATAAAACACCATTTATTTCTGTAGAACTGACTAAAAGAAGCGAGATAAGCATGCAAGCAAGGAAAATACAGTGGGAATAATGTGAAGTGATAGCCAACATTTAGAATTTAAAATTATATGTTAATATGTATTTGATTATTCAACCTCACTGACACATCATCTGGGAGTGTAGGGAATGCAGAAGGCAGTGTTGCCAGGCAGCATGCCTCTCCCACCTGTGGAGCTGCTTCTTACCTACTAGGAGCAAATGAGTCATCATGTCTGCATTTTGGAGCTGTTAAGCTGTTTGCTGAAAATTTAGCATAAATTTAATGTTGAAATTAGTCCCAGCATTGTTTATCCATTACGTGAAGCAGATGGAGAGAGGAGCAGCTCTGCTGTACTAGAACGTTTTGGTCTTATTCCTTATCTTACAATGTGAACACAAAGATCAAAACAAGTACACTTTGAAAGACAATACCTTTAAGAAAATTTGTCACTAAGCATGTGCTTAGTCTTTTACTGAGAATTTTGTAAATCAACTTTAGTATCGGTTTCCTAGATTTTAGTGTAAAAGTCATAGTAGAATTTTTATTTGATGCCTGTTTAGTGTAGAATAAAATTTGTAACTGGAAAATTAATGCCAACACTGGAGTTGGAATGAACTTAACCGTCACAGCTGATAAAGTCTAAGGCTTGAGCTGACTGGCTTTACAGGGTTTGGATGCTTTTATAACTAAGGATTAGGGATATAATTTTTTTTGATTGTATTTTATTTTGACCGTCATTCAGTCAATTGCTGTATGTATAGTCCAGTGTAGCTACAACTGAGAATACGGGAAGTAGTCTGTTGAATAGAGAACTAGCTTATGATCAAGTGGAGTTGCATAAAACCCCGTCTCTGGCAAAAGGAAGAGTCACTGTGGGGAGAGATCTGAAGGAACAAACTTAGGTAATGAGTTTGATTACTGTAACAACATATCTGATGTCTCTGCTGGTGTTTTATGTAGCCTGTATGTCCAGCAAAGGATAAACTGATGACATCATTTATCAGGGATGGGTATGTAAAGAATTAACAGAATGTTCTTACCATCTGAGCTGAGAATATTTCAGCCATGCTGCTGCATACAAAACTGTCTGGATAATATTATTAGAAGACATTTCTTTACTCTTCACGCATTGTTTTAACACTTTTATGGACAACTTAATGCATCTCAACAGAGGAACATGCATGACCTCCCTAATGATTTTGGGACTCTATAATGGTGACGCAGGTTGCTGTGTTAGTGTCAGTGATTACCCTCACCCCTTGAGATATGGAATGTCTGTTGCTTGCTTGTCACCCTGCAATTCACCTTGTGTCATTTACAGATTTAGGTAACAGCAAATCAGGTGATATATTTTCCTTGACACTCAAGGTACAGCAGGTGCTCAGAAATAAAACTGGTTCTGTCTATCAAGTCTTCTAGCTTCAAGGGGATTTTTTTTTTTTTCTTCCTGTATTATTTGGTTTCTGTGCAAGCTTCCCTTTCCCTAAGGCTTGATTTAGTCATGTCCTGGATTTGAAGATGTTTAGCCTTTGGTACTCAAGTCTTTTATTCAATTCTATTTAATTTAATCAGAAAGTTAATTCTACTTTTCATCCTGTGTAGTAAACGAACATAGTTTTCTTATAGTCATTGCAGTTTTCCTTTTGGCATGGGTAAATCAGGGACTACAACTGCATTGTGCATAGGTTAGTCTAAAACAAATTATTGCAATTGGGGGATGGGAAGGAAAGCTAAGTCAGCAAATTAAAACTCAAGTTTTGGGTGAATGTTTTGTTTTTCTGTTTTTCAGCGTTCAGTTAGGAATAAACAGGTAGGAGAGAAAGTCTTGTGTTGAACGTGCTCCTAGGTGTGTCTGCTCAGATGAATACTACCTTAAATTCTCAGGCATATTTATTGATTTTGCTTTGAAAGATTTGCAGTAAAGCCAGTCCTCTGTCTAGGGAGGTTATGAGTGATGACTGCCTCTACAGATGGTAGACAGCAACCTTGCAAAACAAGGAAGGAGGCTAGTCAATTAGTAAAGAATGTGGGGAATAAATAGAATAAACGGGTTTATTTTACTTAAGAATGTCAAGTAGTATTTGTAAAACGAAGGAAAAAAAAAGTATAGAGATTTCCTTAGGTATTAAATACAGATTCCAGGACAAAGGTTTTAGGTCTCTGGATGTCCAAATTTGTATTGTTCAACTGTAAAGATAGTGATGTTTTGTCGAACAAACAGTATTTTCTTTCTGTCTATAAGTTGGAACCAGTAATTACAGAAAGAAGCAAAATCCCAGAGCTCTTGAATTTGTATTCATTATTCTTGCTCTGTAGTTTCTGTGTACTGAGACAGGCTTGTGTACACTGAAATGTTATCATCTGAAGACATCTGCTCATGTAAAAATGCATGTTGAGAGACTGCTGTAGCAAAGTTTCCCATTGATAGGTTTTTTTTAACAGCTGCATTTTTAAACCACTCACATATATAAAGGGACAGCTTTACCAGGGTGAATTCTCAGAAGTGTAGGAATGTGAGTTAAAGATTGGATCCAATCCTATGCATGTTCGGTTTGAGAGTTTCTTAGTCTTTTAGCTCAGCCCAGTATGCGTAGAATTTAGTACACGTTTGTTCTTCTGCTTTAAGCCCCCAGTATTGGCCTTACTCAATGAGTTTTCTAAAGTTACAGTAATTTGAGGTTAAAGAGGAAAAACCTCTCCCGGGGTGACTCACTTCAGAAGTAAATACTAGAAATGAAATGGAGAACTCTGTACCGCGTTCACCATAAAAGGAAAATAATCTTCTGAAAGCCAGAAAACTCAAAAATAATTTTGTCTGCTTTCTACTGCTGAATACCAAATTTCCTAATTAGCTATTCTGTTCTTGGGAATGACATCTTTTCATGCAAGTTTTATCTGTGGGAGACTAAGCCATGTGGCTAGGTGAAAATAATTAGTACTGTATAAAGGCAGGATGTAAAGCAGTACCATGAAATTAATTTTAAGTATCCATGAAATCAAGTAAGGGGAAAAGTAAAGCCAGCCTAAGTAGTTTTAATTTTACAGGGTAGTGATGTCAATATGCCCAAGTAAAAACCAAAGGCCCTGCAGGTATGAAAATACTGAAAATCTGGTCTAGATAAAGGGGGAATGGATGTGAATGTCTCCCATCCTTTTTTGTCACTTCAGGGGCTGCTTTCTGGGAGTTTTGTACCATATATTAAAAAGTGCAGTAAATTATATAGTATTATATGACAGGTTTGTGGGATATGATAGTATCATCATTGGAATTTCTGTGTAATGACAGAACTGAATTGGAATAGTTTCTTCATTCATTTGGTATGGATTTTAGTGTACCACTTTCAATTATGTGTTCCTTTCAATATGCCTGTAATGTAATTTCAAGTAAAAATTCACGTGTGGATTATTGCATTGATTTCGGCTGAACATACGTAACACAGTGCTTGTAAAATGATAATTTAAAGGAAAAGAAATTGTTAATCCTATGAAATTACAGACTTAAGAATTTTCCTTTCTCTTTCCTATTAACAGAAGAACTAATGCAAAAGGGTAGGAGTTTGTAATATGTTCTGACAAGGTCACTGTCTTATGTATGATATTGTGTTGGCAACCCAGTTTCAAGTTTATTTTCTTCTTTTATTATAGGTCCCAAATCTGATCCCAGTTCTAATATTTAAATTGGGAAGACCTTTGGAGCCTGCACTTTACAGGGATGTATTGTATACATTGCCTACACTGGGTGTACACAAGGTAGGAATAAATGTTTTTAGTAAAAGAGAAACTGTATCAATAAGAGGTCATTTATTTTGTAAAAATTATTTAGACTGAACAAGGCATATCTTGCTTAAAATAACTGATTTGTAAGTTTCAGCATAACTATCTAATATCTTCGATGGTATATGATGTCTGTTTTAGAGTGAAATATACATTATGCTGTATTATCTGTACTGTATCATTATATATATGTCATAAGAAGATGTTCTTGGACTTGCACTGAAGCTTTTCAGAAAATTAATTTGACACTGCAGTTTGACAGTTATCTCCTTGTTGTACTTGGTCATAAAACAGTCATTTGTAGATTAATCTTTGTTCTCGGACATGAAAAATAACAGTGAAATTTGGTTAAAAATTTTCTTTCAGGTTTGTGTTGCTCAAATTCTGCGTGCCATACACATGCTGGGAAGCGTGCCAAAGCTTAGAGCGGTTACTTTGCGGCTGATGACATCCTTATGGGAAAGACAGGTTAGAAAAATCTTGTAGTGTTCCTAAGATAAGTGTAGTTGAAAAACTAGTTGCCTCTAACCAAGAAAGGAAATCAATTTTGTAGTATTGCTTACACTAATAGCTCATTATCAGTTATGGGAGTGGTGCCTCTACTGACTCTGTTTTAGTGACAAATTTCTGTAGTATGTCTTTCATGAAACCTGCTTTTCATTTAATGAGCTCTTAGACTGGATGTTTGAAAGACAGCTTTCTGCTTTTCATGATGTACAGTAAGAACAAGACCTTAGTTATATGGCATTAATTTACTTTTATGTTCATAAAGTAGCAACAGAGATTTGGTCTGCAGAAGCCATTTAGATCTCGGTGCAGCATTAGATTCTCACAATGAAGAAAAGCAAGTATGGTATACAATAAAAGAGGTATTTACAGATCATATAAAAGTGCTAACCATGAAAATGCTGTCACCAGCTTTCAAAGGTGTGATGATAACTTTAAAATTTAATCTTTCCTAGGATCGAATTTATCCAGAACTGCAGAAGTTCTTGGCAATGTCTGATATGCCTTCTTTGTCTGTTGACAAAGATGCTCAATGGGAAAAGCTGATTGCTAAAGCTGCTTGTATAAGAGATATATGCAGGCAGAGGTAAGCACGAATGTAATCCACCTTATGTCTTTTTAAGTGAAACCAACTTCCCGCCCCCCCCCCCGAAAAGCTGCATAATTATTTTTCCTACTTTGTTGTATTAATTGCAAGTAATATTTTTCTGGCTGTATGAGATACTCACACATTACTTATCTCAGCAACTAGTAAGGTTTAGGGTTCATAATGAAAATAATAGAAAACACATGAAGGTAAAGTTAAATTAAAATCTCTTCATCCTGAAGCAAAGCATCCATCTTGTACTGACCCAGAGTAGAAACTTAAAGGCCTTTCAAATTATAAAAAGAGATCCATGGCAGTGTTCAAGGCAGGTTGGATGAGGCCTTGGGTGATATGGTTTAGAACGAGGTGTCCCTGCCCATGGCAGGGGTGTTGGAACTTGATGATCTTAAGGTCCTTTCCAACCCTAACTATTCTATGATTCTATAATGTTGAAACATTAGAAGGAGCAGCTAATGATCTGTCTTTCTATCCAGAGAAAGATTGGGTGCTTTTCTGGATTTTCCTTCTCAGTCACTTTTTGAATGACGTTATCTTTTGGTATACACAGCATTCTTGGACAAAAACTTCCATTGTTTTGTCACTTTGTGGTGTTCTGTTTGGAACTTTGATGTGTGCTGGTTTAATTCTCCAGGTCACTCAGCCTTTAGAGCTTTCTATCATATCCTCCTTTGTATCTTTTTTTACCTCCCAGTTTTAATCTGGTTTAGTTGCCACTTAAAAGCAACACATAATGAGTTTTTGTGTATAGAATACAACTTCTGTATATGCGTGAATATTGGCTTGTATCTTCATGTTTTTTTCTTTTAGGCCATACCAGCATGGAGCAGACATGTTGGCTGCAATTTCCCAGGTATTAAATGAATGCACAAAACCTGATCAAGCTTCACCTGCTGCCTTAGTGTTACAGGGTCTTCAGGCACTTTGTGAAGCTGAGGTAAGAATTTGGCTTGCTGTTGTGTTTTGCTCTGTTTGTGGATCATGGACTTTTTTCCTAGTTGTCTTTTAAGAGTACTTTGGATTGTGGCAGATTTTTTTATTTTTTTTTCCCCTTCCTTCTGACAAATTTAATTCCTCTCTTCTAAGATCAGTATATTGTTCCTGGGAAATCGTACTGTGAAACTCTACTGCAGCAGGTCAGTCCTTCAGTGCATTGGTTGAAATTTTCAGTCAGCTTTGCAGTCTATTTCAGAGACATCCTTTCATGTATTTTCCATGAGATTTGAAAAGAACAGCTGTTTGGCACATAATTCTGATTGGCTGAAAATTATGTAAAACATCTGATCTTTTGATACCTTCTTACTGGCCTGAGTTAGGAGCCAAGAGTCTTTGTTTCCACAGTGGCGTACCAGATGTGGCGGTACAGACACAGACATGCTGTGAATCCCACTATAGACAAACTGTGGACTATGCAGGCCATCTCAGTTAGTGGACTAATGATAGCCTGCAGAAATATTTACTTACCCATCCTGTCAAACAGCAGTTTTAGGTTTATCCACTTCTTCACTTTTAATGCAGTGTTTACTGCAGTAAGGCCACTCCAACAAAATCCAGCCATTGCCATACGTTTGAAATCATGTCAGCAGTTTAAGAGCAATGTGGTAAATGGTTTAGCAGGCCACAGACATTAGTATTCAATATAGTTAAAAAGCTTCAGACACAGGCTAATAAGAACCAGCTTACTCAGGGTAATCACTGTGTTTGCTTTTGGTGTGGAATTTGGCTTTTCTTAATTTCACATAGATTCTTTGAATGCTGGCCTCAGTATTTAGTATTTAAGCAGTTTAGTGTTTAAGCAGTTGTTTCCCAGGCTGGATTATATTTAGACTTTGTTTTGCAAAGAAGCAGGAGCTAGGCCTATGACAAATGTCAAATCCTACTGTGAAAACCTCATCTGGGAACAGACGTTCTGTACCCCTGTTGAGAAGTGATAGGCTGAGACAGCAATAGCAACTCACAGAGGAAGGAAAGTCCACTTAGTGGACAGGTACCAATTTTTCCTGTCCTAATTCTTACATGTCTCCCTCATCTTGTTTTGCCTCCCCATTTTCAGATCTGCCACCTGGGAATACTTAAACTTTAATGGAGAATTCTCTTGTTGTTTGGTAAAGTAGGTAACCATTTGGGTTAAGTAATGCAGTCTGTCTCTTGTTTAGTAATGAAACTCCAGTCTGCAGTGCAGTAACCTTAAAGGGCATAATCGTAGAGGTTGGCCAGAGGGCTTTGGTTTGATGCTTTCTGTCTCTGCCGTTGTCTTAATAAATAACCATGGGAAAGGGTGCAGCTGCTTAGGTGCAGAATTTTTGTGAGTACCTAATTTTCAGTCAGCTTCTGCACCAGCATAACATACTACGTTTTCATACGTATAGTGTTGACATAGTTGAAAATAGAACCTTATACACCATGGGGCTTTATCAAAGCTGAATTAGGTAAGTTCTGAGAGTCTCAGGAAAGCTTCTTTGTGAAACTAATTCTATAATAAAATGTGCTGTAACATTGTTTTGTTGTTGGTTTGTGTTTGGTTTTTTTTTGTTGTGTTTGGTGGGTTTTGGTTTCGTTTTTTTTTTTGTTGTTGTTGAGCAACATTAAGAATATTAGCTTAGTTTTAACGGGTCTCAGAAGGAGGGCTTCTCTCCCCTCTCTTTTCCTAGTAGCTTTTAATGAATAAGTGCACAGTGACTTGCATGTCAAAAATGTAAAATACACATGGTTCTTGCCAAACCACATTTCCTAATTCTGGGCAAATATTTTGTTGGTTTTTTTCCCAGTAATTTCAATGGAAGCCAGTGAACTTCCTATGAGGACATCTATCCTGGCATTTAATCGATTTCTTGTACCAAGTACTGTATGCAAGTTAAGAAACATTCAAGAACAAAAATTATAAGCATAGTTTTTAGAACCATTTTCCAGGCTTTTTCTGGAAGTGGTTTCTTGCTGTTTATTCCCTCAGTCCGCATTTAATCATTTTATTGACCAGAAAGAAAAGGAACTGAAAAGCTGCCTGAGAACAAATGGTGTTGACTGAGTTTAACCTAAGTAGGAATTACAAAGCTGGTTGCTGTTTAAAACCATAAAACTGTACTTTTACAATGGTGAGTTTGTGTTGAGAAATTTTCAGGTCAGATTTACTCTTCATTTTCTTTTTGCCTTACTTTATATCCTCAGCCTTGTATGTAATTAACATCATAATACCTATTTGAAGTCTTCAGCCAGTAGTGTCGGTGCAATTCCTTAGTTGTGTAGGACTGCTGTTGAAAGGACCTGCCAGGCTTTATATAGGTGAGGGTTTTTCCACATGCTGAATGAGTGAGTAAAATAAGTTGGCTTGGAACCTTGTTGGCCTCTATTCAGTCTGACTCGTCTGGTGAACACCCACTGTCAGAATATTTGCCATTTTACTCACTATCCTGATTACCTGCCACTGCTCCTAAAAATGCTGCTGCTGCTTTTTGGGGGTTTTGTTGTTTTTTTTTTTGTTTGGTTTTTTTTTTTATTCTGGTTTGGTTTGGTTGGTGGTTGGTTGGGTATTTTTTTTTCTCCTTTTCCCCTCCACCCCTATCTGCATTGAAAACTGGTTCCACCTCCACTTTCAAGTCATCTACCAAAATCCATTTCAGTGCACCTTCATCACTGGTGCGATTTCTGTTTTTTGAAAGCTGGAAATGTCAGATTTTGTGGCAATGTAAATGTACTTTTTTCCTTTTGCAAATGCATTATTATATCATCAAGTTATACAATAGTTTGGGTTGAAAGGGACCTTTAAAGGTCATCTAGTCACAAAGTTTCTTCTTCTGCACCTGTCCCTGCACCCATATTCTCCTCATTTTGGAAACATTCACTACAGTGGCAACTTCATTTTTTATCATTTGATTAGGATGTGTGGTATACTAGCGTCGTCCAGGTGGTGCTAATGTTATTTTCTTCTTCCTGTTCCCAAGCTTTCTCATTTTATGTATTTTGACAGTTCATTTAGTTGCTTTCTCAAGGCTAGAAAAGAATTCTAACTTTGTCTTCTGGTTTGCTAATAAGAACCTCTTGGTTGGGAAGCATGCAAATAAACAAGCCTTATTGTAGCAGAAGAAACTGTAATGATTTGAAGGATGCTTTTTATTGTAAAGGCATTCACTGAGGAACTAAACACACAAGCATACACCTGCACTATTTTTAAGTTATTTTTTGATACTTAGAAAACCTTCCCTTTTGCATTCTTGAAGAGCTATAGTTTCCAGAATGCTAGTATTTTTTTGATTTCTGGATGTACCAATGGAATTTTTCAAACATTCCTACCATAACTGCAGAGAATCAGAATTTGCTTGGGACTTTTTTAGGTCTGACACTTGGGTGTTGGATTATTGAACTACGTTTTAATGTTTGAGCTGTCAGCTGTCAAAGACATTTTTACAGGACCATCTGCCTTAGGCTGGCAACTCTATTACAAGTATTCTTCACAAAAGCAGAAACAATCTGGGTGGTGTTGATAAGTTTCTGGATTTCCATCAAATTACAAGCGCTCTTAAAAGATCAGAGACATCATACAGTAGGAGAATTTTAATTAATTAACCGTGCTTAATGGTTCTAAACTGTGATTATCTAATTGAATACCTCTGAACTGAAAATATTATTACTTAAATTATGGTAATGTCTTTATAGTTCTCTGGTTTCACTGAATAAAGAATTTGATGTAGGCTGATGCTTATTTTTGTAACTGCATTGAATTGAATGTGAAATGGGGTTTGAATTCAGAACAGTGTGTTCCCAGTGTGGTTGTGGATCCTATAAATGTGAGCAGTTTCTCAGTGCAAAGTTTTTTAACTAGCTGCCAGAGTGATATGTGCTTTTCTAATCTGAGAAAACACTGGCTGTGGAGAATTCCACATATTGTTAGCTGTGTTGTTTAGCTTCATACACAGCTATTTAATGGGACTGTGGTGGAGATGACACTGTGTCCAGTAGCGGTCCAGAGTGCCACACACTGAGAAGACAGAAGAATACATTAGGTGGAAACATCAATGTTCTGTTATACCGTTAAGACCCTTCAGGCTGCTCATCCTGCCAGCATCTCAAATGTTCTGCAGGACTTGAGCCTTCAATTCTGTGAGTTTACAGCATATATGACTGGAGCTGCACAGTTTTGGATTTCAGGCAGCAGCTGGTACCGTGCATCTGGGATTTTGTCTCAGTGCCTGGCCAGTACCTAAAGACCTGATCCAAAAATGAAGGTTCTTTTTCATACCTTTTTTCCCCCCTTTAGGGCTTTGGATAGTGGCAGTGTTATGAGGAAGGGTCCAGTCTGACACTTCACTGGCAAAGTTGTTTGATGGCTAAAGCACTTTCATTTTTTTGGATCTCCTTTAGTTTTAAAAACAACCCTTAACAAACAATCTCCTTAAATACAAATAAAGAAAGCAGATAAAATGGTGTTCTTTACCTTTTGCTCTCAAGAACAATACAAGAGCAGTGGTGAATGAGGAAACTGAAATATCTGGTTGTGAAAGGCTGAAAGGATCCACAAAAGAAGTATGAATGTAATTTTAACATTTTTTGTTTGATTAACTTCTTTTTCCTAAGGAGTTATTTTCTCAAGTAATGGTATATTTTGGGACTGTATATCATGTTTAGTATACCATGATACTGGCTGAGAGAGTATATTGGCAGTTGCAGTTAAGTAAGACATTTCAGCACATGTTGAGTGTGTTAGAGGCTGGCAAGTCATTGATTACAAAAACAAAACGGTCAAAAGTTGCATATGCTGGCGTATGTATATTGCTGTACTGTAGAATCATCTTTCTGTGAGCAGATGATGCCTATACTCTTCAATAAAATATTTAGCATTTGAAAAGAACATGATGTTTCTTTTAGCTGCTAGAAAAATTTAATTTCTCCTGGACCGCCGCTTATCAAAAGGATATATATCAGTAAATTTAAAATCTGTAATGTGTTAATATAATCTCTGCCATTTTTGTGAATGTTTTTGTATATAAGGAAATTGAAAGGAAAAAATCTTAAAAATTTCACCTTTTTAGTCAAAGTATTGGTGTTGACTAAACTACTGAAATACTATTTATTCAGTACAGTATGCTAAGTACTAGATCCTGTATGCCACTTAGTACTGTGCTCAGCATGTATGATATTTATGTGTGTATGTATGGAAAACAATCCTCAGTGTATAAGATACCATATGATTGTTGTAATACTGTTGGGGATGTGTGACTTAATGCCTGTGGTTTTGGCATACCAAATATACGTGGTCCAAAACCAGTATGTTGTTTCAGTGTAGCTGATACAAAGACATTTGATATATGATGTACCCGCAGATTTGACTTAGGGCCGTCTGCTGTTGATGAAAATGCTGAATGTTGAAAATGCCAAGATGTCTAGTTGTTCCAAACAATTACCAAAAAGTGCAATTTGCCATTGCTTAGGCGTGGTGTGGACATCTGCTGAATCTGAAACTTAACGTTAGATAGCTCACTATTTTTTATGGCCTTTTTTTCACCTGTTAGCTGAAATTGGAGAATGTGCATAATACCATAGAAAAGAATGACATCAAAGCATCTTGTCTAGCTACCAATTTTGAAGTCTTCCTAATTAACAATATCAGTTGAGACCCCATGAAGACACAACAACCTGAATCTGTTTCTTTGCATATTAATACAAGGTGTATTTTCTGTTTCCAGACGACTAACTCATTACAAAGTTAAAATGTCTAGGTAGCTTAATTTAGCAAGTGCTAAAAAGTGCTATCTGTCTTTCTGAATATTGGAAGAGATATTTTCATGTTCTTGCAGACAGTGTGTTTTGAAAAATGGAAATGAGAGACATAGTTTTCATTCAGAAGGTTATCAAATTAGGTCTTGCTAGCTGTCAGTGGTTGTTACCATAGAAACATGCTTGTGGGTTTGCTATTCCTGAACTGGATTCAACTCAAAAGGCATCTTCAGTTTTTGTTAAACTGCACTCTGAAATGTGTTTTGCACTCACTGAATTTACTGCTCAATTAAGCAATTGCCTGAATTCAGTGATACCAAGGATGCTTTTTTTTTCAGTGCAGAATAACAGTAAAACTATATTTCTTAATGCCTTTGTGTAATATGCTCATAAACATCCCTTCATGTGATTTCATTACATAGATGGATTTGTATTTATCTTTGACTGAGTCTTCTGTTGCTTTGCATTAATTTCATAGACCTGGAAGTTTTCATGGCATTGTGGCTCAGATTGTTTAAAGAAGAGTTTTTATTTGCAGCTCTGGTATGTTTTCCCCTTTCAAAAGCTGAGTATATAAACACTTTTTTTTGTTTGTTTGTTTTGTTTTGTTTTTTATTTTTTTTTTTTTTTGTTGGGGTTTTTTTTTTGTCTAGACCTCGGTTCTATGCCTACATTGTTACAGGTTTGGTATGTTTCTTTGTTTTTTCAGTTTTGTTGTTGTGGTTTGGTGGTTTTGGTGTAGTGGTTGTGTTTGTTGGTTTGGGGTTTTTTGTTTGCTTGTTTTTTTCTTTTATTTTTCTTTGTGGCTCTTCCTGTTTTGCACTGTTTTCATTGCAGTGGAGCCTGAAAACTGAGAGACAAACAGATAAGTTCCAGACAGAATTATTTTAGATACAGTGGCAAAATCTGAAAAGTGAATTTTTCCTCAAGGAGTAGTGTGAGGTTTGATACAGTGCCTCAGGGAAATTACGTTTTTGCTAGAATACATGGCTTCTTACAGAGAGAGAGCATAAGCAAGTGGAAAAGTCTCTCAAGAATAAAGTTTTAATATCAGTAATATTTTGTGACTTGACAACTTTTTGTCACTTCTCTGTAATTCTTCAGCTAGAACTGCAACACTGGCTGAGCATTTTATAGGTGTTTTTCACTGCCTAGAAATTCAAAATATTGTACTGATTGCTCATTGAGCTGTCATGCAGATCTTTAAGGGTGAAGGTGAGCCAGCAGAGGCTTATTTTTTTATCTGGGAAGGGCTAAGTAGGACCAATTATGTGTTGCTGTTGTGCTGTAGTTAGAGTTATGTAGTCATTAGTTTATTCACTATACAGAGCTAAGCTGTTGAAAACTTAGATAAGTAGCAGTTACAGCCTAATAGTCTTTCAGCTTTGTAGAAGGTAGTATGGATGTGGAAAACATCATTGATGGCAGAAGCATAATTTTTAACCCTTAAAAACATTCTAAATACCTAACCCCAAATGTTATGAATGGGGTCTGAGGCAGTGATGTCTTCCTGAATGTATGGATGTTCTGAAACACAGGTGCATCGGTATATAGAAGGCTCCTTTTCCATCTGAAATGTGCATCAGTCCAGAGATAAATATTAACTTTTTTTTTATACTTAATAAAGAGCATACATCAATGGTTTAAAAAAGAAGAAAGAGGGAGAGATTGGTAAGCTCTACACCAGAAGCAGCAGATACAGAGCAGGTTTGTGCAGCATCACTATTTTCCTCAGCAAAGAATCACTGCAGCAGCTGGTGCAATGAGCTTTTGAAATCACTGTGTCCTCCTGCAGAACAAAAGCTGACCTTTTCACAGGGATCTTGGGGTTCAGTGTGAATTCTGGAAGCTGAATGCAACACGTGACCATAAGAAAAGATTATTTGTGAGATGAACAGATCTTGTGCATTGTCAATCTATGTTATAAAAATTCATCTTAACCATGATCTGGTTTAATTATTTTATTACAGTCGATTAATATCAAGAGGCAATAAGCAAGCAGCGCTGGGTGCGCCGAGGAGTCTCCGCTCCGCCAACGACGCACACCGGGGTCTTTGGGGTTCAGTCTTTTAAACTTTGTGGTCCTGGGTCTCAGCCAGTCCTGTCTTCTCCTTTACGTTGACATGGCGCCTTTCTGTTATTCTTCCTTGGTTGCTGGGGTCTTGTCTTCGGTTGAGAAACTTTTACCCAACACCTTCCTTAAAGTACTCAAGCAGTAAAACAAAGCCAGAAAGCACCCTTACTATTTTAACAGTCAAAATGATTAAAGAGGGGACTAGTCTATTCCCTTGTTTCTTCTTCTTTCGCATCATTACATTGATAGCGACATTTATTATACATGGTACACTGGTCACAGGTGCATTGGTAACAATGATTCCTAAGTTCTTGACATGAATCATTCTCATATTCTTTACAATCTAGTAGTTGCCTGTTACTTTAGGTCTGATGGTAAAAGAGTAATCAGCATAGATAGAATCAGAGTAGTAAAATAACCATTAATTTTTAAGAGAAGTTCTCATGTAAGAGTACATGGAGGAATGTGGAGATACTTATTTGACTGTCAAACAGGTGGATCAGTAAAACTGTTTGAGCTGGTTTTGCAGTGTAAATTGTTCCTACTGAAGAAGGAATGAGGAAAGTATAGTGGGAATAGGAGTATTAGCTGTGAATGAATTTGGACTTGAAATCTAGTGTTTCGTTGGGTCCCCTTCCCTTTCCAAAAGGATCAAAATTACTCTTACTACTTGAACACTTTTTCACCTTGGAACCTGATGAAAAGGCCATTTGCTTTGACTGTGCAAAGATTTCTGAGGGCGTCTGGATTGGTGTGAGGAAGAGTGTGAAGAATTTCCAGTGTGCATAAAACACTCAAATCACTTTGTGTCTTGAAGGAGACTTGCAGGCCACAGCTTAGCTTGAGATCTTCCTGTATGCTGTTGTTATTCTTCATAAAATAACGACTGTGAATATAAGCAGTCGACCAGAAAGGACTTTTTTAGCATCCCTAGGTGGAAGTATTCACATTTGCAAGGAGACTTCTTTATGAGTGCACTGAATAATGCAGATTTTGTTGTCATCTGAAGCTTGAATTATGTTTGTTTTGGGTTTTTTTTCCATTTGGGTGTAATTGCTTTCAGTTCACAAAAAATCCCTATGTACTTACCATCTTCATGCTGTACTGACTCCCAACACTAGGAGAAAGAGAAAAGTAAAAGCTTGGATTTCAGCTCTGGTATTGCTGCACAGCAGTAATAGCTTTGCTTCAGGATAACCTTCTGTCTGAAGAAATCAAAGTACTTCTCTAACAATTAATCTGTATCACCCCTGTGAGTATTCTTTTTTTCACTGAGAGACTTCAAAGCCTATACTTTCTTCCAAAGCTTCAACAAAATAAGAAGTGTTTGCTGCCTCATCTTTTCATACAACACAGAAGATTTTTCTTTATATACTGTAAAATTTTTTGCTGATTTTGTGTGGCACTGATGTTTTAGGCACAGTATCTCAAATGCCTTGATGACAAGTTGCTTAACGATTTCAGAGACTCGTAACTTAGAGTTAAGGATATTTTGGTAAAGTGCTTAACAATAATCATGAACATAAGCACAAAAAGTGATTTTGTATTCAGTGGACTGTTCATGTATTTAAATCTAGGCAAAAAGTGGAGTGCCTTTTTTAATTGAGTTCTCAGATGTGAATCATGTCTCCAGGAGAATCTTCCTTTGTCTTCCTTTTGCTGCTGATACACTTGCAGAAGCCCTAGTTGTCTTTGATGTCCTTTGCCAAGCTCCATTCTAAGTGGGCCTTGGCCTTCCCCGTCACATCTCTGCATACCCTGATGATGTTCCTGTGGCCCTCCCACTTGGCCTCTCCCTTTTTCCACCTCCCATAAATTTCCTTCTCGAGTTTAAGGTTTCCTAGGAGTTCCCTGCTCATCCATGCAGGTCTCTTGCCCTCTGGCTGAATTAATGGGGATACAGCGGTCTCGAGCTTTAGGAAGTGCCTAGTGCCTTTCTGGTTTCTGCAAAGGCAGATTTAAAAGGCTGAAGTTACTATGTTCTAAGGACTTGGAAAGCAAATGTCAAGACTCCAAATTCATTATTAACAATAGAAACAAATTATTTTTTTTTCCCCAAGTTAAAAATTGGAAGTATGATGCTACTCTGATTTCGTGACAGAATTACTTTTCTTATGTTTCTTGTTCATTGAAGTGATTTCTCCCACTGAAAATTGTAAGAACTGACCCGCTTAGTGGAGGAGTTATGAAGCCGTGGTATTAGTGTTTATTTTAATTTGACATTTTCCCAAAAATTGCTGTATTCCTGCAGTTTCACAGTCTTCTTCTGTTCTGCAGACCTATTTGGATTTGATTGTGTTTAAAGATTAAGAGTATTTTGTTTTGGAGGGCTCCCAGGAAACATAGTTTCCTCAGTAGCTTCCTCTGCTTTCATCCTGTTGAACTCCCATAAAGAGCTTACTTTTAAACTAAGGTGCACGAGTGAATTGGACCAGTAAAGTTATGTAAAGATACATCTACAACTTTGTGTGTATTGCTAACAGCATCCTCTTTACTCCTTCTGGTAGCTGCTTTATCTGGTGAACTGTTGTACAGTATTATTGCATGATGTTAATTAATATACTGTGAGATCGTTAATGCAGATAAAATTTTGACATGCTTGCTTTTTTTTGTGACTATTGTAATTCCTGTCCCTAAGTAGGAAGAAATGTGTCAAGTGCTGAAAAGACATGTTTAAATAAAGTTGGGTTTGCTTTTAGCAGTGGTGCCTCCTAATCTTCTTCAGGTTGTTTGCATCCGTTCTACATGGAGCGCTCTGTCTCCAAAGTTGAGTTGTGATACAAGACCCCTCATTTTAAAAGCACTGAATGAGTTGTTTGCCCTGGTTCCCTCATTAACAGTGAATACAAGTGAACATGAGGTATGTGTTCATGGAAAAAGGTGAGTCTCTTCTTTTTGTGCATCTTTGTGTATGTGTTTTATGTGTACATGCTTGGTTTTAGTATCTGAATCGCACAGGCTGCCTGAGGTAAATCATAATGCATGTTTCCGTACAGCTCCACAAGTTTGACTTGCATTAATGAATCATGGGAGATAGGTGGGAAATCCAAGTGCAAGGTTGACCAATTTTCCTTCCCCCAGAATGTGGGGATATGTGAATGCGTCTGAAGTTTAAACATGTGCCCTTTCCACTTTCCTAGCTCAGTGCATGTTGATGTAGCAGCAGTTTGTTTCAGGTAACTGTCTCTATTTCAGCTGCTTATTTGGTTAAAGAAAATCTGAATGTCTGTTTTGATTGCTTTTATAGAAATTTAAAGCTCAAGTTGTCAACTTCCTTTGGAACAACACACAAAACAAGGTAGGTGATACAGCCGAAAACATTAATTCCTGGTGTCAGCAACTGGATATTGTTTTATACCTTTCTGTCAAGACATCGTTATTTATCTCATAAGGGGTCTCATTTCTAATAGGGTTTCTTCTCGTTATTGATCATTTAATGCCATTTGTGAAGCAATGTAATGCACATGGAAGGTGGTAACTGATGGTCCTAACATCAACCACTCACAATGAGAATTGTAGCCAAAAATAACTGACTCCAGGGGTAGACTTCAGCTTTGATGTGATGAAGCATCTAGGCAAAACTGCAGCTATGAGAACTAGCTGAATTCTTTCCTGGGGTATTGTAATGCATCATCACCATAGGACTGGAGGAACTAAAATATTTTAGTTTAAACATAGCTTGGATATTGCTACATAAACTACCCTTCCAGCAGTAGCGGCATTTAGCAATCAGGTGTTTACTATCCAGCTTAGGTAATGGATCCTCCTAGTTTGCATTGTATATGTAAAGTAAGCCATTGAGAGTGTGCCTCAGGAAAACATTGTTATTTTAAACGTAGTTAGTGGATAGGCTCTTTGCGTGTGCAGTTTCCAGTTGATAGCATTACTGTATGCTGTGCTTTTGATTTTCTTTTTCCTCTGGTTAATTTTCTAGGATGCTGTTGTAGCCATTTCAGCTTACAAATCACTCTCGGCATTTGGCTCTGAAGAACATAAAATTTTTCATCTTCCTGAACAGGTAGCATTTTACATGGGTTGTATCCTCTTACCTTCTTGTAAAGGAGAGAAGGCTTTGTGCCAGAGAACCATCCTCCCTTATAGAAGGAATATGAGCTCCTGCTGGTGAAATGGGATGGAAGTATGTATGATTAGCATAAACAGGACTTAGGAGAGGGCACAAACAGAGAGTGAGGTGTAAGCAATCAAAAAGTAATTTTTTTTTAATGCATTAATTAAGTCAGCAGGTTATTTTTTGGTCACCTAATTTGCATTTTAAGCTTTTCTGTTACTGTTTGCAGTTGAGTCTTGACACTATGCGGCACTTGTGATTACTGCTTCGTTATTGCAGTCACCCTCATGCTTAGTGCTTTTGTTCCTAAAATGGGCAAGTCAGTTTGAAAAGTAGGTGCTATTTTCAGAAAAAAAAAATTTTAAGACAGACTTGGCAATAATCAGTAGTCTGTTGGTACTTTATGGCATCGTAAATGCTTCGGTAAGTTTTTATTTATGGCATTATTGTAAGATTGGCACCATCTGTGTGTTGTAACTAGCTATTATGAAAGGTCAGAATAAGCAACTTTAAAATTAAAAATGTTCTTGTTTTATATAAATCAGTGAGGCGATTTCAGTACAAATGTTATAGCTGAAAAACGTATTTTGCATGGAAAAGCACAAGATAGAATGAGGGGAATCTAAACATCACTGCAATACTGAATTTTTCACAATAGTACACAGCTCTTATTGGTACTGTTACTTTATACTTGTTAGAAAATAAGTATGTTTTAATTGAAAGCATTATAAATATATTGCAGTTTTTCAAATTCTGAAAACTAGTATAGGATAATAACACCTAACAAAAGTGCCGTCTGTGTTATCAAAGTGCCAAAATAAAATACTGTTTTTCTCTAATTGAAGAAGAGTCAGAGAGAAAATGAAGTTTTAGTAATATTAGGTCAGTTTTGACACTTAGAGAGAAATTTTACTTTTATAGATACGGATTTACATACTCGTGGTTTTTATCAACCAGCTTTGCCTTTCCTTCAGGTAAAAGAAAAGCTTTTATTCTTTTAGTTTCAAATTAACAAAATGGAGTGAAACTAATGAAATGCGGAACTTCTCATATTTAGTCAGTATTTTTGACACTTTGTTGACACTTGGAGTCATGAAAGGAAACAGATTTTGAATTTTTGTGCTGATTTATTTATTTCTTTAAATCTTTCAGGCACGACCAGAAGTAAACACTTTGGAGGAGGCAGACGTGGATGAAGGAGAAGATCTTTTTGTTCCAGGCTCTTCATACATCAAGCTGTTGTCTCTAACACCAGCTTGTGTTTTAGGAGGTATATTATATTCAGTATTTGAGGTTACTTTGCAGATTTATAATCACCATGACTATGCAGACATGGCTTTTTTATAGTGGAGTATCAGGTTAAAGTGCAGCTGGATAATGTTATACGAAATTACAGGAAAAATATTAAAGTGAAAGTTCAGAGGAAGACAAAAGCCCAACCCACTTTTAGGAAGACAGGGGTTCAGAGGTCCTGGTGGTGGAAAAAATGCTTATAACATAATGTTAAAAATCCTTATCTGTCCTAAAGAAAAAGCCAGTTGCTTATTACTTGCTTCAAGTGTCCATTGTTTCACTGAAGTGCAACTTCAATAGGGAAGACTGAGCAGATGTTTTTAAAGGCAGCTCTTTATATTAGTTGAGCACGGGCTGAAGGAAAAAACCATACACCCAAACCCATAATATTGTATAAACAGAGTATCAGTAGTATTAAACCAATGCTGTATACAAAAATCTATTTAATAAATAGATCAGTGCTATGCTTAATGTTTTAGTGATGCATATTGATTTTAAATTATGCTTCAACAGATGATCTCTGGTTGATGCACTTTTTTGACACCTATGTAGTTGAATCACTTTTAGGATTTGGGATTTTGAATGTTCACTTGATTACTCTCATGAGTGTTACCTTTCATTTCCAGTTACAAGCTTGTTATGTTAGTGCCTGGACAAAAGTATGATTATTTCACTGTTTGTAGAATACATGAGGTATCGATGTTTGATTGTAACTTGTAAACATGTCCATGGGATAGTAGTAGTATTCTGTAGTATTTTCTCCCAGTGGGGGCTCACTGAAAGATCCATTCACTTGATAATCCATGCATTGGAGTCTGGAGTATATGCAGTCTCACCTGGAGAGCCTGTGTTGTGATAGATGTGCTAACTGTCAAGTTCTGGAAGCTTTGTGGGGAAGACTGACATAACATACGGCAACTAAAGATAGTGATGTGTCTGGGCAGAAAACTCAAACTGTGTAATGAATGCTGAGATAGGCAAATTAGCAGGAAGATGGGAAACCAAAATGGACTTTGTAGAGAGCAGGTTGAGTAAGAAGATGCAGCTAGTACTCACTGGTGTCCTGGTTTCAGTTGTAACAGTTAATTTTTCTCCTTCCTAGTAGCTGGTGCAGTGCTGTGTTTTGGCTTTACTCTGAGAACAATGCTGGTAACACACTGATGTTTTAGTTGCTGCTCAGTAGCACTTACCCTGCTCAAGGACTTTTCAGTCTCTCATGTTCAGCTGATGAGGAGGGGCACAAGAATCCTGGAGGAAGCAGAGACAGGACACTTGACCCAAACTAGCCAAAGGGGTATTCTGTACCACAGCACTTCATGCCCACTATATAAACTGGGGGAGTTGCCTCAAAGGCCCAGATCACTGCTTGGGTCAGGCTGTGCATCAGTCAGCGGGTGGTGAGCAATTGTGTTGTGCGTCACTTGTGTTTATTGCCTTTTTTTACTTCCGTTTTTAATTTTATATTCTCTTTGCTTATTGTTTCCCTTAGTATTAGCACTGGTAGTAGTAGTAGTTTTATATGGTACTTCAGTTATTGGACTGTTCTTATCTTGACCTGTGGGGTTTGCATTCTTTCAGTTTTCCTCCCCATCCAGCCCAGAGTGGGGGAGGAAGGAGGGAGCGAGTGGCTGCATGGTGCTGAGTTTTACCAGCTAGGCTTAAACCACAACAACTGGTATAAAAAGACATAATGAAAACATATAAAACTATTTTGTTCCAAGCTGCCATAGGTATTTCTTGGACCCAGAAAGGATGAGTGAATACCCTTTTGTCTCCTTTGTCTTCAAGTTTCTAGTCAAAGTAGGACTGCATGTAATTTGAGAGCTTGTATGGCAAAGTTTTAAGCCTACTGTGAAACAGTTGTTATAAATCCTCTTAAAACTCAGTTATGTAACAAAAGCACTAACAGATTTTTAAACATGCAAGGTTTTCAGGGTGCTGGTACAATGCTGGCTCTTCGTGATGTGGTAACAACTAACTTGCAGTTGTATATGTACATGTATTTTACACACACAACATGTACAGAGCATGGCTTTTTCTAATGTGTGCCTGTAGAAGTTGCTCAAGATTAACTTCACAAATGAACAGTAAATTAATATTAATTGCGTAATGTTAAACCTGATTAGACTATAAATGCATAGCTTGAGAGCAGAGAACTGTAACAATTTGTACAGCTATGGTAACAGAAGTCAAGGGAATACTTCCTTCTCTCTGTATCCACTGTTTGCATATATACGCTCCCTCTCCACCTACCTTCTTTGCATTGTGCTTCTTTTAAATGTCTTTTACAACAACCTGGTTTTAGAGACAATGTTTTTCACTGTGTTGGTAAATATCAGTTTTATTTCTCTTTGTCATTGTGTCAGCTTGTGCCAGTTTTATATGGCAGTCAGAAGGCAATCAATATCTCATGGCATAGTTAAGACCATGTTTCTTTCCTGCCTTAGTATCTGACTTACCCAGAGCCTTTTGATGTTGCAGTGTGGTGTTGCACTGGCGTCAGAGAGACTTGCTAAGAGTTCTGGTATTTGACATGACTAGCCTATCTAAGCTTATTTCCCATGAAGCAGTGGTATCATTTTGGGTTTTCCAGGGTTTGTTTTGGATCCTTGCCATCATGGTCTGTGACATTCCCTTTCTTTTTTTTTGTTTTGTTTTGGTTTTGTTTGTTTGTTTTTGGGGGGGCTCTTTTGGTTTTGTTTTTGTTGCAATTCATCCAGCATTTGAAGAGTTTGCAACATCACTTGTGAAACAGGAGATGACCAACATGCCCCGTGGTATCTATCATTCTGCCTTGAGAGGAGGGACCACACGGTCAGACCAAGGGAAAGCCATGGCAGGTGTTCCAAATTTCTTGCTGAAAATGTATGAGAGGAACAAACAACCAGGCATGACGCCAGGCCTTGCAGGTAAGCTGTCAGTTTGTTGAAGTTAGACAAATATGCATGCTCTGACCCAAGTATTTCTATGAATCTGAGAGTTAATCAGTTCAAGAAACAATGTCTTATGCCACTTGCCTATGCTTACATAGGCTTTTTAAATTGAAGGCTTTGTTAACTTTACTTTGCTTTGGGTTCTCCCCAGCTTATGCAAGACTTATGAACTATTACCATGAGTATTGGTATTGACCCTTCTTTTCCCCTTCTCTCCCTCCTTAAGCTGGTATGTTGTCTTGTTACGACCTTCCAGTCCATATGGGTAAAGATGGGAAGCCTATTAATCGATTTTTGGTCAGCAGGGGCCGTAATTTCCAGCAAATGTTGGTAGCCCTCATTCATGAGGTAAGTTGCTGATTTTCTTTCCTTTTCATAAGTATTACGCTTTCCTTCCCTGTCTTACTACCTCACTTGTTTATGCTAATTAGGTATTAGCATCAGCTAGCAATGGCATGTATGAATATATGATAATTAACTAAAGTTGCTGTAAGGACCATCTAACTTAACATGTAGATACTTTTTACATGTTCACTGATGAAGTACTTCTGAAAATCAGTAAACAAACAGAAGTTGACCTTGCCTTTATCCACCTTGCAGGCTACTGTACCTGCTTTATGCCTGTTGTATGTAACCAGCTGTAGGTGAATAACAGGTCTGAACAGCAATGAGATTCTGTGGGGGAATGATATTTTCACCTTGCTAAGACTTGCTACTTTATTTTGTCTTTTAAATGTTTCAACTCCCTGACCTATTAGGCTTACATCACAGAAACCATGCAGTTACCTTTGGTGTAGTTTTGGATAAACTACAGCAAAACTTAATCATTACAGAAAATGAAGTGCTTGTAAAACAGATCTTTCAGAGAGTTTAGAATTATGGTATTTATGGTATATATGAAAGTTGCTATTTGAAAATTTTGGAGAGCAGAAAGCAACTAAGTGGTTACACTGCATCCAGGGAAATAAGTGGTCCTTTCCTAATTTTATGCCAATGAGAGCAGTTACTAACAAGAGTGGAAGTGTATTCATTTCCTTAAAAGTTCATAAAATAATTCTGTTAATACAGTCATTTTGTATTGCTGCAGAGGTTGATTTCAGTCTGACGGTGAATTTTCTGCTCACAGGACACAAAAATGTATAAATTGTGTTAGTCTGATACAAGCAAGAGAGCTTACATGGTGATAAAACAAATCTCGTGTAAAATTTAGATTGAGTCTTAGCCAGAATGTCCAGAAATAAAAGCAGTGTCATTTTATTGTATGCTGTTTTGTACATAGGAGCCTTTTCTTCAGAGCACAGGATCAACCAGAACTGTGTAAAATAAAAGGAAGTGTTTATCTAATACTCTTACTGTACTTGTTGCAGAAGTTGGAAAAGCTAGAATGAATAAAATATGGTTTGCAGGTGGGAACGTGTTTCGGTCCTGATTTTGGTTTGTGACTGACACCCAGCAGACCTGGAGGCTAGCAGCTGCAAAATTTCTTTATGGTGCTAGTAAAATCACTGACACCAAACACTTTGTGTCATGAAATAAGTGATCACAGGGTTTGGAGAGTTTTCTGTTTACAAACTGAAAGTCTGGCACAGAACACAGGTGGACATGCAGTAGAAAATGCATGAGGGCTGCTGCATTCTGATCTTGTGGTGCATCTGCATAGTGCTCTGTTAGCTTTGCTCTCAATTTCTGCTTCCTGCTTTTTCACTCTGCACTTACAGTAGTTCACTCCCTCACTCTCTTTAGAGCAAATTAACTAGTTCCCTTTCTAGCAAACCTGTCTGCTGCATAGTTTGCCTAAGTTTCCAGTCAAGCAATGTGTTGTATGTATGTTGAAATTGGCAGCTTCTGCCTAGTTCAGTCTTCCAGCCCTGAAACATCTCTCAAACACTTCCACGTATTAGGATGCATATAAATTTTTTGCCTGTCATACAGCATCTGTCATTTTGGTCCTTTGTCTTGTGGCCATAGAGACACCAAATGGATCCCAGTAGAAATTAGGCCAAGGGGTACAAGGATGAAAGCTATTCTGCACCAGTTGTACTGAGGTATAGAAATTGTTCCCTGGTACTCTGTTATGAAGCCGGTGTCAGCAGGGTTCTGAAGTAATTCAGATTGCAAATTCTTCTCTCAAATAGTAAAAATAAAACCCCAAAACCACCCTTAAACACAGATCTCAAGTTATCTAATCACTTACACAAGTTTAGCAGGTATTTTCCATTTTTATATCTAACTGCAAAGGATAAAAGCAGAAACTGGAGGTAATACCCCTCATCCTCACAGAAATGTTCAAGTAAATCAGTAGACGTTATCTAACATTTTCCAATGGAGAGTACCAGGGGAAGTCTACAAGGCTATTGCAAAATGTGTCATGGAAGCAGATTTAGAGTAAGAAGTTATGAATGGTGCACAGGCTTGCATAGCATCCATGTGGTGAACTTGGTGGAGTTAGTGATATATACCAATGACTGGAGACAGAAATATTCTACGAACTATCTTTGTTGTTTGCAAAGTTAATTGGTTCAAGGTGTGTTAAAACTAAAAAGAAATCCAGGTATGTTTGAATTATAAACCTAACAGCGAAACATCTTCAGACAATCCTAACTGTACCCTTTTAGTGAAAATTCACAATAATTGTAAAGTTTTGATTGAAATAGATCAGTATTTCTGCTCTGAGCTTACACTGCTTTAACAGACAAGTTTTGTTCTTGCATTCTTTCCCCTTGTACAGAGAGATAGTTGGAGTTAGGGTTGTCAGAAAAAGGTATTAGTGCCTTTGATGAGAAGAGAAAGGTGTCCATGGGCTCATCTGATCGAATTTTGTGCCTTAGTGTTTGTTTAGCCCTCAGTGTTCTTCTGAGGAGCAGAGCTTAACAGTAAAAAGGGAGCTTAATCTATAAAGCTATCAAATAGCAGTATTGGTCTAAGAAAATTGAGTTAGTAAGACCTAGGCTCACCTTTTGCCTGTACAGTCACTGTAGGAATTGATGTGGTTTTGTGAAGTCATTGCTGCAGAGTTCAACACAGCATGTTAACGGAGGGCTTATTAGGGGGTTTAAATTACCAGAATGACATTTGTTTGCTACAGCTTTGAGTCCTTTTTATTTGCAGGGAGTGGGGAAGAGGGTGTTAACTCTTATAGTGACTTCTTAAGTAAAGTGAGAAGCATTTGTTATAAAAGCTCAAAGTGGTCTTTGAAGTATTGCTCTCAGCATAAAGCTTAGAGAAAAGTGTGAGGTGGATGTAAAGACCAAGAAATTACAGTTAACCGGGAGCTAACAAGCGTCCATTCATTTTATGTCCAAAAATCCCCAGTGGTTGGCATTTCCTTAGTGATTAGCAGTCTTCAGTATAATTGGTGTACTGGGATAATAAGGTTTTTGTCTCTTCAGTGCTTTGCTCTATGCTCATATCTGTAGAATCTAAACCTACAGGTTGCGTATCTGTGTATCTATATGCTTAGTTGCCATTATTATGCTCAGTTTTGTGAAAACTGAGGCATGGGGAGGGGCTTCAGGCAAGCAGTTTCATTTTTGTAAGATTATTTATGTGTAGAAGAGTGATGCCTGAGATTCTGCCGCCAAAAAAAAAAAAAAAATTAGTTGTGTGAGGTCTGTATGCAGAGGTTGCATGTTTAAAAGTCTGTAAAGCATACAAATAACAACTACGTGGGTTTAGCTGCCATTCAAATCTGAGAGTAACAGCGATAATGAAAAGGTAATTTACTATTAAACCATAACGGGCCAGAAATATTCTATCTCCTGGGTGTTACTCTAGGTGAGGGAGTGCATACAGCTGTAATATCTGTCAGCAAAATCAGGTTAAGATGGTGCAGAAGGTGATTTTGATGTCATTTGCACTGGTATTTCACAGGAGGCAAAACATATGTTCAATAAACAGTAGTGCATTTAAAATGCTGTATTGCTTTTTACTGGTGACTTGAAAGAGGAGGACCATCTTTCCCAGAAATGGGGATGTGCTGTTCAACTGATTATTAAACAGAGCTTGTTAACCTCTCGTTGAGAGGACAGATAAGCTACTGTAGTCACAGTGGTCAGACATCGCACAGACCATGGGTTTTGTTTTCTCTACAGCTGCCTGGATCAACTATACAAGAAGCCCTGTGAGGTTATCACAGTCACCTGGGCTAGGTTAGCTAATAATTACCTGTGTCTGGTTCAGTTTTGGGAGTAAATCTAGGAGCTTACAGGAGTAATCTCTCAGCAGCTTCACTTACCTGTGTTGTGAAAATTAGTTAGGATTAATAGTCACATATGTTCACATCATGCACCATATGTTTTGATGGTTCTGTAAATGTATGTTTTGAGTTAAAGTTACTAGGCTTTCAGCTAGCTACCCATCTTTTCTTTCTGTAATGGAGGTAAAGGTTCATGCTCTATGAAAAAACATCAGCCTGTTTTTTGACAGTTGGAACCAATGCAGTGCTTTTAGAATGAAGGATGGTCTTGATTTCACATGTTTCTCAGTATTCAAGTGCTTTCTTTGTGTTGAAAGTAGCAGTTATTTTGCCCTAATAATTAGTAATATTTACAGACACAATTGCAAAGTTGGGTGCCAGCAATGAGTTGTACATTATTAAATACTGTTCTACAGGGATCATGTTAGGCGCTCTGTGTACTCACGGAGCATTCCCTGCTTCTATTTTTAAGTACATTCATTAGATATGCTGCGATGACACGTATCTTTGAGCACTGAAGTGGGAAACTCCTTCTGTACATTTCCTACCTGATCTCATTTTGATGTGATCAAGAGATTTATGGCCTTATTTAAACCTTATATGTGAAGTACCTGAAGGTGGTAATTGGATTTCCTGGAGCAGAATTCACTGTAGTGTATTTGTCTGTGCCAAGGTATTTCTGTGGATGTAGTTCAGATTATGAACTACTTTGTGCTGGTTTTCACTCCTGAATTTACTGAATGTATCTCCTCCAGTAATGAAATGGTATTCAGGAAGTAAATTTGTAATTTGTAGGTTTTTGCTTTCCTCCTCCTCAATCTGATATGCCTTGGAGAAACTCAGACAATTTTTTTCTCACAAAGGAATGCTTGGAGAGGATTTAAAAGTACATGCACACAAATATGTTAAAAAAGAGCCTCTAAGCAAAATTTGAAATTAAAAGAGATGCTGCTTCACTCTTTCATGGATGTGAATATGTAATGCTAGCCTCATTTATGAACTGAGGCTGCAGTTTATATGCTACATATATGAGAAGGGCATTTAAATACGTGCCTAAAATTTTAAATGACATATGGGCATTGTTTAAAACATGTTTTCACACCCACACATTTGTTAAGAGATGACTGAAATTAGGAATCAAGTGAGTTGGCAGGGCTACTGAGGTAGAAACCTGCTGTAGTTAGCAAAAGAAGTTACTGGGATTCCCTGTCTCCCTTCTCTACAGCAGGTTTTAAGATCGGCCATAAATATTAATGGTATCATCATTTCTAAGTTCTGTAGGCAGTATTCTCTGTATTAAATATCCAGGGAAATGATAGAAACAGCCTTAATTTCACAGCTCCCTAAATTTGTTTCATGTGCCCTCTGCTGGCTGTGCATCAGTGGAAAACAAGTGAGCAATACACAAAGGTCACTGGCAAACACAATGGTACCAGTGCTGAAAGCAAGCTCATCAAGACATTGCCATGCTGTTTGATTTTTAGTTGGAGTGCATTGAAGAGGGGAAACGACCTTCTGATTTTATTTCGTATTATTTTTAAGTCTTGCAGAAGCGTGCAAAATTTGTGCCATGTGGATTCAGAAGTGTTGAACTACAGGAGCAGGATCTCCCGTGGTTTGCCAGCATTCCCTGTCTTGCGGTTTGGCCAACTCAGTCTATGCTTGCGTGTCTTTTCAGGGAAACATGCTCTTAAGCTTTTATCAACAGGCTTATATTATTAGGTCCTAGCTCATGCAGTTTCTTATTGCCTCAGGTATCAGGCTGCAGCTCGTCCTTGAAAACTACTCAGCAGCATGGCCTGGCTGTGCTGCCTCCTGAGAACATCACAGGACCAGTGTGGCAGTGTTTCAGTACTACTCATTGGTTCAGAAGTCACTTAACCTTCCTTCGCTGTGCCTCCCACTTGCCAAGTATCTTCTTACACATAAACTGCACGCTCAAATGAATCTGAACTTCACTTACTATCAGCTTTGTCTGTGCTTGCTAGTGTTAGTTAATGAATGCTTAATGTAGTTGTTGTTGTCATTGTGTGTCCAGTGATAGAGGAGTAAAGACTGCTGCTTTCCTGTACTAAAATAGTGGATATCAGCACTGGTTATGTGGTAATCTTCAGTACTATATCCAATCATTTTCAGTCATAGGTGAAATCTAGTTGAGTGTTCTTTGTCATGTGAAGATATTATATTCCCTCTTCCTCTCATTCCACTTGTTATAAATATTTACTGCCATGAAGAAGGTCAAATAATCAAAAGTTGCTCAGCAGTTCTGCTGGTCATCAGCTATATCTGCAAACTTTAGGTAAGATGTGTGAGTTGCTAATAGTACTTTCCTAATTAGACAATATGGTCTAATTTGCTTCAAATGTAACAATACACCCAAAGCTTTGTATTTCCTGCCGGAGCATCTGAAGTGTTTTGAAGGCCTGTTTTTCTTCCGATGCACAATTATGGATTATGTGGTGAGCTTCATAGATCACAATGAGACAAATCTGAATGCACAAATCTGAAAAAGTTCCAGAGCAGAGACAAAGGGAAAGGCTGGAGTTGCTGCAGATGCCTCTGGAACCTGAGGTACACAATTCTGACTAGGGCCTTGACTGCTTATCAACAAGGAGTAATGAATTCAAATTTAAACAGGGGAGCTCCAGGTTAGATACAGGGAAGAAATTCTGTACTGTTGGAACCCTGAGGCACTGGAACAGGCTGCCCAAAGAAGTTACGAATGCTCCATCCCTCACAGTGTTCAATGCTAGGTTGGATGGCGCTTTGAGCAACCTAGTTTAGTGTAAGGTATCCCTGCCAATAGCAAGGTGGTTGGAACTAGGTGATCTTAAGGTCCTTTCCAGCCTTAATCATTCTGTGATTCTGTGTTGATGAGCAGAAATGAGAAGGGTGTGTGAATAAAGTTTTGGCTAAAAAGGAAGGACTAGCTTTACTGAATGTTACCCAGTTAAAGATGAGATTTCTTTTTTTTCTGCAGGGTGTGATCAAGTTGGCTGTGGGGTAGAGTAGGTAATTATTTTGATAGATTGACTTTTATATGCATATATGTATACATGTATTAGTACTTATGCAAAATCATTTTAGGTTTACCACTAACAGTGGACATGAAGTTTTAGCATGGTCCTATATTTTTTGTTACAAAATCCATGTCAAGAAAGAATATTTATATACAACACAAGGGGCATAAAATAGAGAAGATGAACCAGGAAGACTTAGGAAGGTTCTTAGCAGACAAGGGGAGTTGTTTATCTTGGTTGACCAGTCTCTACAGTGCCAGTGGAGCACATGATGGGGAAAGGAGGGGTTTCCATATATAGAGGCATGGAGTAGTTTACATTTTAACAGTGACTAGTCTCCATAATAAAATAGGAGGACTGAAAAAGAGAAATACTAACCTTCCGGTATTAAGCCTGGCAAGATTAGTTACTCTAAGTGGGCTTTGCACAATTTCTGATCACAGGGTTTTTCCATTACCTGGGGAGTCTGTCGTGTTCTTCTAATTTAGAAATAAAATGTGAAGGCTTAAGCAGCGGATACTGAGATATCCCGTCTCACCTCAGCCTGACATGTTTGCCTCTCCTTTATTAAATACTGATTACTCTGGAAACCGATGATATTAAGTAACTTACTTCAGTAGAGTCTAAATGGCTATGATGACATTTTCTTCATCTTTTTGGCAGAGGCAGAAATAATTGGACAGTAGCAAGAAAAATAATTCTGTATGTCCATCTTTGAATATGATGAGATATAACAATGCGTGCCCATCATTTTAATTACAGAGCTTACGTTGGTTTTGGGTCTGAAAACACAGCAGTTTAAAAGGAGAGGACACCTGTACTCTTGCTATAATAAAATATTGCTGCAGTTAGGACAGTCATGGAGAGAAATAGAGACTCTTCTAATTAGTTGTGATACGCAATTTTTAATATATTTTGATTTATAAATTGGATAATATGCAAATAGTGGGGAGAAGCGGGCATATATTATGAAGGTCTCTGATGTCTGGAAAAACTTCCTTAATGGCCTTGAATTTGTGACCCATTCTATTTCACTTAGACCTGTAATTACTTAAGCTTTAAAGGGCTAGGAAATGGCTTGTTACTGAGATCACTTGACTTCATTTTTGTTTTTAAACGCACATGTAAAAGTCTTTCAGTTAGTTTGCTATGGTACTTATTGAAGAGACCAGCCTTGGGCTCCTGAGAGAAGTCTGTGCACCTGATCAAATTGTGTAGTTGACTGAATTATTTCTCTGTTGTGAAGTTGAGGCTGTTATACCTGTGTAAGATTTGAAGGGAGGCAGGGAGAGCTGCTGCGTACTTCTTTAAATTATAACTGAGGTGGTCTTGTTTTCCTCTTGTGAGTTCTATGCTGGTGCTTCCTAGAAGGAAACCTTGTCATTGCTTTTTTTTTTTTAACAATTTCCTTAAAGGAAATTTGAACTATGTATTTGAACATAATTATATATACCCCAGTCACAAACACTAACTTGATTTAAATAATTGCCCCTGTATTTTGATAGTCATCTACTTGTATTTATTTTATATCTGTTTAAAGCTTTTAGAAACACCTAAGATTTACAAAAACTATGACATATGTAAGCAGCACCATCATCTTTGTTCTGTGTTTGTCTGTCAGCGCTGCCAAGTGTGGTGCTTATTGCCACATACAGTTCCACTACTCTCTCTGGGATCAGTTATCTGACCTGCCTGAAGCAACCATTGGTAACGAAGCTGAAATTAACTTAGTGTGTTAACCAGAAAGGATAACAAAGTACATTATCATTTTAGTTTCCTACAGCCATGTGTAACATCCCATCGGTGTGAGCCTATAGGGTTGTTCTTACAATGAATATCTGCAAATCTCAGGTTGGAGAGCATACATTCTGCTATGTTAGATTTAATGTAACCAATTCTACCCTTTCTGGTGTCACACAGGTTAACATTCAACCTTCTGAATGGCACCGCTCTGTACTGCTGCCACAGTCCTGGTTAGGATTTATGAGTCGAGCCTACAGTGCAATCCTGCAGGTAATTTCGAGGTTCATAATATTGTGCACACTAATATTAATTCAAGTGGTGTGAGTTTTATTTTTACCAAGAAGAGCATCCTTGCAAGTTACAGTAAGCTTGAGGTGTTTAATGGTAAAATTTATGAAAAAGAAATGAGTCTTAAGTTAGTGTCAGTACAAGCTGGGATACTTTGGAGAAGTGTAACTTCTGCTTAAGTTTAGGTTCTTCCTGTGTCAAGCTGCACAATGTTCCAATTCTTAGACTTTTTAGAATGTTAAATTTTAGCTAGAGCTCTAACCTGTTATTTTTGAGTGAGAATTTTGTAATTAGAGTACCACAGGGGAGACAAAAGCTATCAAGGAGTGATTCATTAAATAGAACTTCTCTTCATCAGCATATAATGCGGTCACTGTATGAGGAACTCATCTTTTTATTTTTTTATCTTTATTTTTTTTCCTATCTAATGGTTAGGAAGTATCTTAAATCCTCCTTTCATTAGGTTACCTGACCTGATATCTAGAGCAGAGTGGTTTTGCCACAGGAAAATTATCAAAAAAGCTTTTAACAAACAGCTGACTTGTAGAAGGCTCTCTTTGTGTTACTAGAAAGTCTTATTTGTTTGTATTTCCAGGCCACATCAGCTATTTTCAATGTGAGCATCTCAGGTTGCAGAGCAAATTCTAGAAGCTTTGATTGTTCCTCTTTTTGCTGCTCAGCAAAACATAATCTGCTCTCACATTTTCAAAAAAATTTTATCTTGGCCCTCAGCAAAATACCATATTCTAAGTGATCCAGTCCCATTACAAAGCAGGCAACAGCTATTTAAATTGTAATTTTAGGTTGTAACTACAGAGGGGGCCATTGTTGCTTGCATGTAATTACTTTTTTTATTTTACTTCCATTCTCAGTCAAGATGTAGAAAGCTTGGCATTTACCAGATTTTTTTTTTTAAAGCCTCTGTTGGATCTTGTACCATTTTACTGGGCAATAGAGCATATTTTTGTTGTTTCTGAAGTCCCTCACTGAAGATATGGTATTTATGCTTATTCCCTTTGCTTCTGTCATCTGAGATGGACAAGAAGAGACTGCCATATAAGATGAGTAGTCTGGATAGTACATAATTCAGCATTTCTGAACAACTAGTAATCATTTCTACACTTTAGAGGCACACCAAAACACTTGCTTGAGGATTTTTTTCCCTTTGAACTCCTGAGAGTTCTCTTGTCTACTCACATGATTAAGCACTTCCACCAGCTTGTGCATTCAGCATGTGTTTGAGACTTCCTGTAAGCTTTTGGGTGACATGAGTTTACAGGATAGACTCTATTGTATTCTCAGGGTTTCTTTGCACACCCAAAGTACAGGTGTTCAATACATGGGCCTGGCTGTATTTTTTTCAGTTAAGGCTTAATAATCTACTAAGGAGCAGTAACTGACAACCTAAGCAAGTTGAGATGTAATTTGCATTGAGGTGGAGACTGAACATTAAAACAAAGCTGCTTAATATGTTCAGAGAACAATTGTTAAGAGGCCAGAATCCATATACTCTCCTTTAAAATACAGAAAAAGCTGTTGTAGCAGGTCACAGGGAGGTTAGATGATAGAAAGGAAAAGGATGAGGAATTCTGCTTTAAGTAGTGAATCAAAAAAAAAAAAGCGATGTTTTGCTGTTACAAACCATGTTAGCTACCAAGCTTCTAAATCTTATTTCCTGCTCGTTGTACCCCTTCCCAAGGGAACTTGTATCTTTGCATGGTCTAGGAGAGATGTCTCAGTATCTGTGGCTGTTTGTGCCATCTGCAACTTGTTTTCCTCACTCAGAACAAAAAATTACAATTTTTTTTACCTAATACATTGTATATTACATCTGAAAAGCAGTCAAGTTCACTTACAAAGTAGCCCTCCGATGAAAGACTACATGTGTTACCTAAGTGTTCTCTGAGGAAATGTTATTATGATGATTTGCTGTGAAAGATCTGACTTACTCTGTAATCCTGCAGGGCAGACAGGCAGAGCTGGAGATGCAGTTAAAACATGGAAAAGAGAATCCTGAAGAGGTGCAATACAAACAATTTACAGCCTGGCTCTGGTAAGGAAGTGCTTATTTGGTTCTCAACACTTGTAATGGCAAATGAAGGGGCAGAGAAGGGCAAGACTTCAAAGCCTTTAGTTTTGCAAGTTTGAAGACTGCATGAGCAGTATTGGAAAGCAAAACAGAACAGACACTAGATACAATGGCCAAAGTGCAGGGGGATTTGGAAGAAGCTACTGGGTAACTGTCTCCAAGGATTCCATATGCATGGATTCACAGGTACCTTCACCTCTACAGTGTCTGAAACTTTGTCAAGTAAGCAACTGGAAGGAATAGAAAATCCTGTTTTGTCTCATGTTAAAGGAGACAAAACAAATGCAGCAAGCAAAATTTACTTGTAGAGACTAAGTGAGCTGTCTCACTGAAAATGGCTTGATAAAAGAAATGTAAGCCATGGTATGGATTTTGTAGTAAACTGAGACACACCTGAGTTCGTATGGTAAGCCAGCCATGTTGAATCTGAGGATATCGTTTAAAACCAGCCAAGTGATGCACACTCTGATCCATATCCTCAACTACTTGAGTTTCAGTCAGCTAAGGAGTGTCTTTCAGTCTCTCAGGATTTAGCCATATGTCCATAGCCAGGGGAACAAGGTGGGAAGTGGAGGCTTCAGGGAGAGAAAGAGCTACATATCCATGGACAGTACAAATACTTGTTAACTGTGCTTGTTCACAAGTACATTGGGAACAAAGCACATACAGACAAATTCAAATGGCCTTTGCCTGTCAGGCAAAAAGGTGTTACTAAGTCACACTCAACAGGAATGTAAAACTAGGGGGGCCTACAGTCAATTTACAGAGGGACTTTTTACAAGGGCATGTAGTGACAGGACAAGGGGGAATGGCTTTAAACTGAAAAAGGCTAGCTATAGATTAGACATTAGGAAGAAATTCTTCACTATGAGGATGGTGAGACTGTTTAACAGGTTGCCCAGAGAAGCTGTGGATGCTCCATCCCTGGCAGTGTTCAAGGCCAGCTTGGACATGGCTTTAAGCAGCCTGGTCTAGTGGGGGCTGTCCCTGCCCATGGCAGGGGGGTTGGAACTAGATGATCTTTAAGGTACCTTCCAACCCCTTCAGTGATTCTATGTCTTGTTTTGTTCCAGCTAAATCTAAATTAAAGGGTTTCATAGAAAGATTCATTTGTATTTTCTGAGTAGTCTGAATGTAAAATATATAAATAATGAACAGAATTCCCTGTAACAGAAGAGAAATCAAAGTAGTAAGTGAACACAGAGCCCAGTGTTAGCTTTCGTATCTTTTACTGTAGCCCTGTAATTGCTTGGTGCTTCAGGGCTCTAACTTTAGTACCATTTAGGCATTTGTGTTACTCGTTGGCTTTCACCTGACTGTGGACAGCTTCATATAAACTTCAGTGTTAATGCTTTATTGTGCAAGTACTGTGAAATTTTGTGTTTATATTTGCTAAGTTGGTGTGTTTCTGGTGTAGATGGGTTTGAAACTCTGTGCAAGTACAGTGTGGTTATGAAGGAAGCCTGAGTAGGTTTCTTTTACAGCCTGAGATTAACCCAGTCTTATACAGCCCTGTTTTACAAGGCATGCATAATCACATATTGTGGACCTGTGATTGGAGTGTATCTTTCTCTGTTGGTAAAAGTCATGGCCAGGCTGATACTGTATGTTACAGTGACAGGATCTGTTTTCTCACCCGAACTTTGCAATATAGAAGATTCACTGCATATCTGCTTCTGTCTTGATAGGAATGCAAAACCAAACAGATGTAGACAAGTAGCCTATTCTAAATCAGCTACAGTAATGTGTAAGAAATTTTAGTTACTCCTATGGCTTTCATTTAAATGGATTCAGGTTGCTATACTGCCAAATAGCATAACTGCCTATAGTAGTTTCCAGGAGCATAGTAAGTGTTGGATAAATTGTTATGCTTATCATGGTAAAATATTTTCATTTTATTAAGGTGAGACATACCACAGTGATCTAGAATCTTATGCTAACAGGTCAATGGACACATTTATGGCTATTGTATGAACCTGTATTTTACAAAATGTGGTATGAAGTCAAATAAGAGCCATTTATAAAACACTGGTAGAATATATGGCAATGAAGATATGTTTGGTGGTACATTAGCACTATTACAGTTTTAGTACTTCTGATTAATTTGTGTCAAGTCTTCTGATAGCAAAGGGAGGTATTTGTTAACCTAGAATGCACATGTTTAAGGCATAAGGGGAATTCAGCCTAAGTTCATGCTACAGTTTAATGAGCATGGTGTAAATTCTTTCTGTTTCTGTTGCAGGGTCAGAGATATGTTGACTGATATCATCAAAGGTGCTTCCAAGTAAGAACTATTAATTTGTTACAGATGAGAATCTGTTTTGTGGCAGAAGATACAATATTTTCTGCAGTTGGTTATATGCCAGTTTCATTATTTCACATGACTGCTCTTTAGGAAAGGAACTCTTCCCCAGCCTGTGCCATGAGATTTTTACTACAAATTTGTGTCTATTAGAAAGGCTGATGATTAATGTTTTGAGTAAAACCTGGGTAGTGCTATGTGCACTACTAGGTCGTTTTTTAACCAGCAGCCTCAAGTAGCTTTACTTCCCTAGTCCTGTTTGTCACACTATTTCTGATACGAGCAAGAATGCCGTTGGCCGCTTTGGCTGCCTTGGGTACACCTCTGGCTCGTGTTCAGCCAAGCACCCACCCTTTAGATATTTATGTGCATTAATGAGATCCCCTCTCAGTCTTCTCTTCTCTAGAATAAACATGCCATGCTCCTGCAGCCTCTCCTCGTATGAGAGGTGCTCCAGACCCCTGATCATTCTTGTAGCCCTTCACTGGACTCTCTTCAGTAGCTTCTTTGCTTTCTTGTACTGAGGAGCCCAGAATTGGACACAGCACTTGAGATGTGACATTACTAGGGTTGAGTACAGAGGGAGGATCACTTCCATTGACCTGCTGGCCGCAGTTCTCCTGATACCCAGGATAGTATGGGCATTACTGGCCACAAAGGCACACTGCTGGCTCATAGTCAGCTTGTCATCCACCAGTACTCCCAGGTCCTTCTCAGCTGAACTGCTCTAGTAGGTCAGCTCCCAACCTGTGCTGGTACTTGGGGATCTTCCTGCAAGTGCAGTACCCTACACTTGCCCTTGTTGATGCTCATTAGGTTTCTCTCCACCCAGTTCTCCAGCCTATCAAGGTCCAGCTGAATGGCAGCACAGACTTAAGGTGTACCAGCCACTCACCCCAGCTTCATATCATCAGCATTTGCTGGGGGTACATTCTATCCCTTCATCCAGGTCATTGATAAACAAGCTGAATAAGACTGGACCCAGTATTGATCCCTGTGGAATACCAGTGATTACAGGCTTCCAAATGGATTCATGAAATGTAACCTATTTGAAGTCAATGGCCAACAACGCCAAATGTTTACATAGACTGGGTAATTATTTAAGGCAAGAGATACGGGGAGATTTAAAAGAACTTAACTAAGCACCTAGTTGTAATTACTTGTAGGTATCTCTTATCTGAAAGGAAATCATTCCGGTGTTCAAAGCAGGAGAGTTCAGTGACAGTCGATTAAGACCTGTGTGTCCTGTTTTAAAAAGCAAACCAGAAATCAGGTGGGGTTTGGATCGGAAACAGATGCCTAAATTTTCACTTTTAAAATTAAATTTAAAATAATAAATAAAAAACAATTTTACAGCAACAATTGAGGAAGATTTTAGAAATGGAAGACTGAGTAACTGTGATACTGACATCTATCTTTTCATGAGACTGAACATAAGTTAAATTCTCTCTCTTATTTGTAGGTGGCAGATTTATGTATTTTTTCTTGAGTTCTGAAAGTAAAGGTTTACAGCATGATAGAACTTAGTACTCCTTGAAACTTGTTGTTTTCCTTTTATGTTAATGTTTTCATAGTGTAAGAATGTAATTCATAACTTTTTTTTGAAGCTGAGATTTCAGTGATGGCTGCTTTGCTGAATTTCCTGAACAGATGCTGTTGCAGTGAAGCAGCACCTGCCTGTCTAGCATTCTCTGTTTGAAGAGCTTTTTTTTTTTTTTGTTGTCCTATGTAGAGATGGTACTACTTAAGACCAGATGGTGCATTTCTGTGGGTGCTGCTTGCTCTGCAGGATGGCAGTCCTCATTACAGTGGAAGCAAGCTACTGTTTTTATACAACTTTGTGTGTGCTAGGCTTCATATAAAAGACAAGTATGAAAAAAGACTGAAACACTTCTCTCCTCCATTCTCCATTTCTATTTTCTGAAGATGGAGTAGACTTTTGCTGAGATAGAAGACAGCCCAATAGAGTTGCTAGGTGCAAAGGCCTTTCCTCCTACCACCTGTAGCATAATTTCCATGCACTGAGATATACATATTTTGTTGCCTGCACCTCTGTTATGCTTCTTATGTGCTTGCCTTTTTCTGTCCAGGGACAGCCCAGTGGTGAAAGGAAACTCTATTTTTGCCTTAACTGGTCTTGCAGTTGCTGTAGCCAAACATGAAAGCAGCCTTTCCTCAGACATTGAAGGGATGCCTGAGGTGAGTCAATGTGGAAAACGGTTTCTCTACTCTTAGTGGAATGTAAGGAAGCATGTTTGGTGGGCTGGTAAGTGGATGTGAAGTACTTCGCATTTTGAAGTTCAAATTTCACCCTACACAGTGAATGCCATCTGGTAGCTGCTGTGTGATCTACACAAAAGGAGACAGAATGTGTAAACACATGAAAAGCCAGACAAACGCATTTGTTTTTTGGTTTTGGCAGGTGAGATAGGGATCTAGCAGACACTGAATGGAAGGTTACAGATGTTGGAATGGAAGGTTACAGACTCTTTACAAAAGACAGGCCTGGCAGGCGCGGAGTGGGAGTTGCCCTTTATGTTAGGAATAGGCTGGAGAGTATGGAACTCTGTCTGGGGACTGGTGAGCAGTTAACAGAGAGCTTGTGGGTCAGGGTTAAAGGGAAAACAGCGATGGGAGACATTACTGTGGGGATCTGTTATAGACTGCCTGATCAAGAGGAATCTGCGGATGAAGCACTCTATAGGCAGATAGGAAAAGCCTCACACTCACAGGCCCTTGTTCTCATGGGTGACTTCAACCACCCTGACATCTGTTGTAATGACAATACGGCCCGGTACAAGCAATCCGGAAGGTTCCTTGATTGTGTGGAAGACAACTTCCTTCTGCAAGTAATAGAGGAGCCAACAAGGAGAGGTGCCATGCTTGACCTTGTGCTCACCAACAGGGAAGGGCTCGTTGGAAATGTGGCACTGCAGGGCAGCCTTGGATGCAGCGACCACGAGATGGTTGAATTTGAGATCCTTAGGACAGTGAGAAGAGCGTGCAGCAAGCTCACTGCCCTAGACTTCAAAAGAGCAGACTTTGGCCTCTTCAGGAGCCTGCTTAGTAAGGTTCCATGGGATATAGCCCTAGAGGGCAGGGGGGCTCAAGACTCTTGGTTGGTCTTCAAGGATCACCTGCTACAAGCTCAGGAGTGTTGCATCCCAACCAGAAGGAAGTGCAGCAGGAGGGCCAGGAGACCTCCTTGGATGGATAAGGAGCTCCTGAGGAAAATTCAAATGAAAAAAGAGTTTTATAGAAAGTGGAAGCAAGGACAGGCGGCCTGGGAAGAGTACAGGGATGTTGTCCGGGAAGCTAGGGACCAGGTTAGGAAAGCTAAGGCCCAGTTAGAATTAAACTTGGCTAGGGATATTAAGGATAACAGGAAGGGATTCTACAGGTACATAGCAAATAAAAAACAGATTAGGGAGAATGTAGGCCCCCTCAGGAAGCTCTCAGGTGAACTAGCTACACAGGATTTGGAGAAGGCTGAGGTTCTGAATGACTTCTTTGCCTCGGTCTTCTCTAGCAAAGGCTCTGACCACACCACCCAAGTCTTGGAAGGCAGACGCAGGGACTGTGAGAATGAAGACCTTGGGCCCACTGTAGGAGAGGAATTGGTTCGAGACCATCTTAAAAATCTGAATGTGCACAAGTCCATGGGACCTGATGAAATCCATCTGTGGGTCCTGAAGGAGCTGGCGAATGAAGTTGCTAAGCCGCTGGCCATCATATTTGAAAAATCATGGCATGTCAGTTTCTGACAACTGGAAAAAGAGAAATATAACCCCCATTTTCAAGAAGGGGAAAATGGATGGCCCAGGCAATTACAAACCAGTCAGTCTCATCTTTGTGCCTGGCAAAATCTTCAAGCAGATTCTCCTGGAAGGCATGCTAAGGCACATGAAAAACAACAAGGTGCTTGGTGACAGCCAGCATGGCTTCACTAAGGGGAAATCCTGCCTGACCAATTTGGTGGCCTTCTATGATGGGGCTACAGAACGGATGGACAGGGGTAGAGCAGTTGATGTCATCTACCTGGACTTGTGCAAAGCGTTTGACACTGTCCCACACGACATCCTTGTCTCTAAATTGGAGAGATATCAATTTGATGAATGGACCACTCGGTGGATAAAGAACTGGCTGGATGGCTGCACACAAAGAGTTGTGGTCAATGGCTCAGTGTCCAGCTGGAGAACTGTAACGAGTGGTGTCCCTCAGGGATCAGTGTTGGGACCGGTGTTGTTCAACATCTTTGTCGCTGACATGGACAGTGGGATTGAGTGTGCCCTCAGCAAGTTTGCCGATGACACCAAGCTGTGTGGTTCAGTTGATAACGCTGGAGGGAAGGAATGCCATCCAGAGGGACCTTGACACGCTTGTGAGTTGGGCTGATGCCAACCTCATGAAGTTTAACCATGCCAAGTGCAAGGTCCTACACCTGGGTCGGGGCAATCCCAGGCACAGCTACAGGTTGGGCAGAGAAGAGATTCAGGGCAGCCCTGTGGAGAAGGACTTGGGGGTGCTGGTGGATGAGAAAATGGACATGAGCCGGCAGTGTGTGCTTGCAGCCCAGAAAGCCAACCATATCCTGGGCTGCATCAAAAGGACCATGGCCAGCAGGTCTAAGGAGGTGATCCTGCCCCTTTATTCTGCTCTCGTGAGACCTCACTTGGAGTATTGTGTGCAGTTCTGGTGTCCTCGACATAAAAAGGACATGGATCTGTTGGAACACGTCCAGAGGAGGGCTATGAGAATGATCAGGGGACAGGAGCACCTCCCGTATGAAGATAGGCTGAGAAAGTTTGTGCTGTTCAGCCTGGAGAAGAGAAGGCTGCGTGGAGACCTCATAGCAGCCTTTCGGTATCTGAAGGGGGCCTATAGGGATGCTGGGGATGGACTCTTCATTAGAGTCTGTAGTGATAGGAGAAGGGGTAATGGGTTAAAACTTAAACAGGGGAAGTTTTGATCGGCTATAAGGAGGAAATTGGATATAAGGAGGAAATTATTTCCTGTTAGGGTGGTGAGGCACTGGAATAGGTTCCCCAAGGAGGTTGTGAGTGCTCCATCCCTGGCAGTGTTCAAGGCCAGGTTGAGCGAGGCCTTGGGTGATATGGTTTAGAGCAAGGTGTCCCTGCCCATGGCAGGAAGGTTGGAATTAGATGATCTTAAGATCCTTTCCAACCCTAACCATTCTATGATTCTATGAAAGCCAGCTAACATCCTTTCTCATCATTTTTGATTGCACTGAATAGTACCTGATGAAAAATACTGTCTCAAGGATCAGCACTGGCAAATAAATCGTTCTGCTTGCTGTACATAAGAATGACAAAATAATCTCATTCCTGATGGATCATAACTGGAACATCAGCTGTTGAGCTTCTGTTCAGGTAGGACCAAATTTAAGAAAAAAATCTAAAGAATATTTGGGTTTGACTTTTGCAGACTGAACCTGATTTTCTTCCCACAAAACATTGGATTTCTATGGTCACAGAGACCCTCTTCAGTGTTGTGAATAGCCGCTATCGCCCCAGAGGTCAAGTCTTTCCATGGTTCTACCAGGTACATGTTGTGATCTTAAAGGCAAGAAAGCGTATCTGTATTTCATACCTGGAGTTCATAGTGTGGAGTTTCCTGGTCCTGCTTGCCCTGTAGTAATTGTAATACAGCAGAATTAAAACTTTCTTGCTTTTTTTTTCACTGTGTTTTTTGCATATACTTGGGTTTGCCTTGAGTTTTTGTCTTTATTACCAGAGTAGTAAAAACCACCTGTGAGGGTATGTGAATGAAGGAAATTAAAAAAACAACAGCAACAACAAAACCCGCAAAACCCCACAAAGACCACACAAAACTCCGTCAAAACCTGGAATATTCGGCATACATATACAAAACAAAACCTTCTAATGTGAACAGGCTCTCATCAGACCGCATTATCAAATGCTTGAGTGATTGTGACACCATTCCTCAGAGCTGTGAAATGCATATGTTTCTCAAAACCTAATAGTTATGGAGCCAGTGATTCTTATCTCATGGCATGGAGCCCCTGCCATCGCTGTTGGGGGATGTAGATTACCAAATCAAATGTAGTGTTAAATGAATGCTGGACTGGTTGGATGTAAGGAGATTCAACTACTTGCTTGGCACTAGCAGTTCTTGCTGAATTGTTCTGTGACTCCTACCTTTGAAAATAATGCTGTTTAACAAAGGTGTTTTTGACATGGAGCAACGTAATGATGCATTTGTAAAATTCACTCTGTTTAAAAATAAATAAGTTTAAATCTTATATTTGTAAAACTTTAAGGCACACAATAGAAACTGCTGTACTACAGGGTGCCTTGAATCCTGATGGGATTGTTTTTCCTGCTCCTTTTCAGACTTGCACATGGAAGTAATAAATACACCTTAGGCTCTTACTTAGAATCAGTTCATTGCTATATAAGTAGAGGTAGCTGTATGGATTTTTCCATTTCAAAATGGAAAGGAATTAAAAACCTTCGTAATGGATCTTCCTTCTGGAAAGCATCTCTACCCGTTATCTTGTATGATGTTATGACATTTTGTCATCCTAGGTGCTTTTAAGTTAGTGCTTTTTTTAACTCACTGAATCCTTGGCGTGTTGTGATTACCGAAGTACATTAATATCATGGCTGGTTTCTGTTTGCCCTTCTGATCACCCTGCTGGATATTTTAACAAGGAAGGTAAAAACTCAAATAGACCAATGTATTTATGTGTAGGGTAGCTATTAAATTCACCCTGCCTTATCCTTTATTTACAGTGTCATGCTTAGCAATCTTCACTTAAAAATTATATTCTGCAATACCCTAGTTTTAAGCTTTTACAAGGTAAGGCAAATGGAAAAGTTACCGTAAGCAATTCCATGAAACATTGTTTATTGACAGATTGCAATACGTCTGTGACACTGTTTGCTGTATAGGTATTTATTTTAAATTCCTGAAGTTTTGAGTGTTACTACCTGGAAGAGAATTTTATTTCCCTCTCCCAGGAAGAAAAGAAAATAAAAATCCTTTTTGTGTTTTTACAGAAATCCTATTCAGGTGAAAATACTGCCAGTAGTATAGCTCGTTCCTGTGCAGCCACTGCTTTGTCTCTCCTGGTGCCAGTTTTCACTGTATCATGCAAGGAGAAGGTTGAGGAGGTCCTGAATATGCTGACTGACAGGTTGCCTGGAAAACAAAATGCTGATGAGTCTCAAGCTGTTCAAATCCACATGGGCCTTGGGCTGGGGATGTTTATCTCACGTTTGTATGAAGAAAAAGTCAGGTAACGATTACCATATGTAATGTAGGTGTGCAAAACTAGCTTTCTTCTTTTTCCTGCATGTAGTCTTAAGTTCTGAGGAATTCAAAGTATATACAAGTCGTAGGCAAATGAGTTTTGTAGGGCTTTGCAACATTTCTTAAAAGGTGTCTTTTATTATCAGTCTTCACCACCCCCTGCCCCTGTGCTATCCTAGATATTTTGCCATTCTTTCATTATGAATGATAAATTTTCATAATATTCTTAGTTACTTGCACAAAACAGTCATCTAGAAGAGCCACACATACACTTTAAAGCAGGACTAGCTGCTGCAGGAGACTTAACTGTAAAATAATTCACAGTTCTAATCCATTCCTTTCTTAGTGGTGCTCTGGAGACGGAATAGTGTCCACTTGTATCATGTGAGTTATGCATATGGTAATGGAGCTACAGGAAGTAATGGGCTGTCCCTAAGGTGTGCTGTTAACAGCTATGTTGGCAACAAAGCAATGTTCTGAAGTTAGTAAAAAAGGCCTTATTTACAGAAGAGTTAGCTACAGTTGCAAACTTCTGATGATTCCAGAAAAATTGAGTAGCAGGTTTGGCTTTATACTCCTCCAGCTTTTTTGCCACTAGCGATTCTGTCTGCTTGTATACCTATAATAAATGTTTAATTGATGCAGAAGCATAGGTGTAAAATGAATTTGGCTGTCAGTTGTTAATTTGCTTAGTGAGGATAATGTTTCCACCACACCTGCCTTTGTTAAAATACTGTGCAGCACTGTTCTGTTCTAATCTTTGTGCTCTGGCATCTTGATGCCGTGCTGCCTGTGACTTAGCCGCTCTTCTGCTGCCCTGTCTAATTTCAAAACTTAATCTCAGACATCCTTCCAAACATTGACTTACAACAACAGCAAAACTTGTGGGGGTGTAGCTGTAAGTAATATAAAATCATAGAGTCAGTTTGCATTAATGTCCTGTTCATTAAGAAAACTACATATTTTGGAGGAGGGAGTCCCTGTGATGTCTTTGTAGTGAGATGTAAATGCTTTTTTTTTTTTTTTTTTAATCAGTAAGTTAAGCAGCGAGATGGCAAGAGAGATTTATGAAGCTGGTATCTTAAAATACCATGCATTTTCTGATCAAGTTCCATCAGTAACCTCCTCCTTCTGTCAGGCATGTTCTACAAGTCCTGGGTGCTGGGAGCTGTAGCAATAATGATTGCCAGTTATGGGTTGAATATGTTTTTATAATTTGTATATGTGTGCCACATTCATATAAACAAACTCATGACCAGTCATACATTTATTGCTTACAGGCTAGTACCAGAACTTGTTACAGGAAGAAAAGAACTGTATTTACTGGCACTTTCAGTCTCAGCAGGAGATTTAATATCCTGAATGATTTAAAGAGTAGAGCTGTGCTTCAGATTTTTTGTTTGTTTCTGTTTTGTTTTTGTAGTGATGTATCTGGTCAGCAAATGAACTTGGTTCTAATGAAGTCCCTGGATGCACTGGAAGACTCCTGCTTTGACACTAGTCTGGAGTACAGGTGAATTTCCTTCATTAGAGATGATATTTTGTTGTATTTTGAGATCCACTTCTTCAATTTATGCTTGTATTCCCTAATTTTACACAGACGAGTATAGGAGTAGGGTAAGAAGAGAGCCTGTGCTGAGTACTTCCATAGAATCACCAACTTGTGCAGGCTGGCAAGGGCTTTGAGGTACATGCCCCCCCTAAACATTTGCCCATGGACTTTGACTGCATTGCCCACATCTTTACAGTTAGTGTTTGAAACCTGCAAGACTGGAGATAGTGTATCTCTAGGCCCTGGCTCCACTTAGGGCTGTCCTTATCTCTGTGTGAACATCTGATGTTTCAGCTTGTTGCATGCACTGCCTCTCAGCCTCTCACCGTGCAAGAGCCCAGCTACGTCTCCTCAATCATAGAATGGTTATGCTTGGAAAGGTCCTTAAGATCATCAAGTTCCAACCCCCTGCCATGGGCAGGTACACCTCACCCTAGACCATGTCACCAATGGCTCTGTCCAACCTGGTGGTGAGTACTGTCAGTGTCAGAGAAGCTGCTGGGTGCCCCCAAAGCCATCCCTTTTCACAGATGAACTAGATGAAGTCCCACAGCCTCTGCTCACATGCAAGTTCTCCAGCCTTAATGCCTCTGTAGCCTTCCGTGAAATTGTTCAGTTTTATTGATGTCTTCCCCCAACACTGCTAGCCCTCATCACTGCCTGGGTGCATTTTTGACTGTGACTCAGCTTGTTGCCCATCAGTGCCAGCGCTATCACCAAGAATTGTTGTCCAGACTCTCTGGTCCCAGCCTGTCTGTTGCCAGGTGTAGGACTGCGAGTTGGTGCTTCTTGAATTTCAGGATGTTTCTGTTGGTTTACTCCTTTTTGTACCATCTCTTGTAAGTGAGTATGTCCGTATATAAATAGATGTATAATATTTATATATGAACATACGTGAGTGTATGCATATGTGCCTGTATTTAACACACACAGGGTTTTTTTCTTTTCCATACAGTCCCTACTATGAGGTGAAAAGAAGCAATGACTACTACAGCTAATCCCTGGCAGTGCACTGGTAAAAACCATGGGCATGTATAGAGAACTGCACAGTCTTGCTCGAAGGCAGTAGGAAGAAACCAGCAATTTTAGGAGCAGGGCTGCTCATCTTATATGCACATGTGTATTTTTGTCACCAAACAATAGTGTAAAATAGTGTATAGAACTATTGTGTAAGCCATGTCCTTATTTTGCTGACTTCATGAATTCAGATATGCCAGTCACTTAAACATATTGATTCCAGAAGTTTATTTCCTCGTCTTTGCTGGAAAAAGTGACACCATTGCCAAGACACCAGTCCAAGTCAAGGCATGCTCATCTTCTTCATCCCCAGTTGCTGAAAAACATTAGCTTATAAATACGACCAAAGTTGATTTCAGAAGTTTCTTTCTTTTTAAGTTGGATAGCAGAAGCTTACAAGAATGCTTAAGATCCTAGTCTCATTTATTTGACTGCTTGCTACATAGGGTGGCTGAAATTAGCATGCTCAGGGAGATGCATGAGGGAAAATAATCTTCATCTTCAGATAAAAGATGCTTCTTTAAACTATCGTATATGCATGTCAGTGAGAGATTATCTTTATGGCAGTGAGTATCTGCTATGCTTTTAGTATCTCATCATGGCAGCCACACTGAGGCTATTTGACACAAGTTTTCAGTGTTATGACTGATGACCTGTGGAAACTGAAATGCTGTGGGAGTACAGGCACTGAATTTGGTAAGAGTTCTCTGGTCCAGAATGGAAGTTCTGGTCAAATCTGAAAAACAGGCAGGGACTGTGAAGCTGTTCATGCCAGCAGCCCTATTAAGTCATATACAAGAAGTTACACTCTTGTTGTTGAAATTGTAAGTATCCTCAGCATCAAGATGTTAGTTTTGCTGAATATGTCTGCCCTGCTGAAGCTGGTCTGCTGCTACCTATGCTGATTTTAGTACCCGTTGGGTGCAGAAAAGGGACTGTCATGGTTTAAATCCAGCTAGCATCTAAGTACCACACAGCTGCTCACTTACCCCCCTGCCCTCTTCCCCTTGCAGGAATCTGAGAGTAACAGACCCTAATACAGCCAGCGGACCTGCAATTGGTATTTTTAATTGGGATATCAAAGTTTGGGATGTTGGTATAAATCAGATGCAGAAGTTTGGATCCAGACTTATTCCTACCAATTGATGTGCTTGTTGATGGGGCTATTGGTTCTTCAGGGACCAGAAGAAATTTCTTCAGAAGAAGAAACAGTGAAGCTCTATGTATAGGATTTATTATTTTTAATGTGCATTTCCTTTTTATACTGTTTTTTCATTCTGTGTCTCCTGAAAAGCATCCACCTATGTGTGAAATAAAAAACACCTCTAAAATTGACTGTGGTAGTAACTATCTACGGGGCTAATTATCAGGCAAGGTCATACTTACCACATCATACTTAATCTGTTTTCTTTTGTCTTCTCATTAAGCACTGGATGTATTTTGGGAGTAGGACTTGTTCTGTCAATTATGAGTCACAGTAGCCAAACAGAGTCACGAGTACATGTTTCTGCTTCATTGAGAAAACTCCGCAAATACCTGGACAGCAGTGAGGACCAAAGCAGATGGGTGCAGGAGGTATGACATATTTTATTGTAAACTATAAACCTTCTTTTACTTTGTTGCCTCCATTTAATAGCTATAGACTTTTACTGAAGCTTTGTACCTGTGGTACTGGAATACTTGGTTTCTGTTACTTCTTTCACAATATATGGTTTTATATCTGCTGAATAAAACAATTATAGAATTATCTGTAATGATGCACAAACATTAAGAAACTGCCTAAAAAGTTAAGATATCATTCTCTCAAGTGCTTACTTAATTCCTTAACCTCAAATTGAAAGTTAGTCCCAAGTAACTGGATATGGGTCTCTCTGATATTCATCTTACTGCTCATTTGATCTACTAGAAAGCAGTAAGTTACTGTCAGAGAGAATCTTAATCCGAATACTTCCTCCTTTCATATGTCTGTGTTTCCTTCTTTGAAAGCTGCTGTCTCTATGTAATGTGACTCTTGCTCTTGTGAATGTTGCTGCGGCCCCATGTGCTGTTTTCTTTCTACGCTTTGAAGAGTTAAACTGACTTCTGCTAAGTTTGCACATCCGTTTCAATTTATTTTGCCAAGATATGTCCTGTAAGTTTTGGTGTGGTCTGTGCACTAAGTCTGTAAGCTTGTTGACATAAAACATGAGAAGGAAAATTGATGAAACTGGAGTTTACAACAGAAAACCAAGAATCAGTGAGCACGTATTTTGCATGAAAAAAGAAGCAACCCTGTACCTGATGTATGTAAGCCTGCAGCATCTGGAAATCCGAGTTGCTTAATCCTCTGTTTCTTCTAAGGGAGTTAGCAGAGATTGGTAGTATTATTCTTTTTCTCCCTCGATACTGCTCTGAAAGCTCTTTATTAAAGGTCTTCATTCATGAAGTTTAATTTTTTGGCATTACATGTATGTTGGGGATTAAACTTTTGCAGTTTATGGTTCATGCATTAAAATGGTTTACAGCTATGAAATCATTTATCTCTCCTCAGAGATCTCAAAGTGCTTTCCTGAACTTAAACTGGGTTCTCTACAGCAACTTCTGAGATGAAAGGCAGCAGATGTTTAATATCATTAGATACTTTGGGAAGAGAAGCAAAACTTACCCTATTCAATTAAAGTCTCTGAAGGAACTGTACAGATAATTTCATGAGTAAAATTTGACCAGCACCGTAGGATGAATACGACTATATTTATGAGATGCACAAGAGGCTCTTTGAGAGCTGTAAGTGACTGGGATATAGTCCTGTACTTGACAGGTAACTTTGGCGTGCTGCCACATCTGAGCATTCTAAGTCAGTTTGTTGTCAGTCCTGCACAGTATGTAAGTTCACTTAAAGCCATGTGTTCTGTTGCTTAGCCTTGATGCATAGGATGTAAAACAGTTGGCACAGTTGAAAGTTCAGACTTCATTTTCTTATTCTCCGCATCTAAGTCTGAAGAACAGAAAAGCAGTGTCACTTGTGAATCCTTCTGCAAGGGCATAAGGGTAGTAGTGCACTGTGTGTGGGAGACAGTTCTACTACACATTCATCTTCTGGCCTTGTGGACCTGCTTGTAGCCCTGATAGGATCACAGCATGCTGTGTATGCTCATATAAATAACAGACACTTGTGTTGAGAAAAATAACTCCATTTATGTGGAAGACCAAGAGTTTGGCCTACATAAAACCAGAAGTACTTTCAAGCTTTAGCTGTATTTGTTTCATTATAGTGTCAGTGAAGAATCTTTCAGAGAGGATATCAACATCTGAAAGTAGAAATAGAAAACATCATAGCATTTTATCATGCTGGCACATTGCTCCAGGCTCATATTGCTACAGTGAATGTGATCAGTCACCAGTTAACAGAATTAAATATTTTTATTTTTCAGGTGCTTGCCTATTCTGTGGCCTGTTCCTGTGTCTCTGCTTTCAGTGTTGGCATCATAGAAGCACATGAGGCTGAGGAGGCCATGAACAAGCTACGGACCTTAGTTGAAAATAATCAGCAGGTCATAGTTTAATGCTTGGGCTTTGCTTTAGTTCTGGTTTTCTCTGATCTGTTTGATATTGGATACTGCTTTATCCAGACTATAACTTCCAAGAAAATCATGTTGGTTAACTACTGAGCGTGTTGCGTATACCATGCAATAACCAAGACTACCACTTGATCCACTGATGCATTGTCTACAGATGTATAGCTATTACCAGGCAGTGAAATAAAAATGTATTTTATAGATTTGATTGCATTTAGAAGGGAAGTTGGTACTTTTGAGTTACTTATGTCTTAGTCTCTGCATTGTGCCAGTTTTTGTCCCCTTTATAACATGTTTCTTTAGATTCTTTTTCTTACCAGGAAAATACATCTACTGTGTTCTTCTGAATTTTTGCTTTCCCCTAGCCTCCAGGCAGTGCATCATAACCACGGCCACAGCTTCCCCCAGGTCTCTGTTTCATCCCTAGTGTCCTAATGTTACCCTCTAAAAATTCCAAAAATAGTTTCCATTATCTCCAAATCACAGTGCATGTTCTTTGTTACATGCTCGCCAGGGGAAAAAAACCAACCAAACAACCAAACAAAAAAAACCCCAACAAACAAGCATAAAATCTCAAAAAAGAAAAACCAAAAAAACCCAAAGCAACCATTTTGAGTCAAAGCCTGTTATTATACTAATCAACTGTTAGAATGCTTATGTGGAAAACAAGAAGTTAAAACAAGCTACCTTTGCTGCAGATTTTTTCTTTATATCAGAAAGTGCTCTAAAATAAAAGCTCCAGATCAATCCATGTGCCAAAGCTCAGTATTTAATGTCAGAAAATAACTATGTCACTTGACATGAGAAAATACTTGGAATAAGAAAGTATCCAGTATTTTATACAAAGACATTGCTTCTAATTATTGGTAAATAATAGTTAATGTTTCAATAGTAAATATTTAAAAGATTACAGAATAATTTTGAAGATCTGTTTTTTAATGTGTCTTTCTCATGTTGTAGACCCATGGCTTTGCTTTAGCTCTAGGTGCAATAGTACATGGATTGTCAGCTTGTGGTCATGGAAAGGCTGAAGACCTGAGTAACAGGCTAATGCCAGCCTGGATAAAAGTTGTGCTTGCAGAGGTAAAGGAGTTGGAATTCATATCCTGTTTTTTGCAGAGAGAGGGAGAGTGCATAGTTTAAATGAACAGTAGGGACATAATTTTCCTTCCTTCTGCAGGAGTGATTCTGAGAAAAGTTAGGACTATCCAAAGATGTTTTTTTATGTTTGGAAGCAAAAATACATCTTTGGGCTGTTTGCCAAAGTTTAAAACCAAATGTTTCTCTTCTGCATGTGCTTATCTTAATGACATAATTTGTACATCTTTACTAATTTGGAACAACATCCAAGGGTAAAATCTAGGTTATTAAGTGAGGATGCCTTGTGAAATCAGGTGGTACTTAACAAAGTTAAGTAACAGAATGGTGATTATAGTGACTCAGTTGTTGTAATAATTTTAATTTACCTCATTGTAACAAAAAGTGTTTGAAATTAAACTCTAAACTTATAAAGATTGCAGCTGAAAAGGTAGTTGGAATGAGAGGTGTACAAGTGACAAGACTCACGGTTTTTAAGTTGGGAGAAATGGGTGTTTTGTCCTACAGTATTGTGTGTGACCTCATTGACTCGCTGATCCTGAATTACGCTTCTAGGGTTCTCCAACAATGCAGCGTCTGGCTGCTGTCAGTGGGCTGGTTGCACTGGTGGGCTCTGAAGGAGGCATGATACAGGTGAGAGAGCATGCAAGCAAATGATACCTTTATCTCTTCTAGAAATTTGTCTAGAAGGTAAGTTGGAATGATGTATTCTGCATCCTTAGAGAAGGGATTATATACCAGGGCATCCTGTTTATGCAGTACTGAGTCATGTTGAGTATAAACCAAGTGGGATAGAATTACGACGTGTAAAATGGGTGTCTATTCCATTCTCCCATAATACGGCCCATGTGCAGTGCCAGAGGGGAGAAGCTCACAGCCATGCAGGCTTTCTTCTTTCCTGCTCCACAAAAAGGCGTGTGTGCAAATGTAATATGTCTTTTCAGCACTTGCTCTGTTTTGTTTTTAATTTTTTCCTTTATAAAATTCACTTCACACACCCCCCCTTTTTTTTTTGTTTTCTTTGGCAGCTGAAATCCGAGAGAATTCAGTCCTCCCAGTTTCAAAGTAAGCTGAATGAAGTCATCAGAACCCTTACACAGGTAAGAAGGTAGCCTCTCTTTCCTTCTTTGGATACTGTACTGTGACACCTCAAACAGCCAGGCCAACTCTACTTAAAGAAACTGCATAATGTCTGTGTCCAGCTTGGGTGAGACAATGTAGGGAACTCTGTCTAACTACTTGTTTATTGTGTTAACAGATAATCAGTCTTTCAGGGCAGATTGGCCTTCAGACAAATGCAGCAGGACTTTTGGGACGCCTTTATATGTCCTGTTTGTCTTCTACCCAGAACAGGATGTCAGGTAAGATGCTTTATTATCGCTGCTTAAAGGACATGTAGAGGTAGCACCTAGCTAAAAAGGCAGCAAGGGACACATCAGGTAATACAGGCTAGGCCCTGAAGCCCTACTAAATGACATGAAAGCTTTTTAATGGGTGTCATGGCCCTATATGGCATACATAGAAGGTTGGAACATGAGTCAGGAATCAGTGTGCTGAACAGGATTCCCCCCACCTGATTTTACTTGCAGTATCATAAGGTTCTGAGTTGTTCTAGTCAAATTTGTATATTGCTTCTTTGTTCTTTTATAGAATAAACTGTAAAGAAATTTTATGCATATGGCACGTGTTTGACATCTACAGTATCTATGCCCTGAGAACTGATTAATCTACTTTTATATATATATGTATTTATTTTTTTTAGTACTTCCTCCAATATAAAAAAGCCAAGAATTAAAAACTGATCCGTAACAAGAGGAAGTGACTTTTTAAAAGTATTTTTCTAAAAGAGGTCTGCTCTGTTTAGCTGAAGTCAAAAACTAGTGTTCTGTACCCTTTCAGTGTAGTAATTAGCATAAAAATTCATATTCTGTCAACACATCATTACCTTCTGATGTTGTTTCAATATCCATTGGTAAAATTAAGGCAGAATTACACCATTGATGAAGTACCAGTAATAGAAGGAAACTAATGAAGTGGAAGCTGTTCCCTTCAGTGTGAACCAAGTTGGAACAATATGAAATGTAGATAAATATCCTCATCACAGAATAATGATTGTTGGAATTTCTACTTTTGTATAATCATGGCACGTGTGCCTGCGATTACATGGATATGGAATGTCTCTGTTGTATTAAACTTACTAAGGTTTTGAAGCTCTCCTTTTTAAAGCCTAGTGGCTGATAAATATTAAGAAAGTTCTTATCACTGGTATTTCAGTTGGTCAGTTAATTTGGTTTTTTAGACCTGGCACCTCTCACCAACACAAATGTTTAACTTGCCTTAGTGAAAAGGCCAATACATCTTGTGGTCTAAACGCTTTGAGTCACCTACAGAATTAGGCCAAACATAGCTCAACTTGGTCTTCGAATTTACATGGGAGCTGAAGTATGTAATTTCTGCTAACACGGTTTAGTATATAAAGAGACTTTTTGTCTTCACAGTTCCTCCAGATTTTGGCTACTTGCCTGAAAACAGCTTTATTAGGGCAGCCATTGACTTTGCCATTGAAAGTGGAAAAAAAGGTAAGAAGGGATCAAACTACAATATCCTACTGGGAGACTTGTTATGAGTATAGAAGGTGACCCTAATAACCTGCTTTTATTTGCCAGAACTTTTCTAAATACTAATTTGAACTTCATTAGTGTGGGATATTTAATCTCTAAACAAAAAATTGAGTAACACGTAAAAAGATAAGGTAGAATTATGTAGTTAGGCTTTAGTTTTCTCCACTGGATTTTCATGAGTTTTTAAACCCTTTCCATTTCCTCTTCTCTCTGTGAGAGGATGAATCTTCCCTGTTGGAATGAAAATCAGGTAACTTTTAAGTGTTCCTGTGTATCATCAGGAATATTCCATCATCAGCCAACTTTATGCTGCTCCTTATTTCAGTGATCTGAGGTTAAGATTCTCTGTAACAGATCGGCATTCAAATGGGTTACTTCTGTCTGATAAATGCAGAGGAACCTGAAGAAAGCATGCTCTTACCTGAGAAGTGGTAGTAAAAAGATGTCTCCAAGTACAGTGTTAAGGGGCATAAGGCAGAGGAGATTATTTCTGTGTGGATTTAAGTGAGCTCACTGCTGTCCTATGAAGCAGGCTTTGCTTTCAGTGGAAGTAGAAACTCCCATGCCTTAGGAGCCCATGCCTTGCCTCCAGCAGGACTGAGCTGAATCCCTGTGTTTAAGTAACACAGTACGTAACAAAAGTTAATGTCTGTTTGACAGTTTTTGTGGCCTGCACCTACAGGATGGGGAAGGAGGGCAGTGTCAAGAGACTTTGCTGTTCTCCTAACAAAAGTAAAAATATGATGCTGTCAGATGAGGATTAGCTGTAATTAATCTGTAAATTAATTCAAGGAGAAGAAAAGTTTCTATTTATTCATAACAAAAAGCTTTTTTTTTGGTAGGACATTAATGTTAAAAATACAATTGTTAATTATAAGCAAGAGATAGTTTAAGATATAAAAAATACACCAATAATTTTATAATGCTTTTCAGTTCTTTACTACATATTGATCTTCAGTGCAGTGTTAACACGTTTTCCCTGAGCTGCTTAGCGAAATGTGTATGTATGAAATTCGGACTATGATTGGATCTTCTGTTGTAGGCCCCGAATCTGTCCCATCTGAGCTGGTGAAAGTAGCCCTGGCACCCATTGCATTAGTTGGAGAAAACCATCAGTATCCACCTGTAAACTGGGCATCCATTCTATCTCCTTTGATGAGATTAAACTTTGGTAAGGTTAATAGTTTTCAGTCTTTTGTACTGAAACAAAACTTCTTTACTGACAGAGTTTTCACTTTAGAGCCTGCTTCAGGACTTGAAGTTACTGCAAGGATTGGAGTGTTTACTATACTTTTAAGACCAACTTTTTAATCTTTGCAAGCATATATTTCTGATCACAATCTGGACATCTTGTTAGAATGCAGGAGAAGACCAGAGATGAGGATTTTGAGCAGTATTAGAAGTTCCCTAAAATGCTGGTGAATTTGGATCATATTTTTCATTGGAACAGTAGGAAGAGCCCCTCATGAAACTTAACTAATTGTATCTTATTTTCAGTACCTGCTAAATGCTGTGTTAGAGGCTGCAGACAGCTTTATCACCAGTTTGAACTGCTCTGTAGTTCATCTTTCTATCACTGGTGTGAAATACACTTTTATTGCTAAATTACACTGTGTGATGGAGAAAAGCATATCCCTTTTTCCATCATGACCCTGGTGTTGTCGATGTTTCTAAGAGTACTTTATGTTGGAGAGTAGCTCTGATGCTGAAGTGTTGTGTTGGAAAGCTTGTGTAATACTTTTCTACTCAGGGTCAGTGCCTGTTTTATTTGATAGAGGTGTTTGAGTTTCAAACACATTTCCTTAAAAAAACCCAACAAACTAGTGTCCAAAGTTCCATATTCCCTGTTTGGTTCCACTACGTTTTGTTTCTCCCGATCTATGTAACTGTTATTACTGGCCTTGCAGGTTGGGCAAGTGCTGTTGTGTTTAATTTGATGTGCTGTAGAGCCCAGGATATGGAAGATTGTTCTTATTCCTTTCCGGTATTTATTTTACTTATACATAGTGCTTGTATAAAATATATATATATATATATACACACATATATGTATATATATAAATAATTACTAAATTATGCTGTTACCTAATTTTTTATTATTTTTATTATTATTATTATTATATAGAAATCATTGAACTATCCTGTGAGGATCAACTATGTGCTAGATACAGGAAAAGTTAGCTATGTATTAAATGTTTTTTCTTGTACTTGAACTGCAGCTTCTGTTCTACTTGGTATTCTTGCAATTGTACAGTCTTTTGTAAGAATAAACGAAAGAATTTTCTATACTGAGCTCTGCAGTCCATGCTGATGCAAATTTGTGTGCAGCCTTATGAATAGCTGAAACTTGTTAAATGAATGGGGGATTTTCTTATTTCTGTTTTTCACTTAGAAGTCTTCATTTTGTAAATCAGGGGAATTCCACAAAAAACAGTACATTGGCATTTATGGCTGTTTTTGTTGACTTCAAACAGCATTATAGCCTACATTTTTAATGCATAATTTCTCTTGACTGTGCCTATGTAGTGTTGTGAAATTTGCATACTCTTCCAGGTTGGACAGAGTTTTGGGTGAAATGGTCTAGTGTGAGGCATGGCATGGGGGTTGGAACTTGATGATTAAGGTCCTTTCCAACCCAAAGCATTCTATGATTCTGTGATTATATATGCATTCAGAAATAAGTCTTGCTGTGTGCTAGTGAGCAATTTTCATGTTGTGCTGGAAAGCATAATGCAGAAGAGTTGTATTATAACCTAACAGTCCACCTGGAAATGTGGCAGTCTTAACAGTTTTTCTGGAACAGAAATCTATTTTTTTAATGAAAATTAGATTATATGCTCAATTTCTCAGATTCTCTAGGTTACTGTTATTCATGTCTGAGAATTTATATCTCTTTGTGAGCTTTAAATGTTTCACAAATTCTGCAGTGAAGACTTGTTCATCTGTAAACATACTGAAGACAACAGTTTGCTTTGCCATCTCATAAGGTTTATTGCAGTTGTTGCTGAGCAGAAACAATATCATGTGATAGAAGTAGTACCTGATTGTTTTTTCAGTAGAGATCTGCACTGAACAGTCATAAGTAAATAATAATCTGGGTTTTAGCAGCCCAAATTAGTGAGAGGTAATTCTTGAATTGGCTACCAAAGTATCTTGTAACAATCTCACCCTTTCCATGTTCTGCAAATGACTTTTCATATAAGATATTTCAAAGAGCCTGATGCTACACTCTTAAATCTTTGCTTTGTTCATGCACTAATGTTGGTAAACTTTATAAAAGTCATGCTGTATAGATTGTCACTTTCGTTACTGAAAGAACATTTTAACTTGCAATGTAAGTTTTATGCTGACATTTAACAGTAATATATCTTCCGTCTAATGGGTCAAATGCTGGTATAATACTTAAATTGTTTGTCCTTAGGTTGCTATAGCAGTCATGAACTGTATGGAAGCCATGCTATTGCTCTAAGTACCTCTTCAACATATTTTTCACTAGTGATTCTATTACGGAACAGGCTGTACCAGTCATTAAGGTGACTTTAAGAGAAACCAATAAGGATTCTGTAACCGTCATGACCTCAAGGCACAGTAAGATCTTCCCATGTGTTAATCTGGAGAATGCTGCAACCAAGCACCTACAGCAGTAACATTTACTAACCTCTGTTCTGTGACACACTAGATGAATATGGGGTACATGGAAGAGCAGAAACGTGAACAAATGCTATTTACTCCTACATTCAACAGGAAGGAATATTTGACTCAGTTCTCCTGCTGTAGGTTAAATCTTCTCTTCATTTGGCAGGGATTTCTTTTTTACTCTTACTTTTCCTACCATTCCCATTTTTTTATTCTTGAGTGAATTGAAATTAATTTGGTCAAATCCGGAGATTTCTTGCTGAAAGTGCATGAATGGTAAGAGGAGACTTCTAACATGTACATGTTACAAGCTTTACTAGCATCTGTAGATAATGAGATTTTAATGTCATGCTCTAGTAGAACAATAATGCTTCTTTATTATATGATTTGAGAACAAAGTGAAAATAATTTCTTCATCACATCTGTTTGTTTTCTTCTGCTATAGGTGATGAGGTAAAACATCTCTGCCTTCAGCTGGCAGTGACACAGGCCCAGTCATCTCAAAATGCCGCAATGCTTTTGGGGATGTGGGTGACATCTCCCCTTGTCTACAGTCTCAGTGTATGTATGTCATAAAATTTATGGGAGCTCAGCACCTGTTTCTATAAGATTGATCAGTGATGGTGTTTACGATGTAACACCCAAAAGCGATTGTTGGCTTCAGAATTCTGCAGAAATACTGTTTAGGCAGTATTTACAGTGAGAGAAAGGCTATTCTGGGGCCCTGAAATTCAAAGCAGACTTAAGTTCTGCTACACTGGTTTCACTTAGATTGCTTAAGACTTTTTTTCTTCTCTCTCTTTTTATGCTATAGTTCTGATCACTTAAGGGATGTAAGAAGCAATAGCATGAGGGGAGAAAAAGTGGTTTTTATTATATGAATTTATAGTCTTTAAACTTCCCACCTATCTTTCCAAAATCATGCCTGTTTCTTCCAGCAACGTCTCTTGATCTAGTCAAATGTATTACTTCTTGAATTAATTCTGCAGACAGTCAATAGACTAACCTATAGCGTAATCAGATTTGGTCTTGCCCTCCACTACAGCGCAGTTCTTCCTACAGAAGTAAAACGTGCACACCATGACTTAGTGTGTCAGTCTCCCTAAATCCCATGGTACACTTGCAGTTCTCTCAGTTTATACAAGTTGAGGATCAGGATTTCTGTGATCTTTCCAGTACTTCAAGGGGTATTTTTGTCTTGTAATTTTTAATTCATTAGTCTTCACAGTTACACGAACACTTGGCAATTTTAAGATATGTTATTGGTAAGGCACCAAACAAAAGATGAGCACCAGTTTCTCACGGCAGTGGGCATTGAAGGTCACAAAATGCGCTTGGCAACAGAAAGTGTAAACTTTGGATTCCTCTAAAGCAATTATTTATTCATTCTTCCTTGATAGCTAGCAGTGTTAATGGTGCTAGGGGTACCATATGTCTGTCCTCGGTTGTGTAGTCAGGCCCTATGCTTTATGTAGGAATGCGCTGGGCACCATATAGGGAAATAACAGTTGTCCTGCCAATACAGAGATGTAAGGTTCATTGAAAGAAAATTCCTCAGTTTTTAAGGAAAATAGGATATTGACATGTTTGTAGTACATTCTATTAATTCAAGCAAGTCATCAAAAGAGAGAATAAGAGTTGAGAAGTATTTATGACTTTGAATGCTTTTCTAAGTGGTTTGAGTTACTTTTGTGTAATTTCATCCTTTATAACAGTAGTTGAAGGTCATTAAAGAGCTAGAATCTGAAACTAAGGAGAAGTTTTTCTTTTTCAGATGAAAACCCAGAAATACCTTTTCATGTCCCTCTCTCTGTGGATGAAACATGTTGCAGAAGACAAACTACAGTCTTTTATGGAAGTGTTTCTGATACAAAAATTTGGAGTGAACCACAGAAAAAAAACAGAAATTTGCCAGTGTGTTTTACAGGGTCTTATGCAAGCAATGAAACTTCCAGACCTTGCCCAGTACTGCTGGAGCTTTCTGTGCAAGGCTGTGGAGAAAATATTTAAACTTCTACCAAATGAGGTTCAGGTAAGGAATAATTATGAGAGGTATGAACATTGTAACTGGATACTTTTATTGATGTTAAGCCCCATCTTTTTGCACTGACTCATCAGATTTCACATATGAAGTAGATGTAAAATTTTAGTGATAATAGTCAAGATGCCTGTGTCATTTCAATTTAAGTTACTTTCAGATATTATTTAGAATATGACTAAGTTGTGAAACAAATTTAATGTACGCTTTTCCCTCATAAATGACTTGGCAATGGAAAAATACAGTATGAATACTGAAATAAATGTTACTGAAACAGAAACAGAAGCAGGATACAACCAGAAAGCTTAGGGGGGTTTTCCTCACAGAAGATTCAGCTTCTCACAGTGATTTTAAAAAAACTGTCTAGCTACAGAAAATATCTTCAAGGAAGAAGGGCAGTTTTCCATCAAAAGTAAAACTGAATCTTTGGAAATTTTCAGATACCGTTATTATTTATTGATGAAACATATTGAAGACCCCAGCAAATACAGAATTTCTTAAATAGGATAAGTAGAACAGGGCTGGAGACTAGATTAAATATTCCTCATGATAATTAACAAAGTTTCTAGACTCACCAGTTTTAATGATGAAGAAACCTGGACTTTTACATCTTAACATGCATTTGCTTTTCTGTTTCCAGAGAAGTGAACTGGAGATGTATGTCAGTGTAGCAAAGTGTATCTCAGAAATGGCTGATTCAGAGATTGATCGCATTGTCCAGATTTCTCAGGTAATTATGTTTTACTCCTGGTCTTTCACCATCAAACCATGTGAAACGAGCATGCCTTACCATTTTTATGGTCACCAGAGTGTTTTAACTCATTGGGAGCATAGGTTATCTGCCATGCAAGTAAGAGTGTTCTGGCTTTGATTTTGCAGGCAGCAGGGAGAAGCAAAGGTTGTAAGAGCTCATATCCAGAACTTTCTCTAGGGAGATTTCACCTGGAGCTTTGAACTGCAGAGTCTTAAGTTACTTGGTCAAGTTCAGGGAGGGGTCTGTTAGCAGAACCTTAATGCTGTTAGATCTTCTGAATCCCAGACCAGTGATGAAAACAGCAAATCACAGTCCTTTTTGGTTAACATAACCACTTCCCTGAAACAGACTGTAAATGCATCCCAGTGTTTAGATGTGCTTAAATTGGTGGAGCCTCACTTCTGTTAAAAATGTGAAATACTTTGACTGAACAACCTTTCATTCTTGACCTATTGTGCTATGTTTGTGTTCACAGTCAAAATGTTTCCTGGTGGACAGGATGATTAAGAATAACAACAGAATGGAAAGCTTTCAGGTTCTAGCTCACCAGTGGAATCAATTAGCAGTGGAATTCTTAGCAGCTAAAGTGCTAAGGAAATGATATGTGTGGAAGGACTTGATGTTTTTAAATGAGGTTGTTATAAGAAAAATCCATGATATAAAACTATTTTGTGCTGTTTACTGGCAGGTTCACTAGAGAATCAAGCATTTAAATAGGTTAGGGAAGCTGAACTGTCATTTCTTTATATCTTTGAGCTCTTATTTCCATACGGGAAAATGCCACTTAAGAAAACCATTTTTGTCACTGCAGTGAATCTGTCTTTGCAGGAAGACTTGCCTATCCAGAATTGTCTGGCTGGCTCATTTCAATTTAAAGGCAAACGTAAAATTTAAAGCAGTATGAAAACAGTAAAAATATACTGAGTTGTACTTTGCTGGATTATTTAGAAGCACATAAAAGTAATATGTATAAGACAAAAAGTCTTTTGTAACTTTTCTTGACTCAAAATGAGCTGGCTAGATAATCAAATATTTTCCTCCCTTTTTCTATGAAAGGGAATACGGCATGTATTGTTTCCATGAGAAAGGTACATTTTAATCTAACAAGTTTTTAATTGCATTTGCAGAGCAATATAGAGAAGGCCACATTCATGAAGTTGTATTTAATTTCTCAAGGCAAACTGCCTCTAATGAATTTGCGTGCTGTGATTGATACTGTGGCAGTATATCACAAGAAAGAAGATATTTCATGGATGCTGTTGCATAGTTTCTGTCATGTTCATATTGTAAGCCATGAAAATACAGGTAAAGTCAGGCTTAAAGAGGAATCATTAACAAAATTAATAGATATTGATGTATCTATGCAGAGTTTAATAATTTTAAGATGGTTTAACCCAAGGGTTTTCAGATTTTGCCATACTAGAAACTACTCAGTCTTCAGAATTTTCATGCTCTTTGAATACTCTTCAAATACCACTAAAGTCAGAATTCAGAATGTGGAAGGAATTTGAAAAAAATACTTGTGTCAAATACCTGTGTCAAACATTGCTTTTACGTTTTTCTTCAATTCTTTGTTTCTGTGGATTAGCTACAAGTTATTTATGTCAGACGAGTGGTTTCCAGCCTAGATTTTAATCTAGCTTTGACTAGATTCATATCTCCTAATATTCATAGGCTTTCAGTGTACAATAGTGTTTGTTAGAAATGTATAGGGCACATTGGAGACCAGTCATAGTGCAATGCTGATAACTGTCAGATCTAGTATCTGACTTACCAGTGAGTGACACAGTAGGTAGGGGTGTGTTACCATGACATAGGTTGAATCAAGGAGATAGCTTGTTTTTCTGAGCTTCTTGTAGTGAGTCGACAAAGAAAACATTGCCCTTCTGCATCTTCGAACCACATCAGATAGTATCTGGTGGATTAATGTGTTGGGCTGGGTCAGCTAAGGCTCTGATAAAGCGCTGGAGCAAGAGAACTAGTAAAATCACATAGGAAGATAAAGGAGGAAGAAACAACAGAGAGAGGCAATAATGAGATTTTCTGATTTTTCATAGCAGAAAGATCTTTGGCTGGCAGTGTTCACAGAACTGCTTCAAAGCATTATATTGCTGGATGCTTAGCTGCAAGCTGTGTTGAAGAACTTCAGACAGTAGTGGGTTGTGAATGTGTGAAGTGAGGCTTCTTTGTGTATAAGAGGAGGCAACATGTAAAGAGTACAAGGAAATGGTAGTGTATGATGTAATGTGGTCTCAAAGGTGAAGACTGTTACTAATTTGTAGGAGGCAGAACAGGTTTTGGGCAGCAGAATCCCTAGGGTGAGGGTTGATTTTATTTATATGCCTTGACTGTATTTTACTGGTCCTCCCTGCACTGTAGGAGGATTTTCACAGCACTCCCCACATTGTTGCCTAGTGTACAGTGACATCAGTTCTAGACTTAAATGAAGTACTGTGACAAAAAATTCAGGGAGTCTTTAAGATTCTGTAGTGGTCCTATATGCAGACTGGGTTAATGGGACCTGCAGGCTGTCATGTGAAGTAATTATTGCTCAGCATTCCTTTTTCTGTGTGTACAGTCTGTTGCTTGCATTATAAGCAAAACGTTTGTACTGTTTAATTGCCAACATTCCTTCTGTCAGTGGCAACCATGAATCAAATGTGATAGTGGTATTCACGATTATTGTTCTTCCACAGTCAGTACTTTGTTGCTATAGTGATACCCTGTGCTTGTTTTTTAATGAAATAAATAGTTCATTCCACTGTTTTATGTGAACCAATGTTCTTTTTCTCCTTCTAGGAGTGCTGAAAAGAATGGACTGGATGCTAGAGCTGATGGGCTACATCAGAAATTTAGCGTACAAGTCAAGACCCTTAGAAAATGTCAATCTTAAAGAGGTATGTACTGTGAAAATAATTTGCAGCTTTCAGGAAAACAGGTTTCGATGTATCTCAAATTATAGCTCAGCAATAAGTAGTGTTCCCCATGCTTTTATATTTTAGGTGGTTGTCATCTTACCTGCATGGAGAAACTCTCAATTTTTGTAAATGTATTTGTATTTAGAACTCATACTTTAAAGTAACCATAGCATTTAAATAATGATAGAAGCTAAAGGCAACTAAAGGAAATCATTACTTGAAATTTACTGTATTTAGAAAAAATAAAGGAGAAATTGGAATTCGCCAGTAGAAATGTCTAAGCAGTTCAGAACTGTGCAGCTGTGCAGCTGCTGTTTCTAAGAGGTTATGTACAGTTTTAGGGAACTCATATTGTTTATTGTACAACAAACAGATGCTTATTCTTATATCTGTTCAGCTTTTCTGGTTGGGGACATAAAACAAGATGCTGTTTAGATCAAAAAAAACATTCTTTACATTGCCTCAATTTTTCCCAACTATTTGTAGCACCACAAGGGTGACCAGCTCTAATTTACCTTAACAGTCAGCTTGCTGTAAAGAAGTTATTTCCCCATTTTAAATGAAATGTGTATCAGCATTAATCTAAACAATGATTTTTAGAAGTGTGGGTTTGCTTTTTTTTCTGTAGACATTTTAGTTTGATTGGGAGTTCAAAAAAAGGCTTACATTTCTTCAAGTGTAAAAGAATATTAAGAGAGACTTATTTCTTGCATTTTGGGTGTTAGCTGAGTTTTCAGATGTTTGTTTTAAAGAGCAAGCCATCATCTGGATTTTCAGTTTGCATTTTTGCCTTTTTCTTTTTTAGTTCATAGATTTTCTCCTGTGGCTGTTTGCAGCGTCTGTGGTGGCCTGGGCTGACCATAGTGCACCATTACTGCTTGGCATCAGTGCTAACTGGTTACTGTGGAAGCAGCAAGCAGCATTACCAGAATTATCTGAGGATGACATTGGCAAGCACCCCATTGACAAGCTTGCTGTGCAAGAGACTCTCACTCTCCTTCCAAGCAGCATTTGCCTTTTGCTGGCTAAAGAGCCTTGGAAAGAACAAACGCAGAAGGTAAAATTGCATGTAGTAGTAAGCATTTTCCAAGGGTCAGAAAACACCCTGGTTTTAGTAGTCAGCTCAAGTCTAAAGTGGAATGGTTGTTTTCTCTGTATCTATTGCATGTGACTTGTGATCTTGTTTTTCTTTATTTGTAATTGATATGAATGTAGTTTCTCAAGTAGTATGTGAGAATTGCAAAGAAAAACATCATTACAGTTTTGGGAGTCAAACTCTTGAGAGGATACAGATGGGATGTAAGAGTTGACAGCTGCTGGTAGCAAGTCAGTCTTCTAAACACTGAACGACAAACCCTCTGCAGCTGGGCTTCTCCACGGTGGCAATTTAGGACTATCAAAGATCTGTACGGTTCATAGTGTGTGTCAAGCATAATTTTTAAATAAATGTGGAAAATCATGCATAATTTGGCAACCCTACCGTAGGTCGCTTGTGATGAAAAGATGTGGAAATACTGTTACAAACCTATAGATTAATAGCTGTTTTGTGCAAACCAGAATCTGTTAAGGACTGGTTCCTGTACGTGGCTGTGCTCAGAGTTACCACTGAAGTCAGAATTCAGAATGTGGGAGGAAAGCAGGAGCGGGCTGTTAATATGCAAATGCATAATTAATAAAATAATTGAGAATATGCCCTGAAAATCATCTTGATAAGTTTGGAATACCACATTGTCCTCCAGGCACCCTGTGCTGCTGGAAAGAACTGAAAAATGAGAGAGATCGAAAGAAGGACAAAGGCAGTTAAGAGTTCTGAGGATTTGCAGTAAAACATTTGAGCAAGACCCTGATAAGAAGGATCATATTAACGTGTTAAAGACATGAACAGGCAAGATGAAGGGAAAGTATTTACTCTTCTGTCTTCATTACAAAGAATTACTGCTTAGGTAATGAGATGAAACAAAGGGGGTTTCAGATCCAGCTGTGGGAGAAATTGTACTGACACAGAGATGTACTCTAGGGCGTTTGGATAGTTTGGGCAGAAGCTTGATTGACCACTGCCTCTGATAGATAACTGTGAGTTTAGCTACAAAAATTGAAAGAATTTGTGGTGTTCTGATACAGAGACTGTTGTAATTCAGATTTTCCTTTATATTCCAATCTTCAGTTTATTGACTGGATGATCAGTATGATGGAAAGTCCTAAGGAAGCATTATCAGAATCTTCTATGGACCTGCTGAAAGGTAGGATATTTTTAACTGGGTCCTTATTTTTCCATGACTATCAGTATAGCTCAAAATCCAGTTGTTAAAAGAAGTGAGATGAATCTATACTGTTAGCATGTGTAGGAGAGCTATATTTTGCCTTTAAGAAAACTTTCACAGGTAAGTTAGCATTCCTGTCTTATTGGCTGACACTTAAAATGTACTATTGAAGATCCAAAGGACCTAAAGGTACATATGGCCATACAAGCGTATATAAGTGATAGATCTGTCAATTATTTTTGAGTTACCTTTAAAAATAAAATGCAACATATTATTTGGAAACCCTCCGTTACTAGAATAGCAATCACATAACAATTTATTCAGGTGCAACTGGAGAGTACTGTGGGGAAGGGATAGAAACTGTCAGGCGAGGAAGTGGAAAAGTCATTAAAAGATTCAGGAAAAGGAGAACTGAATCTATACCTGTGTTAGTAAAATTACTAGGGAGAATACTCTAATGCCCTTTCTGGACTGCACAAACTAATGTAATTTGTCCTTGTCTTCACAGTTACACTTCTGGCCTTGAGGTCTGTTGCAGAGTTCAGGAAGAAAGCAGTGTGGACCAGAGCTTATGGGTGGTAGCTGCAAAGTGTATCTTATCCCATGAAGAAAAATGCACATCCTTTAAAGCATAATAGCATTACTCAGGAATCAAGAAGACCAATTTCAGAGAGGTTTCCTGTCATGAGCTTTTGGCTTTTTGGGGATGTTATTTGATTTTTGGGTTTTGGGGTTTTTTTGTTGTTTTTTTTTTTTTTATTTTATTTTTTGCAGGGCTGTTGTTTTTGTTGGTTGGTTGGTTTTTGGTTTGGTTTAATTCTTTTACCTCCTTTTGAAGACTCGCAAGATAAAAAACAGTACTTTTTTTTTTCACTGGTGGGGTGGTTATCTTTTACAGACTACTTAGCATGGTTTGTGCTGTGCTGAAGCTGAATGAGAAATATGCATTCAGTTGTTTCAGTTGTATTGTTTCAGTGACACCTGGGGAGCCTCAAAAGTTGGAGTCTGAAAAAGTCATGGAAGCTTGCTAATAAGAATGACTGAAAAAAAATAAAAGTTTGCATTCAGCCTAATGACTGAAGAATGTTTTAGTGTAACAGACTTCCAAACTAGCATTATTTTTTAGGTGATAACCCTTTTTTTAGTTACATCATGATGCTCTTGCCACAGTAGTGCAAGGAGATACATTGAACACTTTCAGCACACTGAAGTTATATAACCTGAGTGGGGTTTATGAAATGGGTGATATGCTTGTCCATTTTCCAACAGCTGTATCAAGATCATTGAAACAAAACAAGATAATGGAAATAAATCAATGATTCTGATGGCTGCTGTGTACCCAGCTTCAGGGCAGTTGCAGTTTTCTTTCCACTTATGACTGTTCTTGTCTCGTTTATTTTCATTTGCACATAAGGAGAGCTTTTTTTCTGCCTCTAGGCAAAAGTGACAGTATAGCAACTTCTTTCAGCCTTTGCCATCTTAAGCAGGATAGCCCCTGACACTTTTCTTATTAAAAAATCTTCTCTTTATGAAGGAATAGAGAAACTTTCTACTTTGCAGTCTTCCCGAGAGAGACCTTAAAAGGGGTTTTATATTTAGTAATCCTCACTAGTGTAGACAAAAATTAACTGAATATAATTGCTTGGGTACTGGTCACTGAATGTCTTCCAAAGCAGTACTGATGCGAGCATTGTTGATTTTGACCAGTTTGCATGAAACCCTACCACCCTACAATCTGGAGTCACTGCCCAATGCAGGAATTCTCTTAATTTCAGGATGGATAACATATTCTGTGGAAGATACTCTCATCTGACTTCTTTATGGGTTTTTCTCACCTTTTCTCACCACTCTTAAGAAGTTTAATGTGGGGATGACAATGATCTTACCACAATGATCAGACATTTCTTCAGGCATTAGATGTGTGGAGGATCAGCACAGTACTTACTTGTATTCCCATATTAGTTTATAGTAATGCTAATTTACTGCTCTGTATGCAGCTGTATACTGAGAAGACAGTCTAAAGGTGAATATACAGAAGGATTGACTGAAAAGCAGTTGTCACAGAGTCAGTGTCTCATGACATACACATTTGTGTTCACTCCTAAGTAACCTCTAACAAAGCCAAATATGTCACATTTTCATTGTGCCATCTCTGGTGCACTGTTTCAGGCTAGCTTACACCATTAGTAACCTGAGCTTGCATGTGTGTTAGCCTTTTAATTAACTTTAAAATTTGCCTTATTTTAAAGATAATCTCTGGGTAATGCACACATGCTGTGTTTTAGTTTGCATAGCGGAACAGTATGTAAACCTCCAAGTTAAACTATACTGATACACAGTAGGTATTACATATCTTGGCTTACAGATGGTAGGCCAAGAGATGTCATAGCACCACCAGAAGGTGGCAATGCTAACGCATTTCCAGGGAGCACTGTGGTTCAGGAGCATAAGTGAAATGCTTGTACACCAATGCACAGAGTATGAGAAACAACATGAACTGGAAGCGCTGGTCAGTTCCCACAGCTGCGATGTCACTGGTGAGACTTGGTGGGATGAATCCCATGACTGGAGTGCTGAGATCAGGGCTGCAGCTGTTCAGCAGGGATGAGCAGGGCAGGCAAGGTGAAGGAGCTGCACTGTTAGGGAGAGCTTTGACTGTACAGCCTTTACAGTTATGGGTAATGTGGTTGGGAGCCTCCGGTGAGGATGAGGGGGGTGGAAAACAAAGGAGATACTGTATGTCCCTTCCAAATGGAGCTATTCTGTACTGAGTATTCTAGTGTACTCTACAGCTCTGTGCATTCAGCCCATAGAAATAAAGTAGAGGTGACGTGAAGTAAAACCCTCTAAAAGGCAGGTAAGTTGGCTGTTGGGTCCTCATTGTAAATCATTTCACCCTATACTTCCATTCCTATTGGGCTGCTGTACCTGCAAGTATACAGATGAACTGTGATGGAGAGAGTATTCCTTCTGTTGTGTGCTAGTGCTGGACAAACAAGACTTACTTCTAGGTGATCTTTCAGAATAGCATGTTGCTCTGGAGACAGTTCAAGGACTGAAGAGGGCAAATTAGTTGCTATTGCATTGTAGATGAGTGGAAAAGCAGCAAAGGAAAGCTGGTGGTGAAGACCTTGTACGACATGTTCTTGTAATTCCAGCATAGCTGTTCTGTGGGCAAACAGAAGGGATTTATTTTTTTTTTCCTATCCTTAGCAGTTATGTGTAATTCTTTTCCACACTGTATGTGTTTCATGTGCATGTTTTATGAATTCTGTCTCATAGTACATAAGCTCTACTAAAACTAGTGGGGTTTTACATTTCAGACAAATGTAGTCAAATACTCTTCTGACTACGTAAGATGCTCCTAATGAGATTGTCTAACCACTTTCAATTATATATCACTTTGTTAGTGATGTTTTTTCATCCTTGCCTATACAGTACATACTTTTGCCTATCTTTATGTAGATATGTAAGAACAACACTTACTTTTGATTCCAGTATCAGAAGATCTAAATGGAGATGATCTGGGTTCTCAAGACCCATAGAAATTTTAATAAAGGTTTAAATCCCCAAAGGTGGAAAGACTTGGGCAACTTCTTAAGCACACATTTTCCTGTCCAGTCCTGAGCTTTTCCAATAACTAAGGTAAGGTGTAAGGTAAGGACCTGTAGGTAGTAGCCTGCTGTGGTCACACATGGAAGGCTGATTCCCTAGATCTCCCAGTTGCCTGCTGCAAGTTTACCTCTGTGCCAGAAGGGGGTGGGAAAGTCTTCTGTCCCTAACTTCATGCTGTTTGCCTGCAGTTTAGGTTTGGGGGTCCTCCCCATAGTGAATTTTAAAGAATATCTCTCCTTCCAGTGTTTCAGCCAGTTGTGAGAATCAGTGCACAGGGGGAGCACCACATACTGGTATTTTTTTTTTTAACATAAATGCATAAATATGACTTAATACAAATATCTGTGGTACCTTTGACCTTGGATGGCTGCCAGATGCCCATTCAGGTCCTCTCTCTGCCTCCTCAACAGGACGGGGAGAATTTAGGTTGAGGTAGCTCATGGGTCATGATAAAGACGGGGAGGTTATTTGCCATTTACTCTCACAAAACTGGACTTTACTTGTGGAAGAGTAATTTATTGCCAATTCAAAGTAGAGTAGGATGGTAAGAAACAAAAATGAAACTGAAAACAACTTTCTTCCACCCAACTCTTCTTCCTAGGCTCAACTTTACTCCTTCATTCCCGACTCTTCTACCTCTTACCTCCCCAGGCAGTGCAGGGTGGGTAGGGGATGTGGATTACAGTCAGTTCATAAACATTCATCTCTGCTGCTCGTTCCTCTTCATGTTGCTCCCCTGCTCCAGCATGGGGTCCCTCCCGTGGTATACAGTCCTTCATGAACTGCCCCAGCATAATTTCTTCTCACAGGTTGCAGCTCTGAACTGTTCCTGCCAGGAACTTGCTCCTGTTTGGCCTCTTCATGCTGCAACTTCCTTCAGAGCACATCCACCTGCTGCAGCACAGGGTTCCATCTGCTCCGTCTTGGTCTTCTCCATGGACCGCAGGGGCATCTACTGCAGTGCCTAGAGCACCACCTCTTTCCCCACTGACCTTGGTGTCTCACAATTTCCTTATTCTTCTGTCTCACAGCTACACATAGTATTTTTTTTACCTTTTATTAAGAATGATTTCACAGAGCTGCCATCAGCTCTGCAGTTTCTCTTGGCAGTGTCCCATAGTTGCTCCGTTTTGGAGCTAGCTGGAGCTAGCTATGTCTGGCATGGGTGAAGCCCTTGGCTTCTCACTGAGGCTCTCACTGCAGCTTCCCCACTGCCAAAGCCTTGCCACATAGACCCAATACACTAGCAAATGCCATGTTTCCTCTAAGAAGGTATGCTAACTCCAGGCAGTTTGATGATAAACACATTAGATTAAATTTCCAAGGGGAAAAATGTCCTTGTTTGGCCTTTACATGTTATATAATTTGAAGTGCAGCTGCTCTGTGTGTTTCTTCATATAGTCCACACTTAAATCAGTTTGGGTCATACAGAAGTCCAAAGTGGAAGTACTTCTGTTTCTCTAATGAGTTCCTAAGTCCTACCTTTGTTTGTAATGCTTTCCAGGAAAAAAAAATAATGAAAATCTAGGGTTTACCCTCTACTGTTCCATAAGGTCTGCAAGTACTCCATTGGTCACAACAGTCTGAACACACTGCCTGCCACATATATTAAATAAATAAATAAAAATTACAGGTGACCTTTCATAAGAAACTAGTTCAGCTTCACTCCTTCCTAATATGTCCTCTTAGGCTGTCTGGTTTAGAAAGTCATGCACGCAAACTCTCTTTTGTGGTAGTGTTCATTTCCCCTTAAGTATTTTCTTCCCTTCAACAATAGTCTTTTCTCTCCCACAGTTTTCAGTCATGCTTGAAAAAAAAAAATAAACTCGCTTTCCTCCCTCACCTGCTTGAATTCAAATGTAGGTGGTCATCAATATGGATGAAACATCAGAAAAGCCACTGCCAGCTCAAAGCAATTATTTGTCCATTTTTGCCAGTCCACTTGGTTGCTGTCCATATTCTTCATTCCTCAGTCTTTGAAGTGACTGTGTTCTAGTTGCATTCTCACAGATAATCCTACAGAAGTATGAGGAGCAATGCACTTGAGTAAAATGATTAGAATTTTGCATTTGGCTTCTGGTAGTCATTCACTTCCCCTTAAATAACATGTATTTGGCCTAACATCACATTTCTTTTGCATATCTGTCTGCTGTTCAGCATGGGAGAAGATCAGTGTGGGAAAGAGATTCCTAACGTCTGCCAGACACACAGTTATAAGTTTTTAGTTCGAGCCTTAAATATCCCCTAGAATATATAGTACATGAGTACTTGATCACTTGCCTTTGTGGTTTAGCTGGATTTTCTGTAATCTTGTTTGCCGAAGTGGAGGTTGGGCCAGAATGTGAGGGATCCTTTGTGAATGCCTGGGACTATTTAGCATGTGAATTGCATAGGTTGCAAAGTTTCCAGCTTTGGCTCCTTGAGAGATTCCAGTTCTAGCTAGTTTAGCATTTATATTTATAAGGCACATACATGTTGGCTGAATATAAAATAATCTTATAGATTAAATGGTATTGTCATTACAGAATATCTGTTGCTAATGAGGCAAGAGCTAACGCCAACGTCAGGGTTGTTAGCGTGATTGTGAGTGGAGGTGCTCTTTTGTCTTTTTCAGAGTTCTCTAATACGTTAGAAAAAATATATTAATTTTTTATATCCATTCAAAAGCATTTCTTGCATTTGAAACCAAAACTGTAAAAAGTAACTCATTATTTTGAGATGTTCTATTTCTGAGATGCCTTAAAGATAGATGCCTTTTCTGAAAATTCTGTGCTTGTTCAATAACAAGTTGATGAACATGCAAACAGGAGTTTTGCATCTGAAATCTTTGCCTAACTTCTTTTTAATGTATGATGTGCAGCAGCCCACTGGGAATATACTAATTATTTCCAAACAACTTATCAACTTAGCTTCTTTTCTTTTTGATGTTGCCTGTCCCTAGGTGTGCCTTCCTTTCAGAGAAGAGGTTCTGGATGACAAAGCACATACCTGAATCAAAACACAAAACATTGTAAGAACTAGGGAGTAGAGTCCAAAGTGTCTTCAATTAATGCAGGAGGAACAGTATAAGCCTTCATCTGGCAACTTGCATAGTTCCTTAAATGACTTACAGAGCACTGTATCACAAAGACGAGATCCTTCAAATTGGTCTTAAAGCCAATGACAGAATGAAGACATGGCTGTAATGCAGCCAAATTCAGTTCAAAATTTTCAAAAGCAGTTTGTTGAGAAGGGTCTATTTACATGCAGGTTTTAGGGTGGCTCTTCTTTTCACCACTTTCAATAAGCAACCTGTAGAAGTCTTCATTTTAGATACAACTTCTCATACCAGCTCAAAGGAATGAGTGAGGAGGGGTTGCACAGAATGAAGGTATGATCAGATGGAAATTGATATAAACAAAAGGCAATTTTTATATTTTTGTTTTGTATTTTTATGACATCAGAAATCAAAACACTTGGTGATGAGCCTTCCTGCAGTAGTGTTCAGGAGATGTGGCAGAGAGTTAGTGTTTGTGAAAGAATCTTTACTGATCTGATTTTTTTGTTGTTGCCATAGGCATCCAAGTTGTGCTGAAACACAGCTTGCTGGAAGATGAGATACTTACCTATAAAGAGCACCAGCAGATATGCTTTCAGAATATAGGGGAAGTAGATTGAGAAGGCAAATGGAAATAGTAGCTTCATGGAGTATGTGCCAAAGGATTCAAAATAAGGCAGTGATACACAAATTGCAAGTGCTGTAAAATAACATGGTAAATATTTAGTCAAAAGGAGAAGGAAGATCATCAGAAAGTTTCATGTAAAAGTCAGTTACCTTTAAGGCATAGCTAGCTATATTATATGCCAAAGTTACCATGCCATTTGTATGCATATGCTTGTTTTCTCTTTCAGCTTTGTAGGTCTGAGGTTCTGACTGCTCTTTATACTAAAATCATCAAGTATTTCCTATTCCATAACAATTCTGTCACTCCTGTTGTTGCACAGAGTGTGATCTTTCAGCATGATCTCAGTGGGCACGTTTCCTGTTGTAAGCATGATAAGCTGCTTTAGGTAGTTCAGCAGTCATAAATCAGCATGTTTTCAGTCTCATATACATAAAAGTATGGCCTGTGCCAGTAAGGTCAAACTCAGGGAAAAGGCAGCTTTGGGACTTGCTGTCTAACATGGTCAGTCTGGAATAGGGGAATCCATGTTTCTAATGTTCTCCCATTTTGTTTGAAGGAAAAGCAAAACAAAACAAAGACATGCAAGCCCCAGAGTACCCCTATTAAAGGAAGAAGTACAGAAAAGAGGAAGGTAGGTGACATACAGGTTGAGAGTATATAAACATTTATGCCAACTTTGGCAATAAAAAATAAAAATATCTTAAGCACAAATGACAATTGAACTGATCATATTTTGGTGAAGAAAATTAAGGAAGCACACTGTTGGTACCTTTCCGATCTCCTTACCTTTAGCCAGAACTGAAAGAGGATAGAGCAGGATACACAGTGAGAAGTTGAGCCATGTCAGTGGTAGGTAGTATATTCCCATCCTTGCTAGCATGTTGTAAGTGTACCTGATGCAAGAGGAACAGCAGATGAGTTTAGAGGGAATGATTGTGTCTTTAAAATAAAGATATAGTATTGAACAATCCAGGGGAATTGCAGAAGAACTTGGAGCTGCTGATCTGAGAGCATTTCAGATCAATACTGCAACAGTTCTGTTCAGGCTCTAACCAATGGCTGGAAGTAGATGGTACATTGTTCCAGAAGGGTTTGTCTACGGTGCTAGCAGGTAGACAGAGGAACAGCCTGCTAACTGGAAGGTTCTATCAGAAACCAGTGTCATTTTATATTGGTCCATCAGAAAAATGGATTTCAGATGGGAATATTACAACTGAGAGGGGCACGCAGAATCCAACTGTTGCTTGGGACTGAGAATATGCTGATTTACGACTGCTGAACTACATAAAGCACTACTGGAGAAGGCTGAACAGTAAATGTAATTGCAGGTACTTAATGTTCTGTGGTATGGATGCCCCTCCCTTGGACTTCAGAATGGTTAGTAGGTGCAAAAGAAAGCAACTGCGCTCCGGTGTATTGCAGTGTTTCACTCTGCTGTTACTGTTGTTCACTGGGAGGCCAAAATGCCTAGGACTTCATTCTACAAGGTGAGCTAATGCCAGCTTGTTTGATCTCAAACTGGTGCAGCAGCTTTCCAAACACCGGAGCAGTGGAGGTTTGATCACATTTTTTGTCAGCTAAAAGGCTTTTGGCCTGTGGTCTTGCTAGAAAGGTGGAAATAAGAATTTTTACGACACTGTTAGCCAGGAGTGTTTCTAGCAGATGGAACCAGCATTAAACAAAACTTCCTGTATTCCCTTCTTATTAATTCATTTGTATAATTCTGCATCATACCTGGACTGAGAGGAGTTTGATGGGCTATAAATGTACCATCTACTCGCAAGTTTGCCCTCTGCAACCTCAGGAGTGCCTCAATTTTTTTATTATTGCTTTTGAGGCACAATCTCAACCCAGTGCAAAAGGGATACAGCTACTTCCTCTCGATACATTCTTTGGCTGCTTATGGTATAAGCAGGAAAGATCAGATATAGATAGAAAACCTTGCAGAATTTGCTGTCACTATATCATTAGCCATAATGCACAGGGTATTATGTGGAGGAGCTTGTAATACTTCAAAACTAGTTGGCTAACGGTTGGGATGAATTCCTGTATGTTTTAAGACATGACTGCCCCTTATTGATGCTAGGACATGGCACAGATACTGTAAAATAAATCAGGTAAGAATTCTAAATTCGTGTGAGTTGTACCATGTATTTGCATTGGGCATTTGCTGCTGCAGACCACAGTATCTTGCTTATTAAACGGCTGGTGTTATTGCTATGATTCCAGACTGTGTACTTCAACAAAGATAGACAACAGTAGTGCATTGGACGCAACAGACTATTCTGAGAGGACTTTGCAGCCAATCTTGTTTATGCTTTTGGACTCTCCCCAGCTGCACAGAAATCTTTCAGTTGAGTTCTACTCCTTCAGCTTTACAAACTCAAAAAAGAAATAGGATGGAGCAATGATCCAAATAATTAATAGAAGTAGTGGTTTCTTAACACATGTAATACCTATACTTTGAAGTTGATGTAAAGCCTATCTTATTAATTCTGGCATTTTCCTTTTTCAGATCTCTTTTATATCATATACTTCCTAAGCTGCCTGAATCCATAGTCCCCAGTCACTGCCCAAAGCAATGTATGTAAAATAGAAGAAACTACTATCTGAGCAGAAAGAAAGAAGATAAAGAAAAAAGAAATTACAGAGGTTACCATGAGGGCTATGTCTTGTTAAAATGTTTCCTAATTCTGTATGTCTTCCCTGCTGTGAGTTTACAAAATGAGGGCAGTAGAGCTTAAGTTACACTTGAGAAACGTTACTGACTTCAGATATTGATGCAAGAGTCAGTAATGCGGAATTTTCACCATACAAAATTTGTGAGATAGAAGTCCTGAATTGTATTCGTGTTCATTCTGCCTCATGTTTGTGTCCCTGCAGTGTGATATGTGCCTTGGTACACCAAAATACTCAGTCTCTGCGGCAGGAGCTCTCGACTTTTTGTACAGCACAATGCAAATAAGCCATAATAGTCTCTGTCTTGGTAAGAAGTTCTGCTGCTGCTGCCTCTGCTATCAATCTTGGATCCAAGTGAGGTGTTAAAAAGCAAATAAATAATAAATGTGTTAGCTTTGTAAATTAATTTGGAAATTGCTGTTCCCTGGGCGGTAGTTGTGACTTCCTTCTAAATTTCTGTTAAAAAGATCAAAGCCTTTGAGCTACACATATTAATGCAATGGAAGCCTGTAAGTAAGGCTCTGCCTCTCAGCTATGTGGGTTTTTGTAAACATCAGTAAATAGCCTTTATTTAAAATAGATAATATGCTTTCCTGCCAGTTTTGAAATAATGAACTGAGCCTGCAGCACAGTGGAGGTGAGGTTCTGCTCACAAGAATGACCCATTTTTCCCTCATGGCTTTGCCATGTACTTCTTACCTGACCACATCTAATACATTCCAAAGAAAAAATAAAATGCACACGATGTACTTCCCTTGAACTTCTTCCTGACTGTTGATCACAACAAATAAAACAATTATTCTCTCTGTGATCTGAAAAGAAAAAAAAGAGTTGTGAATTCAGGTAGCACCTTTTGTAGCTCTCATTGAATAGCAGGGCACGGGTTGAATCCGTTTTCTTTGCACAAATGCTTCAGCACTTTGCTTCTTGGCCTGCTTTTGTTCCAGACCCTGTTGGCCTGCAGCTCAGGCAACTGGAAACTGTTGGCTGCAGCATCAAAGGTCTGCTATGGTAAGGGTGGAGGTTTGCTTGCCAATAGGGACGACTTGGGTTTGTAGCCCAGGAAACCTGTGGATGAGCTGGCTAAGGTTATGGGAGCAAGGACTGCAGCCTACAAGCAAAGAAACTTACCCCCACATGGAAACAAACTTCCTTGTAGGCTGCATGGCAGGGTGTGGGATACAGAGAGCCCTTGGGTGCGTAGAATGCCAGACAATGCTAATCTCACAGTTCTATCTCTGTTTGCCACAGCTTCAAGATCTGCAACCCAGTGTGTCTCTCTCATGTAAGATTTGCAGAAAGGAGAAGGAATACTTTATTTTTCTTTTCTTCATGTTCCTGGCTAGGAGAAGTGGGTTTAAGTTTATAGTTTATGTGAATTATTGCCATAATATTAGTCATAATATTTTTCTAGCAGTTGAACTTAGCCTGACCCACAAGCTATGCCTTTACAAATCAGAAGATATAAGAGCGGATTAAACACACAGTATCTTCAGCTTAAAAACAAAAATACTTTGGCAATATTAGAGCTCGAGAAATTAAAAACAAGTTTGTCCTTCCTGGACAAGTTTTCTAAACCCTGCCCTGTAAAATAAACACATCTGTAGTGTTCAGTACTGCCAAGAGTTGCTTGTGAAACTCTCCCAGAAGAGTACCAGTTCACTCTAATTTACACTCTATTTGCAAGTGCTGGAAAAGAAAACATGCATCTCTTCAGTTGGTGTGAACCAGTATAGCTTCATTGTTCTGGTTTGTTTGGGGTTTTGTACGCTGGTATCTCTTCCATAAGGTACCTTAGGTTTAATGATTTTATGGTTTGAGATGTCAAGTCAGTGAAGGGTTGTGAAATAAAAACAGATTGCCAAGGTGGTTTTGATCAGCTCAGCCATTCTCCTTCACTGGTTTCCCCCTTCCTCTTAGTCCTACCTTAAACAGTTTTGCTACATAATTTTTACCAGTTCCTGCATGGGATATTGTGGCTAGAGATTTCTTTCATTACTTTTTTTTTTTTTCCAGACCACATCTGTTGGATAAAGCAATCATCACTTCACTATTCAGCAAAATTACGTGAGAGCAATTTTCCATGCCCAGGGATCTAGTTCCTCATCTTGAAAAGCACTGAAAGGCCACAACAGATAAAAATGGTTTTGCTGCCTCTCACCCTACCCTGACTGTCCTCTTGTGCTGCTGATCCCATTGGTCCCTAACTGAGGAACTGATTTCTAAGAAGGTCAGATGTTGAGAGGCTTCTGTGCAGACAGGCCAGGAAATGGAGAGTGCGGGGTACTAAGTCCTGTGTTTGTACGCTGCTGCCAAGGAGAAACTGGGAGAACTGTAAGTGTTGATGCAGGATCTGAAACCAGATACAACCGACTTAGAAGAAGTACGGTGGGTCAGTCATCACAAGAGGGAAATCAAAACAAAGGGAAAAACAGCATGAGCATTGAGTGGGATTGTGTTGAGAGAACGTAGAAAATAGAACCTGAACTAAAATCAATTTGGTGAAGGGTGTTAAAGGAGTGCAGTGTTGGTGGTCGTGGGCATTTTGTTACCAACCCTGAAATCAGACTGGGATGTGGAGAGAGAGTTCTGAAATATAGTTATTAAGAGGTATTTCAGGGAGTTGTCTCACTTAGAGACCAAAGCTTCACCATGATAATGAAAAGGTGTTTTCAGATGTGAGAGCTGGCAGGCAGATTTTCCAAACAGCTACTTGCTCTTCAAGAGGTGGCTGGGTGGAAAAGTGCTAGAAAGCGACATGGGCCACATGATCAAGAGCTGATCCCGTTTCAGTGGAGTAAAAGGATAAGCAGTAGATCAGTAGCCACTGTCTCACATTTCAAAAGGACGAGCCACAGTTCAGCCTCATGGAGTGGCTGTGGATTTCTTTCTCTTCCCACGGCATAAGCAGATGCACAAGGGGCAGTGAGTATCACCTAGCTGGGGTTCAGCAGATCTCCTCCGTCAAAGGTTCATGTTTGGGAAATGGAGCACTCAGCCCCACTAGTTGCAGATGATGGAAGTCTGGTTACTGATTGTGTAAAGGAGGTTAAGCACCTGCAAGAGTAGGGAACTGGACTTGAAATCTGCCTGTGGTCTTGCTCCGGAGCACACCTGCAGGGCAGGACACAGACTGGCTCCTCAGACCAATTGTGATGTCCTCAGGAGGACAGACAGTAGCATCCTACCTCTTCTATTGCCTGCTTGCTTGCATGCCTTTATTCCCCTTCAAGACATTGTGCTCATAGCACTCACATCTTCAGGTACCCCACACAAACCCAAGGTAGATGCAGGGTTTAGACATAGGCTGGGGACCTTTTCAACAAGTGACAAGACAGGGTGCTACCTGAAGAAGAGGAAATTCCAGTAAATGGCTGTTGATATTGTGCACATATACACATATATACATGTATCTGTATACATATACACACGTAGTCATGTACACATATCAATATACACACATGTATATATGTGTATGAATATGTATACATGTGTGTATACACACATACATAGATACAAGAAAAGCATATATATGAAAAAAAGCATAAAATCAGTCACAGCTCATTTCTTCTATGGATCATCTGTTCTTGCATGAATGAAAATACAGCATTCTCTGCTGATACTCTCTTGCTTAAAAAAAAGAAAAAGAAAAAAACCACACAAAACTAGAAGTCCTGTGTTTTCATGTTCATAAAAAGGAAGTATATGCTGACACCTCACAAAGTGTAAATACAGTGGTTTCATTTTTCATTCCTTCTTGTTCTTTTGTTAAAGTCAAACTGGAATTTCCTTCCTCTCCCAGCACTGGTTTCTGAAAGGATACAGACAGTTCTCTAAAGTGACATAAATTTTTGCAAGGCAGCCTGGGCATTTCAAGCAAGTGAAACAGAGCAAATCAGCCTAACTGAAGTTAGGGCAGAAGCAGGCAGCACTTTCACTTTGGGTTTTTAATAACCATGACAGTGCAGTATCGAACCTGGTGCCTGAAACCCCTACACAACCCTTTGATTTAGTGAATGTTTAAGAAAAGTGCTGACATGTGACACATTCTCCTGTCCTACTCTCATTCAAGCTGGAAATGCCCAGAGGGACATCCATTTGTACAAGCTCTGTGACCCTCCCTTGCCTTCCCTTCCTCCAGAGCACTATCACACAGGACTCATCTTTCTTTCTTGGTGTGACTTTTCCTTGGCCTGCCTACCCCTCCTGAGATGCATGGTGGCCTGAGGCTTTGTCCTTCAATGAGGCCATACTAAATGGGTTTTTCTAGAGAACGCCTCTGGAGTTTACTTTTCCACTGTCTGTAACATGTATCTCACAGTGTTTCTTGTAAATGCTACTAAATCATGATGAATAGGTTATTAGGCAGAAATCCTTCATTCAGAATACTTAAATCTTATCTCTGCTGTAATGCCCACACCCGGCCAAACAGCCCAAACAGCTGGCCACCACAGCAGTGCTTTCAGAGTTTGTTTTGTTCAAGGTGGCCTTATTTCTATCCATGTGCTTCCTTGACACTGCCAGAGCCACCAGTTCTCTCACCCTAGAGATCCTGAGATGAACTTCACTGTGGATATGCATGTGTGTATATGGCCTGAAGGATGCATCTAGGGATATGTTTTAAGCTTAAGAGTCAGAACAGGTGGTGGGAACACAGAAGAGGGTAGCCACTATCAAATTCTTGCAGCTTTACCAGCACCCTGACTACATGCAATAGCCCGTAGGCTACAATAAAATAAGCATCTCTGTCTTTCCTCAGTTCATTGTGGAAAATGTATCTCCTTTTTTCCTAAGAGGCAGGGAAGACAGCGTGGCAAGGCACATGGGAGTACTGCTGGCATACAGCTGCTTAACCTGTACTCCCACAGCAAAAGCAGGGCAACACAAGTGAAAACAGTCTACACCAAAGAGCTTGTACCTAGCTTGGGCAGCACAAGACTACTGCTAACATGAATGTAAGAGTGTTTGCAGTGAGAGAACACTTGGGAAAAGAACCATGTAAGGATCAAAATCTATCATTGTGAGACAAATGTTTGGAGTCACTGTGCCATATTGCTCCCTGACCCACCTTCTTCGTGCTGCCCCAGAGAGCACTGCAGTAACTGCACTGGCCAAAAATGGTCACAGTTATCTTGCTCAGAAACATCCATTTCAGATCTAGTGTCTTTTGTGGCAACACAGAGCAGGTTTTGTGTAGGCTTCCCTGATCTCTTCTCCTGTTGGGATGGGTAGGAAAGGAATGGACTGTGTAAGAGTTGAGGAATGTGTCACCTTTGCCAGGACAAGCCTTGCTTTAGTGACTATTGGCATTAGGAGGCTGCTGTTCCCTGCAAGAGATGATGTGAGATTTGCTACATGGCACATTCAGTAGGATGCGCACACACCCACCCCACCACCCCCACCCCCACCAGTTAGTGTAAAAGCATGTAGATTTAGGCAGGGAAAAATAGTTGACTGCATTTTAACGAATTTGCTACCATACTTAGTGAGCAGCATAAAGATCAGAGATCTGTATTACTCAGTTTCTAATGGAGATTTAAAAAGAGGAACATCTTCACCATGTCATTTGACAAAAATGGGCTATCCAGAAAACTAAAAACATAACTAACTACTCTTAGTCTTCTACCTTCTGACGCTGAGAGCAATACCAGTTTCACCATTATTCAAATACTAAGGAGTGGAAAGGTTTGAAGGTAAACTCAAGTTGACATTTTTACTTTTTCCAATGCATTAAAACTTACCAAAACCTGAGATAAAAGTCCCAACAGAAAACAAAATGTGGTAAGGAAAATGCCCAAGATTCATCTTGTTTTCTGATTTTTTGGCTGGTTTTCTGCCTACAGCTGAACATATGCGGAGACCTGGGAAAGGTGGTTAAGGGCTCTGGAGCTCAGATTGTCTTCTCATCTATTCTCCAGGATACAGGGGAGGACCTAAAAAAAGCTAGGAGGATTAGCCAGGTTAATAAATGGTTAAAAGGGTGGTGTCACAGTCAGGGGTTTGGGTGTCTTGAACATGGGACCCAAGTTTGTAGGCCAGGTCTAGCGGGGGCTGGTGGAGCTGGTCCGATAAAGAAGGGGAAGGGCAGTTTTGGTAGGAGGCTTGCCAGACTGGTTAAGGAGGCTTTAAACTAGATGTGTTGGGGGAGGGGGGCATCATTCCATCCCAACACTCCCAGTCAGTTGCCAGCACCTATAATAAATGCTTGGACCAATGCAGAGATATTCCGGCTGCTCCAGCCAATGAGCCGGCTTCATTTGGAGCTCGGCTCAGGTGCCTCTATGCAAATGCCCATAGCATGGGTAACAAACAAGAGGAATTAGAGATGTGTGCTCGTCTACGGGGGTATGACAAGCCTCACAGAAACATGGTGGGATGGCTCCTATGACTGGAGTGTTGGAATGGAAGGTTACAGACTCTTTAGAAAAGACAGGCCTGGCAGGTGCGGAGGGGGAGTTGCCCTTTATGTTAGGGATAGGCTGGAGAGTATGGAACTCTGTCTGGGGACTGGTGAGCAGTTAACAGAGAGCTTGTGGGTCAGGGTTAAAGGGAAAACAGTGATGGGAGACATTACTGTGGGGATCTGTTATAGACCACCTGATCAAGAGGAATCTGCGGATGAAGCACTCTATAGGCAGATAGGAAAAGCCTCACGCTCACAGGCCCTCGTTCTCATGGGTGACTTCAACCACCCTGACATCTGTTGGAATGACGGTACGGCCCGGCACAAGCAATCCAGGAGGTTCCTCGATTGTGTGGAAGACAACTTCCTTCTGCAAGTAATAGAGGAGCCGACAAGGAGAGGTGCCATGCTTGACCTCGTGCTCACCAACAGGGAAGGGCTCGTTGGAAATGTGGCACTGCAGGGCAGCCTTGGATGCAGCAACCATGAGATGGTTGAATTTGAGATCCTTAGGACAGTGAGAAGAGCGTGCAGCAAGCTCACTGCCCTAGACTTCAAAAGAGCAGACTTTGGCCTCTTCAGGAGCCTGCTTAGTAAGGTTCCATGGGATATAGCCCTAGAGGGCAGGGGGGCTCAAGACTCTTGGTTGGTCTTCAAGGATCACCTGCTACAAGCTCAGGAGTGTTGCATCCCAACCAGAAGGAAGTGCAGCAGGAGGACCAGGAGACCTCCTTGGATGGATAAACAGCTGCTGAGGAAAATTAAAATGAAAAAAGAGTTTTATAGAAAGTGGAAGCAAGGACAGGCGGCCTGGGAAGAGTACAGGGATGTTGTCTGGGAAGCTAGGGACCAGGTTATGAAAGCTAAGGCCCAGTTAGAATTAAACATGGCTAGGGATATTAAGGATAACAGGAAGGGATTCTACAGGTACATAGCAAATAAAAAACAGATTAGGGAGAATGTAGGCCCCCTCAGGAAGCTCTCAGGTGAACTAGCTACACAGGATTTGGAGAAGGCTGAGGTTCTGAATGACTTCTTTGCCTCGGTCTTCTCTAGCAAAGGCTCTGACCGCACCACCCAAGTCGTGGAAGGCAGCCGCAGGGACTGTGAGAATGGAGACCTTGGGCCCACTGTAGGAAAGTAATTGGTTCGAGACCATCTTAAAAATCTGAACATGCACAAGTCCATGGGTCCTGATGAAATCCATCCACGGGTCCTGAAGGAGCTGGTGAATGAAGTTGCTAAGCCGCTGGCCATCATATTTGAAAAATCATGGCAGTCAGGTGAAGATCACAATGACTGGAAAAAGGGAAATATAACCCCCATTTTCAAGAAGGGGAAAATGGATGAGCCAGGGAATTCCAGACCAGTCAGTCTCACCTCTGTGCCTGGCAAAATCTTGGAGCAGATTCTCCTGGAAGGCATGCTAAGGCACATGAAAACCAACAAGGTGCTTGGTGACAGCCAGCATGGCTTCACTAAGGGGAAATCCTGCCTGACCAATCTGGTGTCCTTCTATGATGGGGCTAAGGAACTGATGGACAGCGGTAGAGCAGACGACATCATCTACCTGGACTTGTGCAAAGCGTTCGACACTGTCCCACACGACATCCTTGTCTCTAAATTGGAGAGATATCAATTTGATGGATGGACCAACTTGGTGGATGAAGAACTGGCTGGATGGCTGCACACAAAGAGTTGTGGTCAATGGCTCAATATCCAGCTGGAGACCAGTAATGAGTGGTGTCCCTCAGGGATCGGTGTTGGGACAGGTCTTAACATCTTTGTTGCTGACATGGACAGTGGGATTGAATGCGCCCTCAGCAAGTTTGCCGATGACACCAAGCTGTGTGGTTCGGTTGATACGCTGGAGGGAAGGAATGCCATCCAGAGGGACCTTGACACACTTGTGAGGTGGGCTGATGCCAACCTCATGAAGTTTAACCATGCCAAGTGCAAGGTCCTACACGTGGGTGGGAGCAATCCCAGGCACAGCTACAGGTTGGGCAGAAAAGAGATTCAGAGCAGCCCTGAAGAGAAGGACTTGGGGGTGCTGGTGGATGAGCAGTGTGCACTTGCAGCCCAGAAAGCCAACCATATCCTGGACTGCATCAGAAAGAGTGTGACCAGCAGGTCGAAGGAGGTGATCCTGCCCCTTTACTCTGCTCTCGTGAGACCTCACTTGTAGTATTGTGTGCAGTTCTGGTGTCCTCAACATAAGAAAGACATGGATCTGTTGGAACAAGTCCAGAGGAGGGCCACGAGGATGATCAGGGGACTGGAGCACCTCCCATATGAAGATTGGCTGAGAAAGTTGGGGCTGTTCAGCCTGGAGAAGAGAAGGCTGCGTGGAGACCTCATAGCAGCCTTCCAGTATCTGAAGGGGGCCTATAGGGATGCTGGGGATGGACTCTTCATTAGGGACTGTAGAGGTAGGACAAGGGGTAATGGGTTAAAACTTAAACAGGGGAAGTTTAGATTGGATATAAGGAGGAAATTCTTTCCTGTGAGGGTGGTGAGGCCTGGAATAGGTTGCCCAGGGAGGTTGTGAATGCTCCATCCCTGGCAGTGTTCAAGGCCAGGTTGAGCGAGGCCTTGGGTGATACGCTTTAGAGTGAGGTGTCCCTGCCCTTGGCAGGGGGGTTGGAACTTGATGATCTTAAGGTCCTTTCAAACCCTAACTATTCTATGATTCTATTCTATGATTCTATATGCCCTTAAAACCCTTAACAGCATCGAAACCTCTGGATGTTACCACAATTTGCCCATATCTGTGTTTGAGAGGGTAGAGACCCTTACAGCAAGAATATGACAATTCTCCTCTTTCCCCTCCTAGCATTAATCCTTATTCAGTCCTTTAATTTCTCTGTCTTTACCAGTCCTTTCACACGCCATGTCTGCCAGCAAATCCTGTTTCAGGAAGCTTGCTGTGCTGGTTGTTTTCTCAAGTTCCGTCCCTTTGCTACCCCACAAAATTTTGTATTGTGCTTATCTTCAAAATAAATACACACTTGTCAGAGAGTAAATGGCATGGAAAAGAATTAGCTACTGAAACTTCAGCTCTGAAATGCTGTCTTCTGGCTGTAAACAGGCTGCCTGGGGAGGTAGTATCCTCAGCCACCTATGGCAGAAATGGGGTCTGCCCCTTTTCTGCATGTGGCCTCTCCTCAGGTCCCTGCTATTGTGGGCTGAGCTCGGGGCACTCACTGCTCAGTTTCATTTGAAAGCAGCTCTTTCCCAACCCGCTTCTGAGGGCTCATTTCCTGCAGTTAAGAAACCGTCAGCAGACCAAGGTCCTTAAGGAAGTGTGCAGGTGGACCCCTCAGGGTAGTAAGGGCATGTCCCCAGGGGCTGCCATGTCTCAAGCGTATAGGTTGTGGAAGGAGGGTCTCAAGAAACAGACATACCTGCAAAACCCTGGGGAAGAGGCAGCTTTTATCAATGCCAATGAGTATGTGTAGGATCTCCAATACAGATAACAACTGGCAAAGGCGCATCACAAATCCTAGGGAGTAAAAGGTGTCTGCCAGTGAATCTACAAAGTGAAGAGGAAAATTAGAGGGTGGTTACATAGTAAAAGTCTGAATCAGCTAGAGTCTGCTTCTGCCCTATCACCACTGGAGATGACAAGAAATAAAGCTCAAACATTTGGGTGACACAAAGCTTCATAGAGGGGAGGAGGCAGTCCACTCTCTGTGTATGACTGATACAGAGGCAGGAAGTTGAGAAAAGAAGAGGATCCCCTACACTTGGTGCATTGGCAAACACTGTGCAGGATGTGTTGATTTAGGGATATCAGTTTGGGATATTTCTAAATATGAGGAAGCATTGAGGAAATGTATGAGGAATGCTTAAACAATGAGGAGATGTTGAATTCCTGCCTATATCTGTACATCTTCTGAAAAGAGATAGACCACAAGGTAGGTATTTTATGTGCCTACTGTCCATGATTATAAATCATCTTAAATTTCTAGTCTCTACATTTCTGGTTTTGTGCCTTAACCCCATGCAACAGAAAGAGAAGAACGTGTAATGCTTTTGGAGATAGTGATATGCAATATCTACAAAGATATTCCCTCCTAGTGGCTTCCGCCCTAATGACTGAACCTACTCACATTTAGGTCTATGTCTAAGCCAAAAGTTACTAGGATGCTGCTGAATATTAAAGCTCATTAGGAAAACAAGAACTTCATTCCTGATGTCGTACAAGCAGAATGTAGGTATGAGAAATTTCTTCATCCTTTTTATGGAAGAAACAATGTTTTTCTAATTGAAATTTTAGCCCCAGTATTGGACATACGCATATCTAGAATCCTAAGTTTAGCTCTAATTTGGTGTCACTGTGTGTTACTGCCTTCTGAAATGTTTAAGGAAAACAAAGAAGGAATCCTACCTTTTCCAAATGACATGAACCTGATGATCATGTTTGTAAATATCCAGGAATGTCCACAGAATTGCATCAAGTCATACACGAAGAGGTAGGTGTTCATGGTAAAGCTGTGGAGGTGAAAATAGTACAGCAAACTGTATGACTTACTACAGTGTTCAAACTTTCTGACCTGTAGAAATTGCACCCTCTTTGGACATTTGAGTAGATCAAAGGAAAACAGCTGAAATAGAAACAGATTAGTGAAAACTGACTGTGCCCGGCTGTGGCCACAAAACAGTATTCTCCCAAGTGGATCAAAGGCTCCCTTTGTTGCTATACCTAGGAGATGCCCAGAAAAATTATCTTGAGTTTCCTCCAGTGATCAGGGTGACCTGTGCCTCCAGAGGAAAAAGTTGAGTGCACAAAGACACTTCGTTGGGTGCTGGATTCAAGCCTGAGCCCCTTGGCTTGGCTCTGTCTTGATAGTGTGACCAGACTAAAAGGACTGCTTGCTGTTGCACCCACAGCAGCCCTGCTGAGGGCCTTGGACTCCCACAGGCACCAGCTCTGGGATTTCTCCATCTGGGTGATGTAAATCCTGTCCTTCCTTGAAGACATGCCTCTACCATGCACTCAAGACAGCTTAAAGTACAATGCAAATAATTTGTGGTGTGTCCAGCAGACAGCATTTGTAAGTATTTATAAAAATGTAGGTGAAGAAATTGAAAAGAAAGCTACATTTCCGTCTGCTTTTATTTGACGCATCCTGGAGGATATCTGTCTCTTTCCCCTTTTTAACCAAACGGCTCTACAGGTTTTCCACATAAACATGAAATTAGGGTCTTGGTCTTTCTGCAAGCTTCTGTTTTAAGTTGCATTTAATAAAGTGAATCTTCTCCTGTTTGAGAAGATTAATCTTTGCAGCCCTTCTAACCTAATTTTCATAGGTTATCTGACCTTTGGCAAAACTTCATAGGCTCCTGAGATGCCTAATTTCCGTTTTTCATAAATGTCCTGTTTTCTGATTCATTCCAGAGAAAGAGGCTTGATTGTCCTCCAGCTATGAAAAGAACTGCCTACATTTTTGGGAAGTGAATTTGTGAATTTTGTACTAGAATTTATCTCCAGTGCTTAAGCAATTAACTTAATAAGTAACAAGAGCTCTTTAAATTGCCCCTTGATCCAGTGTATTCATATGGTATGTGCTATCAAATCTCTACCATCAAATTTTGTCTCATTTGTATCTGTGCATTAAAAAATACAGTGTTTAGAAGCATCTAAATATGATAAATGCATACACTTCGTTCCCACTATGGGACCACAACCATAAATAACAATACACACCTCTGTAAACTGATTTAAATTAACCTGGTCTTCTAAATTTTTAATCTAAGTTTATCCTAGGGAGGTCATAAAAAATGCCTTTCTTCCTCTCTTCCTGTCTTGCAGGATGGCCACTATTCATACAAACATATCCATAAGCACAGAAAGATTTGTTCGCATAATTTACCTCCCAAGAGAAAGCAGTAGCCTTTGGTATTATGAAAATAAGACATATGAGGACCTAGACGAATGTATTCCATAAATACTCCTTCTGGGAAAAGTATGATACAACTGAATTGTACCAAATTCCAGTGAGCTCTATAAATACTGAATCCAGATCCCATCTGCATTATTACTGAATGACACTTTGTTCTCTCTTGTGGTAAGAAAAACATGGGACACTGTACATTACAAAAAGGCAAAAAATTAAGAACATACACTGTTCTGATTTAAGAGACAGCCTTATCACTGGATGGATAGGAATTACTGTAATGGGTATGAAAGTTACAGGAACAGTTACAGAAATCTTGAGGCTTTCCAGTCAGCACCTCCACCATTCTCTTTGGACTCATACTGCCACGTGGGCTTTGCATGGGATGCAAGCTGAGCATATAGTTTCTCATTTCTTCTGAACTTTAGTTTGCTGCATTGGTCCCTGACCCTCAGAACTTGTCTTTCAATGGTTTGGGCTTATTTTCTTAACTATTCCTCCACTGGCTAGCCGGAAAATTGTTGTCTTACAATTCTTAAGCTGATTAATCTCAGCTAAACAGGGTGTAAGCAAGACGACATTTGTAAACGCAGCTGTTGCATGTTAGAACTCATCTTCTTTAAAATGTACTGGGGACTACTGAAATGTATTCACTCTGTTGGCCTTTATGAAGGGCCCATATTCCCAGTGAAGTATAGAGATGTGCTGGTGGACAGCATGCTGGTGTCACTTGGAGGACTGATCCTGGCTCCAGAGCTGCCAGCCTGACGTATTGCCACAGGCAGAAAAATCACATAAATGTAATTGTTACATTTTATTCCTTCTAGCATGAAGGTCCTCAGGTGGTTGCTGTCACCTGAGGTAAGCACAGGGGTAGGTGCCTGCAGTGTCTGAAGGGAATCAGGACCACAAGCTAATGTGACAGGTAGCACAGCAGTGGCACTGTCTCCTGCAAGGTGCTAAGGTGAAGGCCACACTCGTGTCCCTCTCATAGGGGGTCCCAGCCAGGCCTGCATAAACCAAGCACTTCCCTTCCTTCAGACCTGTTGCTGCCTCCCCGTGTGCCCACCGTGGATGGCCACACATGAGGAAGCAACACTCGCACTGAAACCAGACAGCAGTGCTCCTTTCTGGTTTTCCTCCTTCAGGAAAGGTCTGCTAAAAAAGCCCTTCCACCCCCACGGTTTCCTTTTCAGTCACACTGGTCTGAACTTCGACCCCTTCCCACCCCGATGACAGCTGCAAGCAGCAGAGCTCGGGCAGCAGAACACTACAGAGCAGCAGCACAAAACGTACATTTCTCACACAGGCACATCTCGCCCCACTTCTCTGTCCCCTTCTTTTTTGCACTGAGCAGGGTGGGTCGCATGCTCCCCAGAGGCATTACCTGCTGTGGGGGTCGCGCTGCTGCTGCTCCTGGTCTTTCTCCTTTTTCCTCTACAGCTGCAGCAACTGTTTGTTAATCACCCCTCCTCTTTCCTCCTCCCCCACCCCACGACGTCACCGTTTGCACCACTAAGCAGAAAAAACACTGCACTTCCCGAGAAAGGAGTTTCTGACCCCAAATACCTCCACCCCATTTGTCCTGCTGCTCCACCAGCCTAGCCTAGCCTAGCCTGAGCTAACCTAAATTGGTTTCTTGCTGTTGCGCCAGTAAGCTGGTCTGTAAATCCCACTAACTTTGTCTCTGAACCCAGAGCAGTATTTTGAAGGATTACTGGAAAGAATAAATGCAAAGTTAATTTTTTTTTTCCTGTTTAAACCTTCAGCACTACAACAACGCTAACAACACAATCAAATGATAAGGAAGGCTTGGAGCATAGCATTGAAGCAGTACTCTACTTCAGAGAGATAGAGAATTTTCCACTTCTTATCTAGAAATGTCTATTTATTCATGCCTCTGTGAAATATGGGCACTACTGGCAGAGAAAATGTATCATAGTTTACATCTGCCCTTACGTGTCTGAGACATCTCAGCATAAATCAGATGAAGAATGTCACTAAGTTAGTTTTCCTGCTGTCACTCATGCTGAAAGCACATCCCATCCTACAGTGACATTTGAAATCTGATGTTATGACTGAAGAAGGTGATAATGAGCATAAGCTGTTCTGTGAGTACAAAAAGTTGGGGGGGGAGGTGCCTTACTGGCTCTCATCCCTACTGTGAGTGGTGTTGAGCTCTTGGCAAGACCATCTCCGAACCTAGTGGTGACCTGGAAAGGTGAGAAATGCCTCCCTTACAGGTGGGGAGACCTTACAGGTCTCCTGGCAAACACTGGGATGCTTTTTCCTGGTTATACCTGCCATCTGGGACCTTCACAGAAAGGTCATGCATTTATGCCTGGCTTTCCTGCTGGTGCAGCATCTCACTTTTACTGCTCAAGAAACATCATCATTTTCTTGGCTAAAGACTATTTCCTTCTCAGGAGGAAATAATAAATCAGTGTTAAATAAAGGGTTAAGCAATTAAACAAATAGCTATTGAAAGGCTCAGCCCATAGCTCTTGCAAAACAGCTCCCACACTGTGCTTCTGGGAGGACAACTGGTGTGACCAGTACTGGCAGTTGAGCTCACGACTGTAACAAGATCCAACAACGGGAGGAACAGCTCTTTACAAACATCAGGCAAATATATAAAAGCAACAAAAGCTCACCTAGCTCTGTGAGGTGCAAAATCCCTCTTGTGGGCAGCTGCCAAGTTAACAGCTCCCACGGACAATGGGAACACCTAAAAGAAGCTGGTGAGCTGGGTACCAGCTCTGACCTGTGCTGCTGACCCCCTTATGGCACAGCCTGGCAGGAGGTGGGGGCAGCTGGGGCTGCCTTGGCTGCCTGCAGCCCACTGGGCAGTGGGGACCCTGCACCAGACAGTGCCACCCTGACCCAGGCACGACTTCAGAGCAGAGCAACTTGTGCCGAGGAGGTGGTGCCCACCATGGGAGCATTTTGAAGGATTTTCTTTGCCAGCAGCTTGGCCCTATGGACCGGATGCCCACTGCTTGCTGAACAAAAATACGTTGCGATGACATGTGAAAGGAGTGATGTTGTCCTTCTAAAGGAATGATACTGGTGCGCTCCAAGCCTGGCTGGTGATGAAGAACAAGACACTGCAAGGAACAATAATGAGAAAATCTGTTCCAAAGGTGCACTTCTGACCTGAACTATAACACTATTAAAAATATGCCCGTTTGAGTGGCAATGCACTGCAGCCATGGAGCCAAAGTACGGGGGTCGTAAAACCACTATTACATGGATATCGAAATTCTTTTTTGGGAGATGAAGAAATCAGCTCAGGCAGTGGGCTGTAGTGGAACTGTCCAGACTCGTTTTTTACAAGCAGAATCCTTCTCTGAAATACAAGCTTTTTTTCTATAAACAGTTTGCAGTTGAAAACACATGTAAGGTCCCTTTAGCTCTGTGATTTGCAGAGGTGGTTTTGTAGTGCGATGGCCTGAGGGTATGAGAAAGAAAAATCAGTAACAAGAGGTAACAGTTTTTGTTATTAGGGTAGATAGAAGTGGGAACACTTCAAGGCACACAGGATTTGGAGAAAGGCTTTTATGCTTAAAACATTTAACAGTTTTGTAAGCTGCAAAGATGTTCAGATGAAAGCAAATATTAAATGACAATAGTGGAATACATGTTAGCTGGATATGGGAAGACTAGAGTAAGCCCTGGAGGAAAAAATCTAGCTTTTATTTTTGAAAAATAAACCTTGCTTTTTTACTCCAGCAACTCTTTTTTGCTGACAAACTTCCATCTAGAAACCACTTCACCAGCAACAAATAATTACTTGTCTGTAACTGCTAACATCTCTTTAAAAAACAACCAAGCTTCAGGACTGTTCAGCATGTGTTAAGCCTGATTCTCAAAATCTAACCAGCTTGTAACCATGTTTGATTTGTGTCATGAGGTGGGAAAACACATGTTCTATCTGGGCACGGTGCTTATGTCAGGAACCATTACAAGGAGATGCGTTTTGCAGGAAGTTAACAGCAGCCCTGAAATGTTTCATGCAAAATGGAAAGAAACTCATTCTCTTTAAATAAGAAACATCACCGGAATGAAACATCTGCTCCTTTTATGCTTTTTTTCCCAAATCCTTGCTATACAAGCACTACACAAATGTGTTTTAAGAAAAGAAAAATCTTAAAATTAATTTTCAATGTTCCTAACTGGTAACTTTATGTCTCCTTTCCTCCATGATTAGAATTTTTGGCTACCTGAATTCAAGTCTGTTTTATCCAGGGGATTACACTAGTTTAAGCACTGGTAAATCACATCTCTTGAACATGTACTTAATTGGAAGCACACACTCCAGCATGACTTCAGTTAAAGGAGTAAAATCCTGGGCTGTCAGGGGCCATGGGGCTAACGTGGTGCAGTATGGGACACACTTCTCACTAGCAGGCAGAGTATTGCACAGTACTGGTTGGTGTTTAAGTTGTGTGACCAGCACTGCCAGTGAAAAAAGGAATGCTGTGTGGAGGCAGCAGAGAGAGCAAAGTCACCTCCACACTGCAAGCAAGTAACAGGGAAAAGCGTCAACATTTTTGTTTACACTCTCAAACTGGGCAAAAGAGGAAGCAGCAGACATGGGAGCTTCAGCACACCCTGGCCATTCTGTAAACTCAGCAGAGACCCTGGCTTGCAAACAGATCTTGCCTTGCTGAAGCTGACTTACTGGCATCCTCTAACAAAGTCACACCAAACAGAATTCCTGGCTCCTTTAGGATGAGGACAGGGGTACGGGATGAACGAACATTGTGCCACAAAGGCCCACCAAGCAGATACAGAGCTGGCAGGGGTTTCAGCTTTACAATTTCATCAGATGAAAAAAGGATGACGATTGGAAATGCTTCAAGAGGGAAAAAAAAATCCCAGTCAGTCTGTTTGGCTTTGGCCAAAAGACAATATAATCAATCTGTGACTGATCTTTTGCATTTACCGTCTTTCAGGACAGTTCCAAGGCAGGCTTGGTGGCAGCTGAAGCAGGACAAGGGAAAAGATGAGGGAAGCCAGACAAGAACATCCTGGCAGTTTCTGCCAGACTTCCCCAAATGTCACTAGCCTTATTCTCCTTACTTGTCACTTCCTGGGAGTCTTTGAGGGAGCACTTCATCTGGCCTCTAGATTGACCTCTGTACTCACAATCAGCCCTACATCTCTGTTGGAATATGTTGATTTTGGGGATTCATTATTTTCAAGCATTGATCTCCCAGACTACAAAGAAGAGCTGAGGAGGAACACCAGGAGGCCTGCGTAGGTGAACAGAGAGCTCCCAAACAAAACTCCAGCATGAAAAGGAGGCCTACAGAGTGGGGAAGCTAGGATGGGTAGCTTGGGAAGAATAGATACAGGGTAGCTCCTATGAAAACAGGCTGAGAGAGTTGGGTTTGTTCGCCTGGAGAAATCTCATGAGAGACCTTACAGCAGCCTTCCAGTACCTAAAGAGGGCCTCCAAGAAATCTGGAAACGGAAATATTACAAGGACATGTAGTGACAGGACAAAGGGAAATGGCTTTAAACTGACAGAGGGGATACTGAAGGTAGACATAAAGAAAAATCCTTCCCTGAGAGCGTGGTGAGGCACTGACACAGGTTGCCCAGAGAAGCTATGGCTGCCCTGTCCCTGGCAGTGTTCAAGGCCAGGCTGGACAGGGGTTAGAGCAACCTGCTTTAGTGGAAGGTGTCCCTGCCTCTGCCAGGGGGTTGGAACTAGATGATTTTTAGAGTCCCTTCCCTAACCAAAATCTTCTGTGGTATTGCCCCAATCCCCAGGCAGGGGCAAATAAAACTACTGAATATGCTTTCAGCATAGGGTAAAAAAATTTCTGTAATATACCTTAATCCTGTTTTTCATAAAACTGTTTCTACTTGGAAGCAACTTATTTTTTATGATGCAAAGGATGGCTTCTTTTTAGGCTGATCATTATAACATGGTTCTACTATTCATAAAGAATCTAATCTGCATGTTCGAGGACAATATAATTCAATTTTTAGGGTAACAATTTTTTACAATTTAGTGTTCTTACAGGGAGAATTGTGAAAATCATCACTCATTTTACTTGTTCTTTTGTTGTGATTTTTTAAATATCCTTTACCCTTCAGTATCGGTTCCTGTCCTTCCTTCTCATTCTCAAGCAGTCTCTTTTCAGAAGAGTGGAAAATTCAATGGTTTTGCTAAGGACGCAGTGAAAGAATTAACTGAATATCAAAGACATATTTAGTTCTGAAATAAGACATGCTTCTACAGTCTCTGTGCCTCCCAGTTCACTGCACTCTGTTTCATTGCTGGACAAGACCCATGGGCCCATCAAATATAGATCATAGAATAGCTGGGGTTGGAAAGGACCTTAAAATCATCTAGTTTCAAACCCCCTGCCATGGGCAGAGAAACCACACACTAAACCATGTCACCCAAGACTCTGTCCATGACAATAATAAGGAGTTTCTGCTTGATGGTGGGGAGAGTTCCCTTTTATAAGTGTTAACCATTACCAAGTCACTGATAATGGAAGTTGTGATAAAAGCATCTGATATTTTCTATGAGTGTAATGGTTTGCACAAATAGTGACTGTTACCCTGCTATGAGGAACTGGGAAGGAGAGAGAGATGTGCCCTATTTTTCTAAGGAAAAAAAAAAAAGAGGGAAAATGAAGGGCTTTAGTATCTTCAAATATTTCTAGTGACCACTAATCACATTCTGCATAAATCTTTTTTAAATACATGTGAGTAGCTGTGACAGGATATAATGTTTGTCCCAAGCACAACGGTGTGAGTTCCGCTACAAGCAGCAGAAGCTTATTTTTATCTGTTACAAAATCAGAATCACAAGAAAAGCTCCGATATAGCCAGATCTGGAGAACAGAGCTTAGCCCACCTCTAACCAGAAAAAAAAAGTTTATTAATTGCTTAAAGAGAGAGCAACATTTCTAAAATATCTGAAGTCAAAACAGGCACTTTCCCCTCACACCCCTCCCAAAGAAAAGCTCCCTGTTTTATATAAATATCTCTGTCAAGATACTTCCTTTCTGGGAACATGAACTGTAACACACAGTAGCCCAGCTAAGCCCAGAGGAAGTTTGGTTGGTTCTGGCCTAACATGATAAGAAACTTGAAGAATACAGTCAGCAGTCAAGAGTTACAGTGAGTAGACATGGTGGTTAACTGGTGTGCAGGGGGGGGAGATGCACTATTTGAAATCTCAGTATTTAATCTCCTTAATGTGGATTTTGAATTTCCAAATGCATTCACAGTATCACAGTATGTTAGAGATTGGAAGGGACCTCAGAAGATCATCTAGTCCAATCCCCCTGCCAGAGCAGGAACACCTAGATAAGGTTACACAGGAACGTGTCCAGGCGGGTTTTGAATGTCTCCAGAGAAGGAGACTCCACAACCTCCCTGGGCAGCCTGTTCCAGTGTTCTGTCACCCTCACTGAGAAGAAGTTTCTTCTCAAGTTTAAGTGGAACCTCTTGTGTTCCAGTTTGTACCCATTGCCCCTTGTCCTATCGTTGTTTGCCACTGAGAAGAGCCTGGCTCCATCCTCGTGACACTCCCCCTTTATATATTTATATACACTAATAAGGTCACCCCTCAGTCTCCTCCAAACTATAGAGACCCAGCTCCCTCAGTCTTTCCTCATAAGGGAGATGCTCCACTCCCTTAATCATCTTAGTTGCCCTGCGCTGGACTCTCTCCAGCAGGTCCCTGTCCTTCTTAAACTGAGGGGCCCAGAACTGGACACAATATTCCAGATGAGGTCTCACCAGGGCCGAATAGAGGGGAAGGAGGACCTCTCTCGACCTACTAACCACCCCCCTTCTAATACACCCCAGGATGCCATTGGCTGCCTTGGCCACAAGGGCACAGTGTCGGCTCATGGTCATCCTGTCGTCCACCAGGACCCCCAGGTCCCTCTCCCCTACACTGCTCTCTAACAGGTCGTTACCCAACCTGTACTGGAACCTGGGGTTGTTCCTGCCCAGATGCAGGACCCTACACTTTCCCTTGTTACATTTCATCAAGTTATTCCCTGCCCAACCCTCCAGCCTGTCCAGGTCTCTCTGGATGGCAGCACAGCCTTCTGGTGTGTCAGCCACTCCTCCCAGCTTAGTGTCATCAGCAAACTTGCTGACAGTACACTCAATTCCCTCATCTAAATCATTACCATGTTTTAACAGTTGTTTTCTACAGAGGAGTGTTAGCTGTATTTACTTCCACACTTCCAAATGCAGATTGTATTATTTGCTTAGAAGATTGAATTCTTCATTGCTGAAGGTAAAGTGGTAGGTAGATTTAGGTTTAGGATCCTAATTGGATCCCAGTTGGGCTCAAGAAGGTTGGTCTTGGAAAATTAATCTCCCTTGAAAGCTGTTAATGGAGAGAACTCAGGCAGGACATGAATTTTTCTGTACTCATATTCATCGTTTACCACTTCATTCTCACTCAGGCTCCCCTGAAATGAAAGCAGAGAGTTGCCAGTTCGCGTGAATTGGTGATTTCAAATTTAATGTTCTACAGAGACAAAATGAGCTCATCCAGGACACAATCAATGAAGAGCTTAAATAGCATCTGAAAGCAAATGGCAGTGCATCACTGCAGTGAGAGAAGTGCAGGCGTGGCAGGAGTGCAGCTGCCCTCCAGTTTTCAGAATGGGCTGTAGCACTTGCATGAGAAGAAATACTGTTCTCATTTTCCCTGTCAGAGTTTGCTCCTCTAGGAACTCTCAGCACTGAAAAGTTCTTGCTCCTTACCAGAATATGTTGATGTCAGTCGAAATGTGGGAAACGCTGATATAAATGAGTCATCCTTGCCTATATGAGGCATAGCAGGAAGATTTTTGGATATTAAAAAGCACAGTCACCTTACTGGGAAGTATCAAATGCAATCTTACTTGTTTTGTTCACCTTTTTGTGCTTTGCATTAAGTTCCTAAAGCAAAGGAAATTCATTCTGCCAGTGAAGACTCTATGCTTGTCACCCTCATTTCTTGGTCTCACCTCCGGTTGCTTCCTGGAAGGGCCCAGCATTATTTCATACTGGGAGGGGAAAGACAGTTCAGGACCACCTCTGACGAGAGGCAGGCTGCGTTTGAAGTGAGGACTGGTAGGATGCAGCAGCTCATGGGCACTGTCTCCCCATGAGCAGCTCCTGATCCTCTCCCAGGCAACACCCTCAGCCTGGTCTGCCTACTCCACCACAGGCACTGGCGCAACTTCCTCAAGGGTGCTCGGGAGAAGTTCACAGCTGTCCTTCCTAGCAACATGGGCTAATCCTGGATGATTATGTGGAGAGTTATTTCCAAAGACTTTTGCCCTGTTTTGCTTTGGGATTTTTCTCTGTTTTGGGTTTGCGTTTGTTTTGGCTTTTGCTGGTTGGTTGGTTTTGTTTATTTTTTTTTCCCCAATTTAAAAGTGAAGTAAAGCCAGAGCTGACAGAACAGGGCAAACCCATGGAAGAATTGCTTTGGAAAGCTGTAGCTGACTGTGACTTGTGAATACTTTTTTTCCAGACTAAAGTCTGGAATAAGCATTCTTCAGTTCTGCTGCAGCTATTCTGAAGTTTCATGTGGGGTACAAGATATTTGACCCCAATCCCATAACTCCGTTCCAGAAAACACTCTGCATAGATGAAACTCTATCAATTTTAGTGCAGTTTCCCCAAAAGTGCAGCACAGCACATGTAAACAAGGGCAGTGAGACTAGCCATAAGAACAGCCTCAACTGGGACTGGGACCCGTGTAGCACAGCACTGCCACGCCAATATTTTGTGAAAATTTGTGAAACTTTTTTGACCTACAAGCATCTTGGAAGGATTTTGCTTCATGTCTGTTAGATTTTCAACCAGGATTTGAGACTTCATGTTCACTATTTTACTCATTTACATTTGAAAATTATGTATGTAAAACCTGTATTTTCCTACATTTGTTTAACTTCTAGGAAAAAACTAACTGGAAAAAAAATAACAGTTTCAGTTAGCCAGGAGTATAATATACAGCCAATGCGGTAACATGACAGTGATGAAATACAGATAGTGCCAAAATGTTACAATGGCAAGAGAGAAGGTTGTCTTCACTTTCAGTTTTCTTCCTTTACCTTAAGGACTCTTAATGTTTCTTGAAAAAGTGAGAATAAAACAAAGATATATTGGCTTGCTATTTTCTTTTTCCTTTTTATGTGCTGAGCAACTATGTCTGTTCCAGGATCCCCATCTTTAAATGAGTCTTTTGTCTCAGTACAAGTAATTTCTATTAGGTCACAATTGCCCCAAAAGTAATTGAAATCAAATGCTGGCTTATGAGCTCTGCCTGTCATCTCTTGAGAGTTCCTTCTTTTGGTAATCATAGAATAGCTAGGGTTGGACAGGACCCTAAGATCATCTAGTTCCAACCCCCCTGCCATGGGAAGGGACACATCACACTAAATCATGCCACCCAAGGCTCTGTCCAATCTGGCTTTGAACACTGCCAGGGATGGAGCATTCACAACTTCCCTCGGCAACCCATTCCAGTGCCTCACCACCCTTACAGTAAAGAACTTCTTCCTTATATCCAATCTAAACTTCCCCTGTTTAAGTTTTAACCTGTTACTTCTTGTCCTATCACTACAGTCCCTAATGAAGAATCCCTCTCCAGCATCCTTGTAGGCCCCCTTCAGATACCGGAAGGCTGCTATGAGGTCTCCACGCAGCCTTCTCTTCTCCAGGCTGAACAGCACCAATTTTCTCAGCCTATCTCCATATGGGAGGTGCTCCAGTCCCCTGATCATCCTCATGGCCCTCCTCTGGACTTGTTCCAACAGTTCCATGTCCTTTTTATGTTGAGGACACCAGAACTGCACACAATTTCAAGTCCTTTCTGTGAACCCAAGAGCAGTTTATTGATAAGCAATGTGCTTATAAAGAGCTGAAAGACTGTCTTTCCAAAACATACATACATTCACCTACAAGTCTTACGCTTGTCTATAATTTCAGTTTGCCCTCTAGTGACCATTCTGGGTATTTTCCTGCACTGAAAAGTACCCTTCTTGACTGAAATGTCAAAATATTTTTATTTGGCAATGAGATTTTTAAGGATAGTTATGAACTAAAAGAAAGCTACGAACAATTAGTGGGCCACGAATTAATATATTCCCACTGCATGCAAGTGAGACAATAAAAACTGGGATTCTTCATGAGAGAGCAGCTGAAAATATTTTATGTTATTTCCATAATAATAAAAATGAGGCCATTTCAGTAACAGTTTACTGCACTGAAACTAGGATAGCAGAGTGTGAAAGATGAGTAGGTTGAATGTGCTTTTACAGGCTTGAAGTGGTGTAAAAAGTACCAAACAAGCAGCAGAAATAATACTGAAAAACTCTTGCAGTGGGGCCATTTCAAGTGCTGCTCATTACAAAGCCCAAGAAATATACATTTTGTTTTAACATTTGTGGCAGGGTGTCACCAGGTGGAAAAACAGCTCTTACTCTTTGCTCTGCTTCTTTGGTCTTTTCTGTTGTTCTGGACCACAGTGAAGTTCTTAGATGGCTTTATTTCTGCTATTTCAGCTTCAGGCTCGATACCTGTGTCTCTTGTCACTTCTTCAGCTTGCATCCATGAATGATAGTGGGTAGAGTATGTACACCTGCAAAAGAGACTCATGTCATAGGTATGGTACCTGAGATCTGGCATGCCATTGCTACTCTTCCTACCAGTCAATTTTTTGTTTAGATGTACCTTTTTATTATCACCACTTTGAATGATACTCTTCTTAATGGCTGGAGATCAGGAAAAGTTTTAAAGTGGTTCCTCATCTGGTGCTTAAACCAATGTGGCTGTAGGATACTTTAGAGAAGTTATTTCAAAGAAGCTTATGAAATAAAGTGAATTGGAAGCACAGCATTTACTTAAATGCATTACATTAGTGAAATTATACTTCAGCAACATTATTATTTACATACAATCAAAACTAACAAGAAGCACTGCCACAAGACAGATCTTAGAACAAATAATAAATACAAATATTTTTAAAGTTAAGTTATGCGAGGTCAGAATCTTTGTACCTTAGTTGTTGAGCTTCCTTACGACATTATCAATCAACTGAAGGCATCTTCTCATTTCTGCACGGCTGATTTCCCAGGAGCACAGGCTGTACTGTTTGTCTTTCAGAAAACTGTCTATTTCTTTGAAGTATTTCTTCAGTTTCAGCCTGTTGACTTCTTTACTCCAAAAATGCCGGGTCTGCTTCTTGATTACACATGCCTCCAATTGCTCAATTTGCTGATAAAGTCCGTTTTGGAACTGTCCTAAAGCTGTCTTATCCCAAGCAGCTAAAGTCAGATTCTTGCTAAAGATGTAGAAGATATGTTGGAAGATCTCTTCAATGGCCACTCTGAGAGTCTCTTTCTGTCTGGGCTTTAGAACCTGCTTAGGAAATCTGAAGAACATTTTCTCTCTTAGACATTGTTGAGGAAACTTTTCACCCATTTTGTCCAAAAGTTGCATGCTGTTCTTGACCACTTTTCTTCGCTGTAAAGGAAGGTGATTACACTGAGGATAGGAGGTAGTGCTGGTGCACAACAGTATGATGCCAATTTGTATTAAGCCAAAAGCATTCATGATAAAAGCTCTTAAGTTCCTCCTTTCCTGTGTATAAATTCTGCGAGACAGGATGGGATGCTATAAAGGTCATTCTTAGGCATCAGTTTCTCCAAAATCTTGAAATTTAATTGTTCTGTAGGAGAAGTTTTCTTTCATCATCACTTGGTTTTTAAGGTTTTCCCCCTTGTGTATGCTTTTGACACCACTTTCATTTTCTGCCTTATGACTTCATTGTCTTTACCCCCCCACACTTTCTTTTTATTTCAAATGAATATTAAAATATTATATAGCCCTCTTCCTCAGAAATTCTACAGGAAGTATAATGAGTATTTAGGAGGAAAAGTTGTGGGTTTTTGGGGTTTTTTTTTGGTATTTTTAGCAGTGGACGAACATGTTCCATATAACATGTTCCAAATAACACTCTCAGTGACATGTCAGGGACCTGCTGAATAATATTGCCATCCTGTCTCCTCATCATGATTTACACTTCCAAAAGTCAGTTTTCTCCACCTATTTTGACTCAGGAAAAATATTTTCTTTCTCCTTACCTTTCTCTTGACCATTCAGACATAAGGAGAGATGTCATATCATTAAAATATGTGTGTGTGTATACATATTTAAAAACACATATATGCATCAATATACAATACCTATGTGTATTTTAATGCATATACACTGCTAATTTAACAAGCCCTCAATCTCAATTAGGGATCGCAAGTGCCAAGTAAATACAAATACCCACATGGGAACAGGTTAAATAGAATCATAGAATAGTGAGGGTTGGAAAGGACCTTAAGATCATCAAGTTCCAACCCCCCTGCCATGGGGAGGGACACCTCGCTCTAAACCATATCACCCAAGGCCTCGTCCAACCTGGCCTTGAACACTGCCAGGGATGGAGCATTCACAACCTCCCTGGGCAACCTATTCCAGTGCCTCACCACCCTCACAGGAAAGAATTTCCTCCTTATATCCAATCTGAACTTCCCCTGTTAAAGTTTTAACCCATTACCCCTTGTCCTATCACTACAGTCCCCAATGAAGAGTCCCTGTCGAGCGCCCCTACAGGCCCCCTTCAGATGCTGGAAGGCTGATATGAGGTCTCCATGCAGCCTTCTCTTCTCCAGGCTGAACAGTCCCAACTTTTTCAGCCTATCTTCATGCGGGAGGTGCTCCAGTCCCCTGATCATCCTCGTGGCCCTCCTCTGGACTTGTTCCAACAGTTCCATGTCCTTTTTATGTTGAGGACACCAGAACTGCACACAGTACTCCAAGTGAGGTCTCACAATAGCAGAGTAAAGGGGCAGGATCACCTCCTTCGACCTGCTGGTCACACTCCTTTTGATGCAGCCCAGGATACGGTCGGTTTTCTGGGCTGCAAGCGCACACTGAAGCCGGCTCATGTTCATTTTCTCGTTGACCAGCACCCCCAGGTCCTTCTCTGCAGGGCTGCTCTGAATCTCTTCTCTGCCCAACCTGTAGCTGTGTCTGGGATTGCTCCGACCCAGGTGTAGGACCTTGCACTTGGCATGGTTAAACTTCATGAGGTTGGCATCAGCCCACCTCACAAGCGTGTCAAGGTCCCTCTGGATGGCATTCCTTCCCTCCAGCCTATCAACCGAACCACACAGCTTGGCGTCATCGGCAATCTTGCTGAAGGCGCACTCGATCCCACTGTCCATGTCAGCGACGAAGATGTTAAACAAGACCGGTCCCAACACCAATCCCTGAGGGACACCACTCATTACTGGTCTCCAGCCGGACATTGAGCCATTGGCAAAATAATCTCCTTTCCCTATATAACAGAGGAGGCTAGCACTGGGACTGTGTCTGGCTCCTGTCTTTGATTTTATTTGGTGAAAGCCAGTGTTAAGCTATCATTTTGTTGCCTCACCAGCCTCGTGTGCAAACATCTGTCATTGCAAAGGCAATTCTTTGTAGGTGCTTATGTCTTGATGAAGAGGTCAAATAAACTACTTTTTAGTCTGAGATCTGGCTCTACTTTTGTTTTGCTGTTGCAGCCACTGCTATGTGGTTGGCTTCATTCCCAGTCTGTGAATCTGATGAACAGGCAGGTATATGACACTATTCTAGGGCTTTGCTTTTGTTCAACATACAGGTATTTTGGGAGGCTTAAAAAAGTCATAAATTAAGCGGAGCTCTGTTATTCACATGAGCAAACTCTTTGGATGCCTTGATGCTGCTTAAGCAACTTTGGACTGGAGGTACTGCTAGTTGGAGGAAAAAAAGAAACCCTATCACCTATGACAGTATTAAATAAAGAAAGTGAGAATAATCATATAAAATGCATAACATAGGATGAAATCTTTTCACTTAGTGACAATGTTTATTACTTTGGAAAAACTGGCCTGAAGTGCCATTGAGATGTATCACTTTTGCAAAAATACACATAATATATTACAATCATCATTAAATCGACAACAATGGTTACAGTTCAAGTAAAACAATACTGCTACACCTATTTCCATAAATCATACTCAAGTATTTTTTTCCAAACTGTAATCATTATATGACCTTAATCCTTCTACTGACTTGAACAGGTAAGCTTCTTCATAGTCATTTTATCTCCCAGCCATCCAAGTTCTTTCTTTCCTCTTGCCATTAAAGAAAAAATAGTATTTTACATGTTCCACCTTGATGAAGAGCTGCAGATGCTATCCTGGGTGTCACAGACAGAAGAGAGGGGGAAAACCAGAAGATTGTCTCTTTCAGATTTATTACAATGGTAGAGCTGGTACAGGTATTTTACCCTCTTCACTGTGTTAATAGATTGACATTCAGCTTAGGTTTTCAGGTTTTTGTTTTATTTTGTTTTTAATAACAACAAATCTTTCTTCTCCACTCAGCCAATTTCTTAATTATTGCACTGAGTAAAGCATCACTTACCTGCATGATTCAAGACGCAGTCTCCTCTAACCATTTATCTTTATTGCTTAATTCAGAAACAAGCTGTTCACTAAAAATAATGAGTGGAAGAGCTATCTGAGTGATAAGAAGCTGCAGCACAGATTGCTGTTTATTTCTCTGCCTGCAGTTGAAGCACAGACCACTCTAACCTAGAATGAAGAGGAAACAGGTCTACAAAGCTCAGCTGTATTTCCAGGTAGACCTAAAATCATTATTCTAGAAAGATTATTTGATCTTCAATCCTTTCATATGAAGAGAGGCTGAGAGAGTTGGGGTAGTGACAGGACAAAAGGCAATGGTTTTAAACTGACATAGAGGAGATTTAGGTAGATATTAGGGAAAAATTCTTTACTATGAGGGTGCTGAGGCACTGGAACAGGTTGCCCAGAGAACTTGTGGCTGCCCCATCCCTCAAAGCGTTCAAATCAAGGTTGGTTTGTCATGTGAATAACCTGGTTTAGTGGAAGAAGTCCCTCCCCATGGCAGGGGAGTTGGAACTAGATGAGCTTTAAGGACCCTTACAGCCCACACCAGTCCATGACTATGGCTCAATTCCATGCAAGAAAGACCTGCCCTTAAAAAGTCATCTACCTATATGTATTCATTCCAGGGGCATTAAGACTAAAGCTTATATTACAGCATAAAGTTATATGCATAATTTTAATGTATTTCTAAAAACTGCAAATACCACATGTTGCTTCCCTAATGGCAGTTTTTCACTTTTATTTTCTAATGCAATAGAGGAGTTAAATAAATATTTGCTATCCCTTATGACATGGGTTCTCTCATCTCGGGCACCAAGGCAAGCGTTGAGTTTAAGTTCAGCCTACATGTATGCTGGCAAATGGTGCAGTGTGAGGGAATTCTGCAAAATAGTGTGGTTTTGGCCTCTGGTAACTACCCCATATCAAATCACTTCATATTACCTTACATGAGCTTTCTGAAATCAAAATAACCAGTTCTTCTCAACGTTTTGTCTACTCTAGCTATCAGTTTCTTTTCTCCTTTAATTTATCCAAAACACACTATGCCACAAAGAAGTTCAAATATGTTCAGCTTTTCACTGCACAAGGTAGTTTCCTTCCCAGCGAGTCACTGCCTTTGTTAAGAGAAAACAAGTTTTCTCCATTATGTTTTCCATCACAGCTATAACTTGCTAGTCAGTAACCCTTACACACCTAGATTCTTTGTCTTTTGGGTTTTTTTGGGTTCCTTTTAAGCAAAATCTTCAAATACAGGCAAGACTGCATTCTTTCCTTTTATCTTAGGATCATGTGGCTGGCCAGGTGCAAGCTTGTGCTGTGATGGACAAAGGCAGGGGCAGCCAAAAGGGATCATTATGCTGATCAAAAATAGGATAGTAAAAGTTTAATACTATTGCTGGAACCACTCCACATGAATGGATAAAGCAAGAAATATATATACACACAAAATCTGCCATGAAGACGAATACCTTATTCAGTTTTAAATTATTAAAGCACAGTTAATTTAGCTCATATGCTACAATTCCATTCACAATCACAGTCTGCATTGAGAAGTTAGGATCTAATTTAGCCATGTAACCTTCCCATCTCAACAGACAATTTCTTGGTGACCTGTTGACCTGTCTCAACCCAAGTAACTGTCTTATGCTGAATAATTCACTAAAACTGTTTGTGCAGTACATGCTTGTTCTTGCAAAGTTTTGTTTCGAGAAGTACAATTTTACAAATAAGTGTATAAACTAATAACTATAAAAACCCCAAAGTGCTACAAATTCAGTTTACCAGAAAAGAAATTTAACAGAACACTCCTCAATCAGGCAGCAGCAAAGGGGTATTACCTACAAAAGCAGTAGAAGCACAGAAGTAAAGAAACGTTATTATTTCCATTTATGTCACTAAAGGCTTGTCATCTTAATTATAAAAACATAAAAACATAGTGAAAAGCTTTTCTTCTGCTTAATAAAAGAAGCAGGACCTGCTGTCCTTTTGGTAGGAAATGAGATTATCTGAGAGTGTATTTACTTCTTTGCACTGACAGCTTGGAAATAGTGGGGCTGCCTTCCAAGCTGACAGTTTGGAGTAGTGGGGCTGCCTTCCAAGCTGACAGCTTGGAATAGTGGGGCTGCCTTTTTGCGCTCACCAAGGCTTTTGCATCTGGTAATGTGAACTATAAAAAAACCCGGGCACAGACAGCTTCTTTGGATGCGTTGCTGGAAATATGACATGATTTATCATACTGAACAGACATTTAATATGAGAAAGTGCTCAGACTTCATACACTTGAATACACATGGCATTCATTTTTTAAATACGTGAAAACCTGAAGAATTACCAGACTATTCTGAGTGGCAGAATTCTTAATATGGAGGATCTCTCGCATTAATTTTATAATGAGAAAAAACACAGGTGCACCAGCTAAAATTGCTTTTCAAACTTACGGTTTTTCTCAAAAAGCCAGACATTTTCAAAGTCTCCATTTGAATAGTAATCTTTATGAAATCTAAACAGTTTAAAGAGAGAATACCTTGGAATTCTCATGAAAAATACCATGACAAAGGTCATGAAAAAGACTTGAGCATACAAAATAAAAATGGGAAAAACTAAATGCATTTAAATATTAACCTTAAAAAATAGCATAAAATATGAAGCAAATACATAAGGAAATGGGCAAATATGTGAAGCAATTTTAGTTTTACAGTTATAGAGACAAGCAACAGGAGCCAGCTCAGACCATTTTGGCAGGTCAGGACAGGGAGGGGTTGATATCATGCATTCGAGTATCAGTTGGATTTCTCCCTTCTCTGGCATCACAAGGGTGACCAACAATGGATTGTGTTCACGGAAAAAAAAACATCCAAGGCAGCACCTCCTGGAGGTGGAGGCCTGTGCTGGAGGAGTAAGAAGAGGCCAGTGCAAAGAAAGGCTGCTGAGCAGAAACAGCTGAGAGAGGGAAGCTGCAGCCTCACAAGATTTTTAAAGGGGGCATATTCATGAGACAGGGAGGTGAGCTCCCTTTGAGGGATTCATGTCCCACTCTACCCCAGATGCTCTGAGCCCTTCTCTAGTTGGGCCTCAGCTCCTGACATAGGCAGGGAGGTCTTGCCCAGGTAGGCAAGAAACTTCATGCTGTCCTTGTCAGTAGCCAAAACCTTGGCTGTCAGGGTGTCCTGGCTTCAGCAGTAGCAGTCATTTTTTCTTGTTCTTGGTAGCTGCTGCAGTGCTGTGGTTTTGACTTTAGGCCTGGGAACGGTGCTGATAGCACCAGGGTTTTTTAGTTACCACTCAAATGTTTGATCTGGCCAAGGACTTTGTGAGCCTCATGCTCTGCCAGGGAGGAGGGAAGCCGGGAGGAAGCAGAGACAGGACACCTGACCCAAACTGACCAAAGAGGTTTTCCATACCACAGCACGTCATGCCCAGGATGTAACAGAGAGTGACCTGGAAGGGCTAGGACTGCGGGGTTGGACTAGGTATCGGTAGGTGCTTGGAGGCAGGGGGGGGCAAGTTATCAGTCGGTGGCTGGTGAGGTGTTGTATTCTATTCCCTTGTTATTTCCTTTATCGTTACTATTATTGGTGGTAGCAGTAGTGATTTGTGTTATACCTTAGTTACTAAACTGTTCTTATCTCAACCCGTGGGAGTTGCATTCTTTTCGATTCTCCTTTCCATCCTTCCAAGAGTAGGGGGAGGGAAAGAAGTGGGGGAGTGAGTGAACGAGCTGCTTGACTGATTTTAAACCATGACACAGGGAGGTGACCTGAGCACAGCAGAGTGCTCAGCATTAGCACTGAATCTGTGCAGGAGAAGGCTGTGCCATGTCCTTGAGTAGCCTCTGGCTGTGGGAAGAGGAGATGGATCCATGGGGGTGGCAGGAGAGGAGCAGTAAATGCCTGCTGCTCCAACCAACACTGTGGAAATTCCCAGAACATGGGATGCTTCATCTCAAGTACAACCAGGTCTGCTGCCATAGTGAGAATGAGGGAAGGTACAGAGCAGAGACTGCCAGAGAGCTTTTTACTTGCCGGCTCTGTTTATTTCACTGGATGGAAAAGCTCGGAGCGCTTTCTTTTGGCAAGTTCTGTCTGCAGAGATGAAGACTGCAGACAGAAACCGTGCTCCTTTGGAAAGAGGATGGTCTATTAACTTTCTGTCAGCAGCTGACTTCCAGATTTGGTGCATCTCAGCTTACAAGTGAAAATGCCTCTCTACAGGGCTCTGTCCCAGTCCATGAGCACTGGTAACACCAGGATTCCCTCCATTTCAGGAAAGAGATCACCCAGACAAAGAGCGGGTGCTTGATGGTCTTGTGTCTGATCTTCTTAGCCGCTGTTGGTGAGCACTGATCACCTGCTGCTTGTGGTAGCACAGACACACTGGGTGCAAATGTCAGATGAGGGAGAGGTGCAGGAACCAGTGTGGTGGCCTCCAGCCTCCCTCTTCTGCAGCTCAAGGACCTCCCGACATGTGTATTGAAGCCAGCCCAAAGACAACTGCGGATGCACACAGCCTTATAAGGCGAAGCGAGTACGACCCATTTGAACATAAGAACCTATGTTCAAAAAACAGCAGTGACCTTGCTGAGTTGTGCCCTGGGCTGCCTGAGGGTGGACCTGGGGGGCATAAAGACCTGTTGCGCTCTGTCTCTATGCCATGTGATCCGAGGCAGGCAGGAGCTACTGGCACAGAGGCCCTGGTCAGGAAGTAGCCCTGTGAAAAGCTCCCAGGAGATGGCCCTTCCATGACCCAAAATGAAGCAAAAGCAAGGCAGTGCAGCCATCCCCACCCTGTTGTCCTCTGCCCAGGACACTGAGATTCACTACGATTGTGCCAGGTGCTGCTGAACCCCAGGCTGAAGAGGATGTGCCTCCTGTGCCAAGTCATGCTGTCCCTTAGGTGATTCCACCAGCACGGCACATCTTTCATGCCTGCCAGGTGCCTGTTGTCAGCTTTTCCACTGTGTCCCCCACCCTCCCTGCATTAGGCTCTGCCAGTGCTCACAGTATCACAGTATGCTAGAGATTGGAAGGGACCTCAGAAGATCATCTAATCCAATCCCCCTGCCGGAGCAGGAACACCTAGATAAAGTTACACAGGAACGTGTCCAGGCGGGTTTTGAATGTCTCCAGAGAAAGAGACTCCACAACCTCCCTGGGCAGCCTGTTCCAGTGTTCTGTCACCCTCACTGAGAAGAAGTTTCTTCTCAAGTTTAAGTGGAACCTCTTGTATGCCAGTTTGTACCCATTGCCCCTTGTCCTATCATTGTTTGCCACTGAGAAGAGCCTGGCTCCATCCTTGTGACACTCCCCCTTTATATATTTATATACACTAATAAGGTCA